>NW_020456165.1:0-169721 GCF_003342845.1 Nothoprocta perdicaria | reverse complement strand
AGCTGCTCCATCACTTTCCCGGGGATGGAGGTGAGGCTCACCGGCCTGTAGTTACTTGGGTCCTCCTTCTTGCCTTTTTTGAAGACCGGAGTGATGTTGGGTCATGATGAACAAGCAGGTAACTTYGTCCTAACAGCCAAGGGATCAGTTCCAGCATTTCTCTAGGCATCCTATAGATCTTAGATGAACGCTCAGACCCTGAAATTAAAATTCTCAGGCCTAAAAATGTTTTGTCAAATCAACAAACCTGATGGAGAATGACTTGAAATAAAGAGTCTGGTAATTGCAAAAGGATACACAGAAGATGCTAGGACCACAAATACACTGAACAGACGCACAAAACAAAACACTTTTTCTAGTTGAATGGCTTCTGTTAGAAACGTAGAGCTTCTACTCAAATCTTTAAATTATCACTAGAAGTTGTTTGTCTTCACGAAGTTCCTTACATAYAAACATTATGCTGTGGATGCTTTAATGCTCCCTCAAATGCTAGTGATGCCAACACTACCTGTTAGGTATTTTTGTTAAGTAAACCAAAACAAAACAAACCGCCTCCACACAGCAAGAATGGAAAAGAATTTAGCTCCTTTCTTGCTGCTTGTATTTTAGGGGAAACTTGCTATACTACAGTACACATTGAGTTTCCAGGCCGCCTGTTGTAAACTAGTTGATTAAAAACTTTCCCTCAACCATTAAAAAAACACGGATTTTAAGTATGCAGATGCATGTTACTCAGTTTTTAAAGAGATGTATAAAAAATTGCATTTAATTTGAAATTCTACTCTTTCAAAGGACAGGAGCTTACAGTGGTGTATTAAGAGTTAAATCCCCAGACTCATAGCCTGGGGAAGCAGCACAGTTACCCTCACATGCATGCACAGCACAGGGCAGGAGCACACACACACCTGGACACATGAGTGTACTCAAGCACATGGCAGGAGARGGGACACAGGGTAGGGCAGGGAAAGCCCAAAGGAGCCGGCCTACCTGTGCTGGCTGCCCCTGCCAGGCATCGCCGAGGAAGAAACAGGCCTGTCTGCTCTCCAGGRCAGCTGGCGCCACGGGTCTGTGGGTCAATACGGAACGAAACCCACACTAGAAACTCCTGAGGAGTGAAAGACACTTTGCTGTGGACTGCTTCTCAGACAGAAACACGTAGCTTTTTGCCTGCTCATSCAGAGAAGAGATTATTCCTGAATCATATGCAAGCAGATCAAAAACAAGATCTGCTAAATTGCCCAACAGATCTTTATTCTGTCATAAAATGGCAATTTGACAAATGCTAACACTTTGCAGAAATACTGATCTTCTGATAGAAGAGAGGCAGAGTTGGAAATCCGCCTGTTTCGGGAACAGTCTCTTCACCTGGCTCCTCCATGGCAAGGAGCTAGGAGGCCAGACCTCYACATTTCACAGCCATCTGAGCTCCCAGCTGCCTGAGACTCCCAGAACAGACTCCTGCTCACCGGGGGACCCTGGAAGCCCTCAAAGCTGCTGAATGAAACCGATATAATCCTTTTAGTTTCACCAGCAGCCCCCACTGATTACCAGCAGCGAAGCTGTCAGGTCCTATCAGCTTCACACAGAGGCAGTCARGGATCCTAGGGAGCACACCGAGTTTCTTAAGCTAAATATTGTGCAGTTTTAATTTCACATTCTCAGGGAAAGAGGACAGCTTTTTATCCCAATGGAGAATTTTCACTGTTTGGGGAAAATAAAAAATGGGGAAGAATTGAATTTCATGGCCAGCTCTATCAGAACCACATCACTCCTTTTTGGATGCCTCATGATTTCTAGTAAATTAGAGCTTTTCCAATCAGTTACTAATTTGAACCAGGACTCCTATGTCAACATAGAGGTAAAATACAACCCTTTCCTTCTACAAGGAAAGAGGAATTAGATGAGCTGTACAACCACATCCACATTCAGGGTTTGACAATATAAACATTTTGACCAAAGACAAGCTTATATTCTCAACAAAATATTTACACAGAAACAGGCAAGATCTGATGAAGYTTAGAGAAATCATTCTGTCAAATGAATAGCTCAGTCCCTTCACTAGGTGAGCTTAGGTTCCCCAGCTTTAGCTCCTGTTATGCAGTCATTCCCATACCCTGCACTAGGATGCGTGCTCCATGGCAAGGAGACTACCCTTTCCTGAAGCTTTGCACAACAGCTGGCCCCACACAGTCCTGATCTTGACTCAGTTTGCCAGTACAAGGAGAAKCTAGAGTCACAAGAAAGGTTCCATCTATGGTATTTTAGTAATTCAGATTTCTGTGAGAGGTAAAGTCTGTCATTTTTGTTAACTTTAGGCAGGAAACAGATTATGGAACCATCCAGRGAGAAAAGAATTGAAAGATCCAATTTTACCACAGTTTTTTTCTACTTGTATGAATAACATGCCCTCTGCATTTCAAAAAACACAGGCTGATTTGAGACTCTTCAGAAGCCATGCATTAGTGTTTTGTGTTGACCTGCTCACTTTCACACTCAGCATTTGACTTAAACCAAAAGCCCTGCGAACAAAAAACAGGTGAAGTGGAAAGAACTAGTTCAAGCCTGGCTATCCCATCTCCAATACAGACCTGGCTAAGATGCTGTTGGTTCAAATAGTGCTAAGTTTAAGCAGCTCGACCCAGCTGCCATGGTCAAAGGCCTATAGTATCTTCCCAAGCTCTTGGGACTAGTTGGGCCAAGAACTCAGCATCTGCTCCCCCAGCTGCAACAGATCACGAGCTCATTGCAGTTAAACTATCTTGCACCTGATGCAATTCTTCTGCAAAGTAATCTCAAATATTTTAGTGCTAACCTAAGTTGCCCTACTTTTCTCTCCAAGACTGTCAGATTTCAGACACAATCAATGTCTGCCTGAGGCATCTCCTAACCATTAAATCTTTGCCAACCTTTAAACCAACTTATATAATTATAACCAAGTTATCCTCACAGAGGTCTACAATTTTATTTGATAACACACACAGAGCCTCACATTTCCTTCCACAAAACTTGGCAGCAATGCCACCAAGCTGCCACTTCCAAGGCTCCCAACAGCAGTTGAGCCTATTTCAAGCATGGCCTCCTCCATGGGCCAGCAAAGCCCAGCAACTACAGTCAGCCTCCTCCCATCATCCATAAACTRCAATAAGTTTAAGTAATAAACTTAAATGTTTTGTCACAGCTGGCCAGGGAAACTAGCTTGGCTACTGCAAAGGTGAAGTTCTATCCTTCCACCTTTGATTTTTCCCTCTGCAGGAAAAATGCATGGTTTAATGCAGTATTGCTACAAGACAGCAAAGGTAAACAGGTTCCAGAAACATGACTTCTCACTGCATTAAAAAAAATGACCGCCCCCCCCCCAAAAAAAAAGAATTTATTTGGTTATAACCCTTTCTGGTGTTCTTTCTTTAAARAAGGATAAAAGAGGTACTTTGGTTAGTTGTCTTTAGGTTTGGGGTGTTTGAGTTTCCACACACACACACTTTTCCTCATTTCAAAGAATAAACACAACTATATCTGTTTGTAAGACCTGTCAGCACAGCAGTCAACTTAAAAGAACAGCAATGTCCATCTGTTGGAAGTAGCATCTTAAGACACTTCTGCACTAATGCTAAATAGAGCTTATCAAACACAAGTCAGAGATCAAGTGGTTAAAGTGGAAATTGTAACTAACTTGTTACCTCATTTCACTCTCCGCCACTTTTGCCTACCCTTTCAGGTCACATGTRGCACATCCTTTAAAGCCTGATGCTGCTCTTCTACTTCATTCTGCTGTAGCAGCAACAGCCATAAACAGCCAGCTATTTGCAGTTCTTATCAYTGAAGTTTCTAGGAAAAAAGGCACTAAAACTCCTAATGAGGAAAAACATGCAATACTAAAATAGATCTAAACAAAAGCAAAGTTTGAGCTTTATCATCAAGAAGAGTTAGGGAAAAATAAAAAAGATGATAGAAAGGTTGCCCCTGTTACAGGTAATTGGGGGGATAAAATATCAGGTAAACTACCCGAAGGTCAGTCTATCAAATACCGAAAAGAACTACAAAGTTTTGTTTAGTCAACATAAAATGCTAACACAGACATACGTACAGAGATCAAAAATTTCCTGTAGGTACCTCTTGTTTCAATTTCTCAGCCAGGATTCCCTACATCCATATTTAAAAACCCTATTTTGGGGTGTTGCTGTCAGAAAGATTAAATGATTTGCAACATGGTTGAAATAACAAGCTTCAGTTTTGAAACAGGGTCCTTCCAAATAAATTCAGGCCACGCCACGGAAGCTGCAGGACTAAAAAGATAATTTAGTGGCCTACTGATTGCCCCTAAAAATTTATTTAAGGACTGCCAGAATAARAGAGCTACCTACAATTGTTGAACACCACCGATAGCTGAACCTGTTTCACTTTGTTAGTGCTTCAAAACAGTAATTCTTTTTTTGTTGTTTTTAATAAAAAAGGAAACAAAAAGCTCTAGTTCCTGCTCATAAATTGTACAGGGCTCAGCATTATTCTAAATAGAAAGGAGTATTCTAAGTTTCTAGCAGCAGCGAGCAATCACTGAAAAGTTCTATTTTCTGAAAAGAAGTATTGTTCTCCCAAATATCCTCTGGTTCTGCTTGGGTTGCAAAAGCCTTCRAGAACAAACAGAAGATCAAAGACAGCAGGGTCCACATTGCAAAAAATCTTGAAATAGCAACAGAAATCTCAGAAGCAAGAAASAAAAGTCAAATAATAGAAAGCAACAAGCAGGCAGCCTGAAAYATACCTACAAACAAGGCTTCCTACGTGCCAGCACAACTACCTCATTTCTCTGTCCCCCACAGTAACATCATCCCAGCCATACTGAAATGAGCTCAGGCTCAGAACAGCTTGTGTCAGGTGTGCCAAAAACCCAAAGGAGAGAAAAAATACACAGGAAAAAAAAAAAAAAAGTTGATAGCATTATCATCAGGATTCTTAGGAGTCTTACAGCTATAAACATACCACTTCATTCCTATACCTGCAGTTAATTTAGTTATTTCCATTCAGAAGAAAACACTGTGAAATGAACTCCCTTCCTCTCTCCTTACCTCAGTTTACTTGTGACCTCCATGGGCCCACAGCACAAAGAGGCTTTAGAAAGTTTCAGAGGGAATGAGACATGGAGCTTAGTTACCATTTACCTAGTAGGTTTCTGAAGAAGAGCCATAAAGCATGAGTCCACGTTGTGGTGATAGAGCTGCAAGCAAACAACCTTCTCAAACACAGCACAAGGACAGAGTGTCCCAGCAAACCACCACGAGAAACAGCTTAAAAAATACTGCTCCTACGGGCCTAGCAACAAGTGCAACCCTTACTGTGTTTCAGGGTAAAACTAGAGCTGCCTGTTTGAATTTTAGATTAACCCAATTAATTGAGCCCAGGTGAAGTGGGTTGAATTTGCACAAGCAGTGGCTTGCCTGAGTGCTAGAGACAGGAGACCACAGGAGAAGGCAGGGCACAAAGCAGCCGATGTTGGCCAGTCAGTAAAACCAAGGTGCAAATGTCTGCAAGGAAGCAATGGGGAATGGCCCTGGTGCTGGAGGCCTGGCCACGCTGTCCCCATGTGCTCAGGGAGCCGAGGCAGCCTGGGCCTCCTCGGGAGGCAGGGCTCCTTGTGGTGCCTCAGACYATGGACTAGCTCTGCAGTCCATGTGCTCTTCCTCTCCAGCTAAGAGGAGCTGCATGGGGGTGGGAAAAGGCAGGAGAACATGTGGAATTCATTTCAGCTACAAGGAAGCCGGTGGTCTGATTCACACAAACCCTTTTCCCTCTGTGCAAATAGTGTAAAGAAGCAGCTAGCAGTTCAGTTGCCAAGCCATGGGTCTGTTAATTGAAGCCACAAGTTTTACCATGGCCCTGAAGCCCCACGGGCGATGATCTTGGCTCATCTGTGTGCTCAGGTTACAGAATGGGAGAGCTGGGAGTCTGCACTGCATTTGACTAAGAGATGCTTAGCAGCACAGCAAGCAACGAGTTAAATGCACAAGGGAGAATGCACAGCCCTGAAATGCTTTTTTCCACTCGCATTCRAGAATCCTCCAGACTATTCTGCATCATGTTCTGAGACATACATCAAATGGCCACTTTTTTAATTTTTTTTTATTTTATTAAGGAATGACAGACAATTAAGAGACGCTTAAAGTGGTGTCTTCAAAGCTCTGTTTAATTTCCTATGTCTGAACAGCTCCATGRCCCACTTTTTAATTGCTGCATCTAATGGAGGTGGGAAGGTAGATCAAAACTGCTAAGCTTTGAAACTGTGAAAACTCTGCAGTTCCTACTGTTTGCTCTTTATTTCCACAGTGGAAGATTCTGTAATTTGTTGCACTCCATTTTGCCATTTGCATTCAGAATCAGTTTCTTTAACTCTAATACAGCTCTCTCCTAAGACAGACATACCTTGCATTGTAAAAGTAAAATACTTTTACAAAAAGAAAGATTAGTTTTTTTCCCCTGCTGTTTCCATAGACTCTCTTGGAAAGCCATAAAACAGAAATTTAACCAAAAATTCAGAGTCTACTGCTGACTCACGGAACAAAATGGAATATAGGTGTCTGAAAATAGATTTGCAGGATAGGGGTTCCAAAAGCACAGGAAAGATGTAGGAGCASAATTGCCACTCAGTATTTGCAATGTCTCACAGCTCAGTGGGACATTTTAGCTTCATGTGTCATCAGTTAATCCTATGCCAGAGCAACTGCAGACCATGTTGAGATAGCTTTAAATTAGACATTCATATGTTTTGAGGAGCCACATTATGGCAGCAAAAGCAGTGGCCACTTCTTCCACAAATTATGACTACAGGCAATTTTTGCTGGCTTGTGTTTCACTGTCTGGGGGTCAGGTAAGCACAAGTCATTTTTTCCCTCCCTTTCCTCACCCTGCCATAAAATGACTATTGCTTCCAAGTTCAGCTATGTGCAGAAAGTGCTATGCACCTCCCTCCAAAACAACAGAACAAGACCAAAGGGTTGAAAGGATTTTCAGCAAGATATGGAGCTTTCAGCCTGCTCAGACAAGAAAGAAAATGTGATGTATGTTTTCATACCTGACAAAACACTAAAACTCTGTGCAGAAGTAACAACAGCTCGGACCTACCCTGCTATTTAAAAGAAAGATGGAGAGAGGTACCTCCCTACCTACACATGATGCTAAAATGTCCTGCCGAGTTGTGGGACACTTTGGAAGTGTCTTGTTCTCAAGCAGTTCTCCATCAAGTCTGCTGGTTTAGATGGTGTGTGGATGGGGGTAATTCAGATTCAAATCTGAAATACCACAAAGTCAAACTCCATATGCACCRCTCAGGTTTGGGCATCCTCTATCACCTACAAAGCAAACGCCTCTGCAAGTAATAGCCCTTGACATCCTAATTTCCCACTACTGTCTATAACCATCTATTTTCAGTCTCCCCTCAGAGCAGGAAAAAGGACCCAAATTCCTTTATTTCTCTTTCAAAGGTTAACTGCAAGGTAAAGCATCACTGCAGTTCCACAGCACCGCAGGAGGGAAAAGAACAAGAACAGATGAAAATAAGAGCTGGGAATAACAGGAAATCCCTTAATCTAGTTTAGCTTGTTTCKTCTTTTCTCCTGCTGCCCATGAAGAAAGCTATCACCTGAGGGGAAAAAATAATAGTTCAATAATCCCAGTTTATTCCTGGGACACAGAATGAATCCCTAAGCTCTTTCCTGTCAACTAGGTGCCATTAGACCACAGCCAGCCAACCTGTGACTAATTCAAGGAAACGCAGGTGCAGCAATCACCAGCCAGAAGGCAGCAAGGCAAGGTGGGTTTGCTGCTCCAGAAAGAGCCTGCAGTAAAAATGTGCATCACTTCAGGCAGTAAGATGGTGAAAAGAAAAAAAGTGCACAGTTAAAGTTGACAGCCACCTTCCTCTTACCTGGCCAGGTCCTGTTCACTAAGGATCCTTAACTGTCCCCTTCCTGACACCTCTGTTTTAATAGTGTGTCATCCATTTAAAGCCAGGCTGAAAACTGTGATTCCAACAAGCACAAGAGCTTCTCTTCCTACAAATTAATACTGTGTGAAACACAGTCTAAATCTTCTGTCTTGACATGTTTAGACAATAGCAGGTCTATACACACACCCGCCTCGGGAGCCTTACTTTAGCACCAGTAATCTATTACAATAGTGTCATCGGGGAAGGCTTCATTTACAGGTTGTTGTTTGCATTTCTCACCTCCTGACATTTGCAGTTTCTCGCAGGACCTCTTTCGCTGTTGCTGCTCTCTCTTTGCGTAACGGAGGTGTTAGTCCTCCTGCCGCAGCCACCTGCAAAACATCGATCCGCAGCACATTCCAGCAAGGCATTTCCAGCCCTGATCAGAGGGCTAACATTCAGAATCATGCTCTGCTTGGACACAGAAACTTAGGGTTCCTCTCACTCATTTCCTGATTCGT
Source organism: Nothoprocta perdicaria (assembly GCF_003342845.1). Lineage (NCBI taxonomy): Eukaryota > Metazoa > Chordata > Aves > Tinamiformes > Tinamidae > Nothoprocta > Nothoprocta perdicaria. The sequence goes on along the minus strand of NW_020456165.1, from coordinate 161,285 downwards.
TAACCTATTGACATTTGCATGTCTGAGAGTTTTTCGGCTGCTTTAAGGCTAAAATCTTTTTTTTTTTGTGACTTTATTGAGACTGTCAGAACTAAAACCTCTGTTTTTAAGGATGTGTAAGGAAAATAAAATGGTTGTACCGGGAGACCCAGGATCAGAATTGGGAGTTAGCAGTCAACTTCTACTTAATGTTTCCTTCCAGGATCACTAATGTAATTTTGGTGTTTTTCGTTAACTTCCAGCCCTGAACTAGGGCTGTCCTTGCCCCCTCAAAGCAAAACAAGAAGAATTGTGGGGAAAGAGCTACTAATGCAATCCTGAAGCTCTCATTATCTTGATAATAATAAATTTAATAAACAGAAAGCTCTTAGACTGTTCTATACCCATTGTAACAATTTAACATTCAGTCGCATTACATTCCTTGGCTAGTGGCAGGGTCTTCTCAGTATTATTTAAATGTCATTATTTTAGCATTTCAGCTGTTTGATTTCTCATCAAATATCTCTGTGTGCAGAAAATTTGCATGTCGAGAAGGCAATAAAAATATATTCACACCAGTGTATCAAATATAAATGTTATAAAACTTGTTACAAGCGCAGCAGAAGCTTGTCAGTCAAATAGTTGGAAAAGATGTATTTTGATATTTTTCCCTCTCTAAATATAAGTATGAATATATTACTTTGAGACAAAAATAATGCCTTTTGGGGGTTCATGTTTTATGCAAAGATAAGTTCTGGCACATGAGAGAGTCTTGTCTAAGAATTAGATTTCAAGAAATAATTAAATTATCTTCCTGAATTTTGTAGTTACACAATGTAGTGCAAATCACTTAGCCTTTCTACACTGCCATTAAAATACAYGGAGAGAAAAAAAAAGGGGGAAAAAAAGGCAAAAAAAAATCCRTATCTTTAGAACATTTTCAGAAAGCCTCAGGCAGAATGACTATATGTATTTATTTAAGGGTCAACTTGATTTCCTGGACATTAATGGGGCATGGACATATGTGGGTTTTAGAAACAGTCAATGTGGCTCAAGTCAGTTGTGTCCCTTGAACCGTTGGCTCCCTCCCTTACAACTGAGCCACAGTAATTGAGGAGGTGCTCCTCATCCTCCGTGCAGCAGTGGTTTAAATCAAGCCAGGAGACTTTGCACTCAAGTGGGCCAGGGGTGCCTGTGTTGCAGCAGTGCTTCTTCAGGGACGACAATAAACAGGCTACAGTCACCGCAGCTATTAGTAAAGTTGCCATGTGATTGTGCCCTTAGGTCATAGACAAAATACAATACACCAGCAAGAGAACATTTTTCCTTTTTTAAGTGCCAGTGTTTGTGATTATACAGAAGGAAAGACCGTGCATCTCCTTTTGCCACTGATGCAACCATTAAGCAAGGATTAATGTTTTCACGCATATTCATTTCCACTGGGAGGAAAAACAGACAGAAAAAAAAAAAATCTCTTCCATTAACATGAGTTGTTTCAATGTGTTTTCATGCCACTTSGGGGACTTCTGACTTCATAGCTTAGCTTGCCCAACACAACCCCTTGCTGGCAGCTTTTAGCATAAAAAGTTGAATAGTTGTAAACTCTTTTCTATTCTATGGCCACTACACCGACATCTGACAAAAAAGAAATTGCTACAAGACAGCAGAATCCTTCCTCGCCCCTTCAGCCCACTGCTGACCCATAGAGATATGACTAAGYTTTTCTGATAATTAAAAAAGAGGCTGAACCCCCTTTGCCGTTCCCCTTCCCAGCTCCCTGTCACACTGCCAGTGTSACACACTCAGGACTCCATCCAACCTTGGTCACTTTAATGGCAGCCCAGTCCAGCTCTCTGTTTCCGTGAGCTACTAGGAGAAAAATAAACATGGGCATTATGTAAATAATCCAAATATGAAAGGCAGTTGGAGCAGAGGCCTTCTTGGTTGCACTGCTCAGCACAGTGGGGCCAGGACCACCATGAACACACGTACTAACAGCACCTGAATCAGAGAGGTTTTGTGGGAAATGGGAAGCTGARACACAAGCTTTCTGCATCTTCGGCTTCTCTGACACAATGTATGAGTTACAATAGGTGACATCAGCATGAATTTTTAAAAAGAATAATTGGCTTAATTGCATTGATATTTTTAAATCTTTCCCCAAAACAGTATACATAATTACCAGTGTGACTACAAAACGCATTATTACTGCTTTCCCCTGCTACAATACATCAAAGTCAAGGACAATCTAAGACAAGAAGCTGAACTTTCCTCAACCCTCTTGTTTCAAAGCTGCTAAAATTTACTCTTAACAGATCCTATTCTTAAGATTTTGCTATCAACTGAGCATACAGAAAAAATCACAGTTTCCCTTTGGTATTCTTTTCATTTTTCTCTTTTACAATATCCTGTAGGACAGTAAAAAGCCGTTTCTATCTCTCTTACAGAATGGGATAATGACTTTTTTATGTCAACTCTTGCCACTTGTCTTCATATTTTTACATGGTAAGAATAAAAAATGCCTGACATACTGGGTCTGTAGCTGCCCTCTGAGGCAAGTACCATATTGCTTCTTCAGACAAAGAACAAACTGCACGGTACACAACTCAAAAAGACCAGCCTTTTTAGGAGGCTTTTTACTCAAAATGACTTGGTTTTTAGACAACAGGATCCAATTTCCAGTCACGTCTAATGACTACAAATCTCACTGAAGTCGGTGGCCGTAGGTGTCCAGTCCCTGAAAATCTGGCAATTGSTTCTCAAGGTCATACAACTCTCAGTAGCTGGAATCAAAATGGAGGGCATTCTTAAAATCTCCCCACTTTTCCTGAAAAGACTTAGTCTATATCATTTTTAGACTTCAGGGGCTTAAAAGCATTATTTTTTTGCCTCCCCTTCATAGTCCACAGAGCAATAACAACACCTTGCCCGTTTCAGCAAAATAGAGAACCTCACTTTGCAGTCAACCTGAAGTGTTAAAACTTACAAGAAAATTTTGTTTTATTTGGGAGTTATTTGGCCATCTCATTTAACTTTTTTCTCCACATCTTACTAGGTCAAGCTTTTCAAGAAGTTTAAAGCTATTTTGAAACAAAAATTTCAAATAGCTGGACTGCAACCCATGGGAATGAAGTATCTCAATTTCCAGAAAGAATCATTTCAATGTTTCTCATACATGTATCTGTTTTATTTTCCTCACCAAAACTGCTCGCTGGTTCTGACCTGACTTCACAAGCTACATCCGTGTYTCTCTGCACAGCTCCACTGCTCAGTGCACACACTGCTGGTCAGACRGAGGTTGCTGGCGGTGAGGACATTCTCCTCAGTCTGTGCAAGCATCCTGCAGGTATTGGTGCCCTTGGACAAAGCCCCTTTGCTTTACACCTGTTTTACACCTCTATTTTACTTGCTTTCCTTCCTACATAGGAGCTAACAGAGTCCACTCTGGCACAGAGCTGGGTTTTCTGTTTCTTTTCTTTTTTTAAGCTTTTACCTCACCCTGCCACTATTTTTTCTTCATACCGGGGCTCAGCATTCTGCAGATGCTCTAATATGTCTTGGGCAAAGTGCTCAGCACTGCAGAAGAAAGGCCTCTGTGCATGGCCTCTTCTGCAAAGCAGCTCTTCTGCAGCACAGCAGCCAAGTGGGCAGYTGAACTAGAGTCTACTGAATTCTGGTTTTGCCAAAGGTTAATTGAGACAGAAACAAGGAAGAAAAATAAAATAAAGGATCAGAGTATAAGAGTAAATGTAGCTAAACCAGACACACAGAATGATTAAGGTTGGAAAGGATCTTTGCAGATCATCCAGTCCCACCCTAGTGCTCAAGCAGGGTCACCTAAGGCATGTTGCGTGGGATCATGTCCTACCAGGTGTTGAAGATCTCCAGAGAAGGCATCTCCACAACTTCTCTGGACAACCTGGTCCAGAGCTCAGTCACCCTCACAGTAAAGAAGTTCTTCCTCATATTCACATGGAACTTTCTGTGCTTCCTTTTTGGGGCTTGCCCTGTCACTGGCCACCCCATCCTCATGACACCTTCCCTTAACATACACACTGATGAGATCCCCTCTCAGCTTTCTCCAGGCCAAACAGGCCCAGCTCTCTCAGCCTATGTTGGAACATAGGAGAGATGTTCCAGTCTCCTGATTGTCTTTCTAGCTCTACTCTGCACTCTCTCCAGGAGTTGTATGTCCCSTTGTACTGGGGAGCCCAGAATCGGACACAGACCAGATGTGGCCTCACCAGGGCTGAGTGGAKAGGGAGTGAACAGGTTACAGAGAGAAAACGGAGCTTCAGTCATTTTCTGCAGAAATTAAATGTCTCTAACCACTAAAAATCAGGGGTGAGAGGAAAGAGAGGGTTGAAAAAATATCTGTGTCTCATGAGATACAATTTCTTTGGTGAACACAGGGCCAAAATAATTAAGAATGTTTAAATTGGTCACTAAAAATCACCAGACTTTGACTGTTCACACCTATTTTTCCTGGATTGTTTCTAGTTTGCCCACAGAGAAGCTTCTGCTGTGGTATACATGATGAAAGCACCAAATTGCAAGAATGGCAGAAATCCAGTCATTCAGGATTGACAGGGACAATGGGGGAAAAAAAGAACATTTTAATTTCTTTTATGCATGTTGGCTTTGACAATATTTGCATTGAAATAATTATTGTTTTATTTAATAATGCAGCTTCATAATTACAACTTTTAAAACAATGCACTTATTCTCCAGTGAACCAGAAAAATGTGCTTGTGAATCAGATAACATTTATAGAATATCCAGATATGCTTCTGAAMAGGCAAGCTGGGGGAGATATTTGTGGATATTTTTCTTAAATGCTTTGCACAGAAGCAGCGAAAAGAAATCACTTATGCATTTTGTTTAACAATAATAATTATCCCTTAAATCTATGTAATCAGCACAGCAACCCTGCAAGATGAATTAATCAGAGGTCCTTGTGGTCTAGTGGAGCTAAAGAAAGATTCAACAGTGCAAAGAGTATGGACATCTCACAAATCCCTCTATGACTACATCTATAAAATGAGACTGAACTTCCACTGAATTTCCACTGTGGTGGAAATACCCTACCTTATTCTGAATGCACGCTAAGATATCAAGGTTCATACTGTCCTCCTTGATAGCATCTGGCAAGAAAATCCAGGAGCGAAGGAAGATCTTCTGTATCATTCACTATCCCCCACAAGGGGACCAAGACTCCGGAACACACTGTGCATTTAGCAGACAAGACAGAAAAACTTGCACACACTTGCTATCAGAGAAAGATGAAGAACAACACATGGGAACATTTTACAGAAGGACCACTTAAAAGCTGGTTGCTAACCATGAATAGATTTTGCCCAGGAATGCAAAGGTCACAGGCARGTGTGGTCCCCCTAACTCCTTCTCCAAGAGATACTTCTAGCTTTTCTCCATGGCCACTTTATTTAACCTTTGCGCCAACGATCATCACCTCTGAACAGAGCTCTTCAATGTCCTTGTGTAATGTTCAAGACAAGGATAGGTCTAAAACCATGAGCCCCTCTCACAACACACGTGTTGTGAGCACATGTGCATGTGTTAATTAGCCTTCTGGACCCAACTCAGTCCCCACACTGACAGAACAACTGCAAAAGGTCCGTGAAGGATTTTGTTCACTTCAGCTGAGGTCCTGCATCACTTATGACCCACACTGTCTCCCTAAGAGTAGGTGCTCTTCCAGTACCAAATACTATGGAGCAACTCCTTCATGCTCCAAAGAGTCAATGCTCCCATGTCACTGTTTCACCTTTTAATACATTTCTTTAAACATTCTTCTTCTTTTTCTTTTTTTTTTCTTTTTTGTCATCATTCTTCCAGCTGCACAGTTTGTCCTGTTCTTTATCCAGAATATTTTTCATCCCATGATATCAGCCATGCACTTTGCATTTGGAGAAAGTGTTAACTGATTTGGTGCCCTGTTGGTTAGTCTACCTAATCTCTAAATTAAAACATTTTCTATTTTAAAATGTGAAAATATTCTTCATAAGCTGAAGAGACTATAGGTCATTTATGTCATTTCTCATCCAGTGGAGCTCTTCTTTTGTCAAAAACGACAAAGAAGAACTTCATAGAACTCAGATTTTTTTTTTTCTTCGTTCTTTCATCTTTTCCCATTGACATCTGTAGAATTGTTTCTATCTTTTTCTTATTTTTAATGATAACTGAGAATTAAATCCGCTCTCAGAAATGCTGATCCTTGCAGTAAAAGTCTGTATTAGCCCACCCAGTGCTCCCACTCTTAACCCAGTCAAAAGGCATTATTTACCAGTAAATTCAAGAACTTCCAGCAACATCCTGTTATCACTGCTGAACTGGAGGCTGCTGGATCAGAATGTGGGGAATTGGACTCACTGAGTTAGAGTTAATCTTTGCACTTCATCGTACCCTAGTGAACCAAGCAATGTTGGAGCATTCAAACCAGCCTGACTCTCTCCACGATCACAACAGAAAGCAAAAGCCAAACTGCTCTATTTTCATCCCTATGATAATAACAGGGAGAGTCTTTTCCACTGGCCAATTTGTATCTTACAATTCCTCAGTTCAGCATCTGCGCCCACATGTCAACCCAAAACTCAGTGAAGTCTTACAGTGCGCCTGGGGTTATCTGGTCTATAGCTGAACAACCAAACTGCTAGTTTATTTTTGTGCATCATGATATGTGGCACTTGCCTATTTGAAAGCAATTTGGGCACTCAGTGAACCACAGCACACTGTCTGCCAGCTCATGCATAGCATAGGTAGTGTGTCAAATTACCCATTACAACTAGCTGTGGTACCTCTCATTTATAACATCATATCGCCTTATGTCAGGTTGCATTGTGTCAAGTCACATCACCTGCTCTAAAGGAAGCTCGTGTCACTGAGACTTGCAATGATGACTTCCACTCTTTTTTAATATTTCATTTATTATGAATGGCCCATCTGCAGTAATATTAGTGACCTTCTGCTTCCATCCCTCTGGACCTCTGGGAGATTTTTGTTTTCTTTACACAGGCGCTAGAATCAAACATCTACTTTGATATATTAAAATGCATGCAGATAGTTTAATACTGGCTCTGTTGACCTGCCCTTCAGGATTGTGTCTTGCAAGAGCAGGTATGGGCTTTTTTATTACTATTTATTATKTTTATTACTTCAAAAGGATAATGCTAATGTTCTCTGTTCTGCATCCACATCTCATCCAAGYGGATCGCAGCACTTTGCAAACATTAGCTTTTTAAGAGACCAGCCTGAAACAAAGCTTGCCTTGCAAACATGCTGGGGGAGCTGCCTTACTTATTTTCCTTGCTTTCCTCTGGATGAATGGGGTATATGGAAATGCTGCCTGAACCCATCTGAACTGTGGATTGAGTAAGAGAGAACTGAAAACAGGCTCACATCCCTCTAACCCCTCACACCCTCAAAATGTACTGCAGTTTTCCATTTTGAATTACCTGTTATTCTTTTCATCAACACCCCAAGCAGACTCTGGAAAAGGAATTAGTTTTACACAATGTGCACCTTGCAAAACAAGGCCTACTCTGGACACCCAGACCTGTAATGAACATATTCATTGCTAACTTGGTTTTGAGGAAGGTCCCAGATCACAAATACATGTAGGCTACTATGCGTACGTCTTCACTGAAACAGGCATCAGCCCCAATGCAGCCACGCACATCATAAACTGTCCTCAGCTTAATGATACATGGTCACACCTTCAGTCAGGTTGCACTTGTTTGTATTAGCAAAGTAAGCAAATMAAGCAGTGGAGAGGAAAGTGGGGCTCTGACACAGCTTTCTCCTCAAAGAACGGAGCTTCTCAACATGGTGCAAGAGAAGTCATTCCACATTCCAGGGTGGTCCTGAAAGAAGCCAGCAATGCAAAACTGGGGTGTATGGATAAGAACATGTTTGGTGTCTATATACTAATACAGAAATTAATTTGGATTTCTGTTCTGTTTGTAACTGATGTACTAAATCTGAAGGAATGAAGTATGAATGGTTAGGTCCATGTGTGTAAAACACAGAGCAGGAGTGAAAAGACAGCCTGGGCTAGTAACGGAGGATAGGACCCTCAGCATTCACATGGGAAGCACTGAAGAACATATTTCCTATATCAGGCCAAGAAGACCTGTCCCATGACAATGTTACAAGCAAGACTTCAGTAACAGAGTCTAACAGCAGGATGCCAACAGGGCTAAAGGGCACTGTAGGTGCCAGTCTTGTTGCTCTGATGCAGATATGAAGGTAGACTGTAACCCTAAAGCAAACCAAAATAAGGAAAGACAGAAAGGGGGCAGCAACTTTGCCAAAGATGGAGAATGAAGTAATCATGAATATGAGGCACTAATTTAGAGCATAACAACTGCTGCTACCTAAAGCTACCTAGACCTGCCCAAAACCAAGTTTCGCAAAGATTCAGTGAGGGCTCAGTTCCCACCCCACATGCTCTTTGTAGCACACAAGTCAAGCTAGACCACTGGTGCTTGTGAGTGTGTGGGTGTGAAAGTAATCCATGAGGGAATGAGTGCCTGAAATCAGCTGTGTTGATGGTATCTATACCCCTAATCTTCGATAAGGCTTGGGACTGAGTTCTGATACATTAATTTCTTAAATAATTGCCAAAAGGCTCAGACGTTATGCTCAGTCTCTCTGCTGTCCTCAGAACTCAATAAATTTCCTTCTTGTAATATTTCTCATTCATACATAAATTTTATCCCTCATGAAAACATTCTTTGAAGAAATAAAGGTTACTGCTGTTTTATCTAACCGTAATAGGCTACAGTACTCAAGTGAAAAATGCAGCATTTATTACAGCTCAAATATTCTTTTTTTTTTTTTTGGTATTCAAGAACTTATTTTCTGTACAAATTTCAGTCGACAAAACTTATTCTTTAGTTAAGGCTCTCTTGCTTTTTCATCCAGCCATATACTGATTTATCTCTGAATACACCAAAAGTAAATAAAAGAGTATTTACAGTGAACAATAGGAATTCAAGCTACTTAAAAAAGACCAAGATACATGAGAGCTTCTGCTTAGTAATACAATAAGCATGCATCTGTGTGGTACCAGTTTCTACTGCTAGGGACCTGCGTGTAGTGGTTGAAATGCATTAACTGTTCACAGAAATCACCTCTTATTTCAAAGAAATATTCCAAAAGTCAAAAGAATGGGAAAAGTAAAACTTATTTTATAAAGCCTTAACCAGTGAACATTTGAGTACAAAACTACAGTTATGTATAACACTCAACAGCTAAAATAAGCCTTCCATTATACAAATTCATGGGAACCCACTGGAATCAAATATACAGGATGCAATTCACTTGGAGAACTTCACCAGAAATTGCAAATTTGAAATTACTGTACACCGCAAACAAAATCTATGCTTTCTATGCCTTTCAGAAAGATTGTTGATGAGAATAAAACAGAACGGCACATTTCTTTATTCATTTAAAAGTTGTTTCAACACAGCACAATAAGGCTAGGCTTACAAGCAGAGCGCTTGCAGAAGAATGAGAGAAGAAGCTGTTTCCTAATCTAAGAAAGCATCCCAAATAACACAAAACAGATAAGGATAATAGCTTCACACAAGAGAATCTCAAAAGGAAGGGGTATCCAACATTTGCAGGAACCTGCTGTTCCTCAGGCAGCTTGTCAGGAAATCACCATTCTGTGAAAACTGAATTCACCTATCCAAAAGAACTATATAGTATCTACACCTCCTCTTCAAACACCTAATCATCTCTGTGTGATGATTAAAATTTAGCGGCTGCTCAATATTCGTATGATCATTGCATTCTGGGTGTCCACTTTAAGATGCATAGCACCAGGCTGCAGTATTAATTATCACTCAGAACTGTAGTAACAAATTGGACACCTTTCTACAACCGTGAGCTAAACAACAATTCAGTCTGGGGTTTCAGGCTTGATATCACGCGTTATCAGATACTTATCAAGACATCATGCATTAGTATATATTCAAGTATATATTCATGCCTCAATTTTCCAAAATTATGATGAGGATAGTATCTTATCTGTCTTGGGCTTTGCAAATATTAGCTGACTAATACACATTTAAAAACTGACCTGAAAACTCTTAAGAAACACCATGGGAAAAGGAGTACTTAAAGCATTTGGAGCAAGGGTTGGATGAGGTCTGCCGAGTAAAGACCAAGCACAATGCATTGATTTGATTGAAAGGAAACATTGACGAAGTATCATGCGTTGTGAAAAGGATTACCAAGCAAATACATTTACACTCACAAACTGCATTAGAACTGATTAAAGTTACAAGTTAAAAGTTACAAGCAATAGGCCATAAAATCTCAAAATAGGAATTCTTTAAGCTAAGTGTCAAAAACAGCCTCTCCCATTGCATTAAAAAAAGAAAATAGGTTCATTTCTATGGAAAGGGTTGCACAAAATCAAGTCCCTCATAATATCTCTCTGCTAAATGCGCCTAGTTTCAATGCTGCTTACACTAGCGCTGCTTTAATGCAATTCTACTGCTCCTGATTTATTGTAGTCCAAGGAAGACATGAATCTAGCTGTGTCTATCAGGACCTTTTTGTTCTTCAACTCTTATCAAAAAACACTTCAAATTGTCAGGAACATACCAGGCTGTTAACTTTGCTTCTCAAAAGCCAAAACTCACAAGAGCTTATGGCTGAACTCTATTTTTTAGAGTTTGATTCTTTTCTGATGCCTTCAGTGGAGGGAAGCACCTGTTTTCTCTGCTTGTTGTTTACACCAATAAAACAAGAAGCAAAATTTGAATCCCACGGTGCCGTGTCCTGAAGACATAGCAATGAAAATACACAGGGGAAATTTTTAGCTGGGGATGCCTATGTCTCCCTGCACTCTTTCCTTCAGCCACTCCAGCAGAAATGACTGTGAGATGATATTTCTACTAGGAATTCACTGTGGCAAAAGCCAAATCATTTCTCAGTCAACCAAGTCTAGAAGCAAAGGAGTTGTTTCTCATAAAATGACACCAAAACAGTATATCTGGGCTTTTAAGCACCGTCAAACCTCTAAGACAGCTTTCTGAATTGCAGAAAGGAGAAGGCCCAACATATTCTTGCCACAGCTTCCTTTGCAGAATTTTCATTTAAATTTGAGCTAAGATGCCTGGAGAGAAACTCTAACAAGGAAAAGTCTGAACTGTGTCTGAAACATAGCTATGAATATATGCCAAAGAGCTTGTAGCTGGATAGATTTCCCGTTCTTTTTTTTTTTTTTTTAATTTCCAGACATATTAACTTTTTATGATCTCTCTAGTAAAAAAGTAAAATTGCAATAAAAAAAAATTTAGCCATGTTATCTTCCTAATGATATATTGAATTTCTTCTGTAACAACATATAAAATGCTTGCACCCCAAACACCATGTCTTCTTTAAAGGTCATTTTGACTTTGATACTTTAAAAAAAAAAAGTAGTATTCTCTACTTTATTTCTCTGATCCGGTATTTTAACCTTTTCTCCCTCTGATCTATAAACGGATGAAGGTTTTTATATAATAAGCCAGAATCTCAGCAGTTTTAAATTAGGCGTAGTCCCCCAAAGTGAACTGATCTTTGTCAGTTTACATCTACTGACGTTCTGGCCCACTATTCATAACCCTTTGAGCAATTCCTAGCTGCCTTGATATATCCTTTCTCTATAAATACCCACTTCTGTAATGAGCTACCTACCAGAAAGAGCTGAAACTCCATTCAGTGGCATCACATACTTCCTAAAACTCTCAGCAACGTGAAATAATAACATCAGCCCAGGACAGCCTCACTTTACCTTAAGGTCTAATAGCTTAAGCTATGCAGTTGCTTAAAATGCAGCACATGCTGAAAAGCAACAGCCAAAATCTGACATTATCATTGACTTTCAACCAGGTCATGCTACAAGAATTTGCACAACCTGGAGAGAAATTTCATTTATAATTGGCAGGTTCATGCCTTTTACTGGGAGAGGTAAGCTGGAAAATTGCTCCAAAGTTACTGCTCTGAAGGTCTTTCTTATCACTATAGCCTGATATTTGATAAACTTATCTTCCTCACTCAGTATTTATACTAGCCTTACAACAATGACATTTGAGCCTATACTTTGTTTTATTGTTTATTCATTTTGTTAGCATCAACTAAACTCTGTAACACCCATCCATTTCAGCTCAGCTACATGGCATCTTAAACATTGCAACACCATACAAAACAGAACAAGTTATGTCAAAACTGGATATATTTGTCAGAGTTGATATATTCACTCATACTGTTAGGTCACCATTTATGATAACGATTCTTATTATATTGCACATCTATTATTGTAAGATTATGATCTAGCAGTACCCGGGGGTGTCAGAAGAGGCTGGGCTCATCATGCAAATAGTGAGAGACATTTCCTACTCTAGGAGAAACCCTCCAAAATGAATTTGTGTTATTTAAGCAGCTGCAGCATACCTTCTAATTTCAGCCCCTGGACTTGCACCAGACCTCATTTGGAGACTCAGAGTGTGAGATGGCAGAACATCATTTCCCAACAGTAATATTAGCTCATATTTCTAAAGCAATTTTTAGTGCCTTCCAGACTAAACATCTTTAATGGCTGTCCCAGGAAAATAAATGGACCATAAGCAGAAATAAGACAGGTTTCAACTGAACAAGGAAATTGTGTAGGATTGTGAAGTCATTTGAGACCAACATGGAACTGGGAGTCCAGGAATATGTCTCTGATCCATGTTTGTAATTGGGTAATTGAAACTGTAATTCTGCTGAGCTACAGCACTCCATCATCATCTACATTTAATTTTACCCTCCAGGGTGCTCACTATACTGTTTAAAAATCCATACTTACAGGAGATTTTACAGTTAGTATACCCTGGTAGAATGAGAGACCCCAGAGCTGAAACTATAGAACTTCTGGAGAAAAAGAGAGAAAAATTGAGAAGCTTGTAATATAGTTAAATTACTCACTGACTACTACAAGTTATGTGGTTCACCTTATTTTGATTCTATTTCCAGACAGAGTGGTAGGGAGATGCTTCTCTGCACATTTATTCCATAGGTACTGAAGACACATGTGTGGGAATCCAGCACACAACTGTCCAAGTGCAGTGTTTTCACTTTAAATCCCTAAAAGTTGCAGCAACAAAACCGTGAGACTCTTGTTTCTTTTTCCTCTGGAAAAGGTTAATGCTCTGTATGGAACTTCTCTTCCAGATATACCAGTAGCAGCTTTCTTCCTACTCAACAGTTGCCTTTCTGTTGCCTATACATGTAGCATCCACTAATGCATATGGATTCCTCTCCCATCCTTTCCACAGAAGTTAAGGGCCACAGACATGACAGAAAGCATCCCTCTTCTCTCTCCGACACTCATTCTGTTTTTCTTCTCACCCTAAGACCTCTGCTGACAGTTTCCTTCCTCATTTACTGGAAAACATCCGCAGTGTGAATAGCACAATGGCAAAAACAACAGTTTGTGTATGCACTCCACAGTGCATATGAAAATATTTTCCACTAGTAAAGAAATAGGCCAGAGAGACAGAGGGCAGCAGCATGGGAGAGAGACAACCATCCACTGGAAAAAATGCAGTGAGAGCTAATGAACTTCCTCTCAAAAGTGGTCTCCATCACCAGAGGAGTCAGTGTGCTGCAAGTTTGGTGCTACTGATGGAGTAAATCTAAACTACTGATCTTTTGTAGAGGGGTTTCTCATTAGCGGTCTCACAACAGAAGTCCCCAAGGATGGCAGGAATCTGTAACATAAACCTGCACTTAAAATGAAAACCTTAATTAATTAATTGTTTTAATTGTATAAGGCCTTCCTTAGTTACTACCTTTGTAGAGAACAATACTATCTCTTACAGCTGCTGTTTCTCTCTAGACCATTATAAAGACCTCAGTCTAATCTAAACTGTTTCACCTACTTAAGGCATTCAAACAGATATTCTTTGGATTTTTTAAGCAGCTTTGGCAATGATATTGCTGAATTTAAAGCAGATTGGTAGGTTCAATAAGTGTAGGAAATGCACATGTGGATCTGAAAGCTTTAAGAGAAGCCTGACATGCCAGATTGGGAGTTACAAACTATCTATCTCATGTACCCATAGAAAAACAACATAAGGACACTATTAGGAATTTTGCCCTTACAAAGTTAGTATTTGTACTGCTACCTATTCTGTCATTTCCATAGCCAAGATATGGACACATTTTAGGAGCCAGTCTTCAATCTAGTCTTAATTGCATCTTTGCTTTGCAATTCAAAATTTAAAACCAAATTATGGTAATTTACCTAACCTATATGCTGAAGGAGAAATTAGAACCCTGCTGAAGCTAAAGGGAATTTTGCCAGTCTTCTGTTCCTCAGCCCAGGCACTCGCTGTGAGCTAAAGTGAAGCTGGAGTTATGGCTAACAATCTGTAACCACTGGAAGCTAGTGGCTAAAATGGAGCATTAAGTGCCAAAAGCCAAAATTTCAGTTGTTTCTCACCTATGTCATATTCCCGTCTAAATACCCTTTCAAGAGACACTGCATTACCAAAGTCATTAGCAAGTCATTTTATTGCCATTATATGCACATTTTCACCCCAAAATAGAGGAGAAAGGTAATCAGATCTCTTGCTCACCTACACACACTGCATATTAATGCTTTTTTTTGATTGCTTTCTTAAAACTAGACAAAACACTCCAAGTCTTCCTAATAGCATACCAAACCCACATGATATTAAATACATATAAATACAAACCTAACCCCTTCTTACCCTTCTAATATTAAATTACTTTCCTGCTTTCAAAAGAGGTGGAGAAAATTCACAGCTCACATTCCCACTTACCTACTTGCTCTGTACATGAAAACTCTGCTGGTATCCCAGAACAATGACCTACAGGCTGAGCTGGCCCACACCTATGGGAAATTAGGGTATCTACCCAAGGCCAGTGACTGAAGGGAGAAGTTGGGTGTGCTGCAAAAGTTGCAGGAGGAATTTGTTTCCTTGGGCCTCTGCTCAGGGAGTCTGGTATCAGTCTATTCAGTTTGCAGGACTACAGAACATGACTGGTAAAGTTTAGACTTCCATGGAATGGAAGACCATTCCTTGGGCAGGGCAATGAAGTGTCTGTTGCACCAGTAATTCTCTAGAAGTGCTCAGAGTCTGTCCAGCACGTTATGGATCACCACGTTCAAAACCCTCCACAGGCTGGTTACCTCAGGCGTATTTTYGCTCCTTCCCTTGACCACACACTTTCAGGAGGCCGCAGCTCAAATGCAGAGCTGGCAGAGTGTCACATAAATGTCAAGTACAGCCTCGTACATTACAAAGTAAGATATGTCATTAATTAATGCAATCTTTGACTGACTGTCACAACCAAACCCAGAGGACCAGCCATGTGAACTTACATGAAACACACACGTACTAAAGCACAAACGTTAGTTAAATGATCATCTTCCTCTCACAATAGGATTAGATATTTGCATTCTCTTATGCTTTTGCAAACCTCCCTTCTAAGTCTCAGACTTAGCAAATCCAGGGTACCTAACAGGGCTGGAATGCACCTTCTACTGAAGTGGTCACATTTCAGGACTGCTCTAACAAATGGATTTGGGTAGGTATTTTCCAAAGAAAAGAGATTCTTTTCTGTGGAAAGGTGCTGTTGCTGAAAAACAAACCAACTGGAAACATACCATTTTACAGAAGAAACACAGTTCTGATCCCTAAATCCAGCCTCATCCCTGCAGTACACAGAGCTTGGCGCTTTATGTCCACATTTTCCCTCCTGTGCTGCAATATGAAAATGTTGTAACAAAACATGTGTATTACATGCTCAGACATTTTTCCTCTTTTCCACACATTTTATACGGCCTACAATTTTCTTTCAAAGGGTTTAAATTATTACTGGAGSAGTAAAACTGCAACTGAGCGGCAGTCAAATAAAGGTTAAATAGCGTATTTCTACTAGAAATGAATAACAGCACAGAAGTATGAAGCTTCTATCACCACAAGCAGACAGATTTAAGACTGACGGTCTGCCAGGGCTCCTTTCCGAGTAGGAATCTGAATGAGGAATATGCAGTAAATCAAAAAGTCACATAGSAAGTTGCCATAATCTACTAAATGGCTCTAGTAGTGTTAGAATATAGCCTTGCTGACACGGAACAAAACAAGCTATGTATTTTTCGTGTCAGCTAAAATAATAACTGCCCTCTGCGTGTACCTTTACATCACACATAATGAGTAGCTGCCATGCAGGGTGTTATCTGCATTGTGGAGCCATCTGGCCAGATACCAACTTCAGATGTCTGTGAGAGCCATGTCCAAATCAGGTTAGGATGACACCTTGCCCCTTCTTAATGCCTGTCTTCCATGAGGAGGAAGCTGGCCCCATAACCCAGTGAGACTCCAGTGTATTCCAGCCTGGCCCCTGAATTTCCTTGATGTAGAAACCAGAAGGACATCATTTGATGTAGCCTGTAGAGAGAGAATTCGCTTATTCATGTTGAAAGTACTTTTCCTCGTTTATGTACAAGCTGAAGCCATGAGTAAATACAGTGGTTTCCAACCAGGTTCTGAGTCGGCTGCAGAAGAGCTTTTTTTTTTTTTTTTTTCTTTTTTCCTGCTGCAAAATTTCATTAAAAATTAGGTATAAAATCACCACCAGTAAAAACAGATGTAAATGGCCAAAGGGATTAGCCTTTCACTAGTCTTCTTGCTGCTGCCTTTCATAAGAGGAACCTAGACTGTCTTAATTCTGCTAGAGACCCAAACAGAACCTCAGGAGGACCAAGAGRGAAGCAAGATACTGCTGATCAGCTGACTTGTGTTACCTCACATCCACAAGTTCCCAACAACCACCAATTTCCCATCCTTTAAAAAAAAAGCAGCAGTGTTGCCTTTCACAGGTACCTGGCTACAGATGTTTTGATCTTGCTTTCCAGCACTTCGCTAATGGTGCTGATTGTCATTAAAACCTTGTTTGCTTTCTGGCATCTTCAGTAAGTTGCTGCCTCTGACCTTGCTGCTAGGGATTTAGAGACTGCTTCTGACCACTGCACCAGAAAACACTAGCGTATCAGATTTCATCAGGCATCGAGTGGCACACGGATACATCAACGTAACAATGCAGCAGTGGGTTGTTTAGAAACACGTTCCCAAGGAGCCAGGACCTACAAGGATGGAAATCATTGTAAGCTCTGTTTGAATCATCTGGGCACTCTGGATTTGAGTCACACATAGAGTGGATGCAAAACTTTTGGGACTGCTTTTGTTCTCAATCTGTCATTCCTTTAAAATGATTATTTTTTAAAACTGCTCGGCACAGAATACTCAGGGGATGCTGAATTCTAATTCATTACCGAGGCATCTAGAGTCAGACTGACAGTGATGCAGACATACCTAAATAAAGAGGCAAGAAAAGCAGAAGACATTTCTTTTACTGCTTTATTCACATCCCTCATGCTGACCTATTATGCTCAGTCGTAGAAATAAAACTAGAACAGTCACTAGTTTGGGATGTCATAGCAGAAAAATATTCTAAGAAATCTTTTGGGGCAACCAGAACGACAGAATGACCATTTCTAACCTGTTATTAATGATTGCAAGGCTGATGTGAAGACCACTACAGGCAACTGAAAGACTCTGGCTGACTAATGGGATTTGGATTAGCCCTGAATGCTCTTGTCCACACAAAGATCTCTGTTGGGAAATCASAGTAGGAGTAAATGGGAATTCACAGATGGCTCAGAGCCAGTGTGCTGCATGAAGCCTTGCAACTAATGACTTATTTTCAGTTTTATTGAATGACAAATTGTAAGGTTAAGATAAAATACTAGGTTCTTTTTATTCATCTTCTGGACTTGGACTGATTTTAATCATTTTTCAGGCTTTTTCTCCCCAGCTGCTCTTCTTCTTTTCAATGCAGTCTCAGATCCTTCTATCATAGCACCAAGASAAATCCTTATGCACATTCTTCACTTTCTGCATTCCCATGTAGCAGTAACCAATGTCATATTTTTAACATATAAGACCTCAATGCACATGATTCTTCTTGAATAACTACTATCTTTTCTCTTTCAGGAGGSTGTTATAACATGAATCTATGGAATTCAAGATATTACTCATTTAGGAGATCTCCTTGTTTAGCAGCTGAGCTTCTTGCTTCTGCAAGCATATCTCTCCTAGCATATCTTATTTATGGAAAAAGTCCTAAAGGTTCTCAGTGGCTTAGTTTAGCAGAGAATGGTGCAGATATCACAGGTCTAAATCTGAGGTACTTCTAGCCCCTATCTTGGGATATCTGCAGTCAAACTTCTTCGGTGAATTATGTGACTGTTTTCTAGAGCCCCAGTTCTGCTGGGCTTCTTTGGCAGAACAAGGAAGCCACTAAATCAGTGACTACTATATTTCAATATAATATTCAGTGCACAGTTATAAGCATAGCTCCTTTAAACGCACTGGCAGTTCCAATTCTTCTGTGACACTTCACAACATTATTTCTTCACAAATTACTTTAATTCTGAATTTACAGCTGCAGGCACAAAGATGGGAATGTTTTGTGATGATTTCTTCTGTCCGTAGCTTAATTAGCCTGTGGGAATATGGTCATCTCTGGAGCACTGATGGCTGGTGTCTAGGAGGCAATCAGATTGTCTACACAAGCCCAGCTGCAGATGGGCCAGATTAATTTTTTTCTTTGACTTGAAACAGAAATATATATAAAAAAAAAAAAAAAGGAAAAAAGCTATGAAAAGCCATGGAACTGCTATGTTTACAGATGGCTCAAATGTGCAAGTCCACAGTGCTCCCAATAAAGTTGATAGAGAACATACAGCTCATTTAGGGTGACAGCATCTTAATGCCTTTGAACTACATTAATATCTACCAGCAGTATTATTGGCAGGTATTCATCCATTAGTCCTGTGAAAATATTACAAGGCAAGAACAGAGTGCAAATGTTACAGCATCATTCTTCTTGGCAGAGGCAAGTAATAACAATGCTGCCCAAGGACGGTGCCTAACTCCCCTGAGGAGATTAGAAATTCCTATACTACTGTAAACAAAAAAGAAGAAAAGATATAACATGGTAAATGTTTCTGTTCACCAACAGAAATATYTGAAGGGAAGGAATGTCCTTCTGGAAAAGGGCTATCTGATAAGTGACTTTTTCTTTTAAGGCTTATATCAGTGGATCCAGATACCTGTAGGCCACAAAGATGTTCTACAAGTTTCATCAGGTCCGTGATCACAGAATCATAGAATCATAGAATGCTTAAGGTTGGAAGGGACCTCAGAGGTCATCTAGTCCAACCCCCCTGCTCACGCAGGGTCACCTAGAGCACGTGGCACAGGGCTGTGTCAAGAAATCTTTCCTTAAGTTCCTGTGGAACTTTTGGTGCCTCAGCTTGTTGCCGTTTCCTCTAGTCCTATCGCTGGCCACCACTGAAAAGAGGCCGCCCCCCTCCTCCTCACTGCCTCCCTTGAGGTATTTATACACGCTGATCAGGTCCCCCCTCAGCCTCCTCTTCTCCAGGCTGAACAGGCCCAGCTCCCTCAGCCTTTGCTCACAGGGCATATGTTCCAGGCCCTGGATCATCCTCGTAGCCCTGCGCTGGACTCTCTCCAGCAGCTCCACATCCTTCTTGTGCTGGGGAGCCCAGAACTGGACACACTGTACTCCAGATGTAGCCTTATCAGGGCTGTGTACAGGGGGACGATCACCTCTCTCGACCTGCTGGAGACGCTCTTCTTAATGCAGCCCAGGATCCCGTTGGCCTTCTTGGCCACCAGGGCACACTGCTGCCTCATGGTCATCTTGTCATCCACCATGACACCGAGGTCCCTCTCTGCGGGGCTGCTCTCCAGCAGGTCCACCCCTAATCTGAACTGGTATGCAGGGTTATTCCTCCCCAAGTGCAGGACCCTCTGATTAAAGTTTCTGCAATGATGGCTCTTATCCCTATTACTATCATCCCATCAGCCTTGGCACTTGAAAGCCTAATCAGCTTGCAAATGGGAAACTGTGCCACACTCCTTGCTGCTTTCAGAGGTGCTGATTTCCAACCAACACCAGGTACAAGGGAGTATGATGCATGCCACGCTCCACATATTGGAGAGTAGGGAYGGGCCCAGATTAATGTATCTGAAACAGTGCATGTCTAATTACATGAACAAGCAACAAAGCCAGCCTTGAAATGCAGATTCCCAGCACAGCTGTTGTTGGGCACTCTGGCACACACGCCAGTATGAATTTCTCTGTGCAAGGTTAAGCCCCAGGACCCTACCAGGTAGGTGATGGTCATGCAGCATCTGGCCACACGAGGGCTGGAAACTGCTCACAACAACATCACATCCTTGCTGTGTCAGGGGATGGTGCTGTGCAGAATGAGCCTCCCAACTGCAGGGCTGCACCTTAAGCTCCCAAGGCCAGAACATTTCCATCAGGACAATCCCTTCCAGCCGCCCACTCAGTTCCCCTCCCCAGCAGGCATCCAAAGTGGTTTCTGCAGATGGTGGGCAGAGCCTTGCAGGGCTGTGGGTGCCCTGGGCAAGGACCAGGTCCCGATCGACTTAGGCAGGTGCCTGCYACAAAGAACACTCAGTCTTACTTCCTCTCCCTCAGCTCTCTCATCCCCCTAGTAGCACAAAGGGCCAAACTGTGATTAATTCAACACAACAGTAGCAGAGCTCAGCTGGATGTCAGAGCGTATGCTGTTCAGTGGGATGCCCCACTGGATCTGAGCTTACAAACTAGATCTGACAAATGCATATTGGTGCAAGCGAGCTGGCTAATGCAGCAGTGCCTTCCTGCTACCTGCTGCACTGCCCTTCTGCTCACAGGCCCTGCCTAGTAAAGACAGGAGGATGAGATCCAGGAGATCTGCTCCTACTGCCTCTGACCTGCCTGTGAGTCAAGAAAAGTTGCTTTGCCCACATTCACCTAGTTTCTCCTCTTACCTCTTTTTCCTTGTTCAAATATAAGCCCTGTTGTGCAGGGATATTTATGCTTTGAATCTGAACAATACTCAAGTCATACACTGAGGACTATAGCAGCAATGAAGAAAAATCCTAAAAGACTGTAATAATCTGCCTTGGTTTTCAAGCACGGCCACAATAGACATGTTGTGGATTACATTCATAATTCAATCATTTCTTTAGCTTAGTTAAAAATGACAAAGGAGAGGTGAATACAGACTCCTAACACCGTAGGACTGAGCCTCCTCTCACACCASTTTTACAAATCTCTGAGTTCAGCAAAGCTGTTTCTGATTTACATCATTGTGAGTTAAAAAGAATCAAACCTTGAGTCTCTAGAAGCAATCTAGCCAAGCTACTGGATAATAGCTGGAAATTTCTATGGCAACAAGAAGGAGACTGCTCAGCCTACTGTGTTTTTTTAAATTATTATTATTATTATTTTTTATTCTGTGTGTAAGGGAGAGTGTGTGTTGTATCGGAGAGAGAATATTTAACACATAATCCATTAAATTTCCCCTTTGATCCAGTCAGTAGTTTAGAAATATTATCTTGCCATCAGTGAATGATTTTTCTCATGGACTGACAAGGTGCCTGTTTATTTTCTATAAAGAATGATGAAGTTAGACATCCCTATTCTTCCTGCAAGTGAATGATGAAGAATRGGTTTAGTACTGACTGCACCATTTTGTAAAGCTGCTGGATCTCTGTACCTGTGCTCTTTATGAAACCTCAGCCCTGGGCAGCATCACCTTCCTACCTGACCTAGAGAAGTTCTTCTGTCAGACACACAACCCACATTTTGCTTGGCCTCCCTGTGAGCACTCAAGGAAGGAACCCTGGGAGGAGATGTAGAGGCTTTCACAGTCTTTACCAGGCCATGTGTGGGCAGAGCTCCTACTCTGCTGAGACACCAGCCTTGTCACCTTTCTTCCCCTCAGAACCTTTGCAGAGTCAGGAAAAGGCTAAGAACAGGCAGCAGATACGGTACGAAGCCAGTCAGTCATCAGATACAACTTCCTGCCAAACACTGTGGAAGGAGCAAGCAAATTATTGAAGCAAAATACCACCCACTGCTTCTTTAGAGATGATACAGGCCTACAACACACTCAGAGCTTAGTTAAGCAGGATGGATCCAGCCTAGCCCACTAGCATGGACCAAAAAGCTTCCATTGATTTCTGAGGGGTTTGTATAAGGCTCACAGTATTGATTGGGACTCTAAGACACTGCTGAGAGCTGCCMCCTGGGACGGCTCAGTGGCTCAAGATCCAATCCAAGCTTAAGAATGTCCGGAACTTAGGCACAACGTACAAACCCAGTCCTCGTATTGGACAAAAGGGAGGTTTTACAGTATATGGAACTGCAATTATAACAGTTGCTAATATCCAGATCTTCTTTTACAAGAGCAACGAACTGGGATAGTTCAGGTTCAATTCCAGAATCTTGATGACATGATTCACTGTCTGAATATTTCACTTTCTGTATATTATTCACTTTCTGACACTTTCTGTCTTAAATGATAAAAAGCCATCGCTAAATACAGCTCAATTCAGACCTCCTGCAGTGCCTTTCTAGCAGTATCTTTTAAAATTGCACACTGATGAAAGCAAAGTCAGTAGTTTACACATAGATGCTTTAAATAATCATTTGTATGTAAATACAACATAGTTTATGCAAAACATGAGATATAGCATTTTATGGCATATCACTTGCATCTTCCTTTCCTGCAATATATCACCTAGATTGTGCAATATCAGTGTAATTTCAATACACAGTCTAGAATYCATAAGCAGTCAGATCCAAGAATTGGTGTAACAAACTTCTCATTTTGTTGCCATGCAATCAACTTTGACAGAAAACATCTAATCCCCCTGAACACTATTGCTATGTAATACAATCAAGTACATAGTGCTACTAGAATCTATCCTTCCATATATGGTTTTAGGCATCCTAATTACCTGATGTAAATTACCTCTGTGTAAATTGGCAGTGCTTTACAAAAGATTTTCAATAAATACTAATAATGCTGCTGAGAATATTGATAGCTTGCTGTTGAGATGGAGCAAACACCTCCTATCTTTAGATTTTATCTAAGTAACAATGCAGCAATGTGTAGTTTCCCAATTTCATATTACTGCCTGCAGAACCAGCCCAGAATTAGCCCTGAATTCCAGTGGAATAATCTGCTGGTATGAACACACACTGCATTAGAGTTGCAGCAATTCACCTATTTCCAGATTCAGTATTTATCCAAATTATAAATATCTTGTCCATCAGCAATGCCCTGAAGTTTTGAAGGAACTGCAAGATGATTAAAGTGAATAAATAACATGAACAAGCCAACATATATTTCATTCTAAATAATAATCAGACAGCAAGGTCTGACAAACTGATCTGAATACATGCCTGGGAGTCAGAAATTCCCAGGGGTTAACTGTGTTCTCTTTGGACAATTCCCTTTACTTCTCTGCTTTGGTTTGCAGTTTCTCATTTTTATTTAGTTAGCCTAACTTTTGCTGTTGTCTTTTTTATTATTATTATTTTGAGCATAAAACAACAATTCAATACTTATCGAGGAGTTTTGTACAAGCATTTGTATGGCATTGTAAGGCCACTCGTGCATTTTGCTGCAACTTTGGTGCAACTTCCTTCATCTGTATCTTCCCTCCATGTGTAGGTATGCTATAATAAAATCCAGATACACCAAGACAGTGCCCTGCTTTCCAGTGTGATGAGTAGAACTGGACTACACAGGTACTGATGCAGTCAGTGTTTAACCCTGTGGGGCACTGGGCCATTCAGTCAAAGGATTGTCAAAGGCAGCCCATCACTGACACCACATGCAGGGGACAGATAAGTAAACTACAGCACAGGAAGCAGAGCTCTCAGGCTACAATTTGCTCAGCCATCATTAATGTGCTGGCCCTGGTAGGAATCCAATTGTTTTAGGAGAAAGCAATAACTATGCCAAATGTCATCCCWTATATAAACATGGATGCTGGTGCAGTCTGGCAAGGGAAGAGATAGTTTGACATTATTGGGCATTCTCCTACATTATGCAATGCAAACAGAAAAAGCAGAGTTCTGCTTTAAAAATCACAAATACTCTTCTTGGAGTGTGTCCTAAACCAGGAATGCTCAGGGAAAACAGACTGCTTACTGATTGCTGCTCTTTTCATCACTGCCCACAACTGGTTAGATCTAAACAGACTCAGATTGCAGAGTAATTCAGATATTTGGTTGACAGCCTTCATGAAGACATCTCACTGACCACGAACCTGCACAAAGGCAAAAATTGGACAAGCCAAGAAATGGTGCTCTCTTGATATAACATTATCACAAAGACAAACTAAACCTTCTCGATTCATTCTAGAGCAATATTGGATTAAGATTTTCAAAATCAACACCCAAAGCAGAATGCCCTTGGCCATATTTCAGTATCTGTTAGAAAAATCCTATTTTCAAAAGTRTTAGGTATTGAATAACATCTACTGATCCCAATGAAAGAACTGTGGCTACTAAGTAGCTCTAAAAGAATAATAGTATTTACTACTGATTAGATATAATGTAAGTTTAGACAGTACACAAATGTTTAAAAAAATTTCAAGGACATAAAAATGAGGACATTCAAAACTAAGGTTTTGACTCACTGCTATTAAATCCAACTTAATGCTATGAAATCCAACACCATCATCTTTCACTGCCAAATGATATGCACTTCTTCATTGATAAAGCAAGAGAAAGATCTCTAAACAGTATCCTGAGTGTTTTGCAGCTCGAGTGCCTTTCTGAACACCTAATAGGAGCTCACACATAACAGGGGACTAACTGGGAAGCTGCTGCCAGGTTTTAAAAGACCTCTCTCTTTTCTATCTTTTCTTTAATTAGCACAAGAAATGTACAGATTTATTAAAATATGTGGAAGAGATCTCTTCCATAGCTTTGTTATTGTTTAGCAGCTGAACAGATCCCATGCATGCAAACTCRGTACAGTCCACAATGATGCCACACGTCTGTCCCTCTGCTGACAACGTTCCAACTGTTTTGCTCATGTGGTTGCTTGGAATTTACTTGCATTTCAGATTGCTTTTGGACAAATAAAACCCTGGAGCAATAAGAGATTTTCTCCTCTGTGGTTCCACACTGACAGTTTGACACAACAAAAGACTGAGCACTCTGAGTTTGAGCCTGCAAAGTGCCTGACATAAAAAATGTGTTTTACTTAGCAYGTCAGAAGAGTAAGTCCCATTCACAGGCACCTTCTGTAGCAGCGACGAGTGCCAGCTCCTTCCTGCTCTGCAAGGGAACATTTTCAATGGAAACCGAGGTTAGTTCCACTTCCTGAACAGGTACTAGAAGGTCACAGTGTGTTCACAGCACAGATAACAGCATCCCTGGAAGGCTAAGATTTTCACATCAGCGGTAGCCTTAAGATTTGTCTCTTCATTTGCAGATAAAGAAATTGACCCCAGAAGCATGATGACACAAGCAGCCCTAGTCATTGTAAATGAGCTTCTACCCATTTGAGTATCACCAGTCATCACTAAGCTGTCTGCACAAACACAAAGCAGTTGTATATACCGTTTACTTCCCATTTGTGGGAAAGATTACCACATCACCTATGTGGCGGGGAGTCTTATGTTTATGTAGAGAAAAGATTGTCCTCTACAGTCCAGTCCAGACTTGAGTAAGTGATGTGATTAAGCTTACATGATTTACTTTCATCATACAGCCACCGTCTACCATGCCTTGTGGTTTTTGTATTTGGATATACATTGCTTTGGTTGGTTGCATCCTGCGGCCTCGAATTAAGGGCCAGGATATTAAGTAACTTAACTCTTCCAAGAAATAAAGCAACTCACAATCTGAATTTTGAGCATAACTACTGTGCACTTCACCACAAATTCATCAGGGTAATTTTCTGAGGAACCATTCCTCAATCACATGGCCAAAAGCACATCTCCAAAAAGCCTAAATCAGAAATGAAAGTGAAATGAATGATTTTTGGTCTATTTTTCTTTTTTTTTTTCATATAACTGCGTGAAGTAAGATTCTTATGAGCTACTGCTAGTATGTATTAACACACTTGCACAGGTCAAACAATCATCAGTATTGATACACTTCTTCATGTAACAAAAAATGATGACAATCCTAACTATAACACTCTTGTTTGTACTACCATTAATTTGTCAATGCTGCTGAGCAACCTAATAATCAAAAATTAAAAACTGATTTGCCTTCTTTGAAAACTGTGGGAGTGAGAAGTTACTGAAAACAAAATAAATCAGTAATTTAAGGCACAGAATACATAGAAAACAARATCTTCTACTTGGAGCATAAACACTTATTTCATAACTCTATTTGTATACTTGGAAAGAATAAAATATCCCTGACCTGGCTTTTGCCTCTTAATGGTGCAGCAGGTTATTGAAACATTAGATGTCTTGACAGCTCCCTGTAAAGTGAAGCCTTTAACCTTTAAAGTGGTCTTTCTTATATCTCTTCTTGACCTCATGCAGTAAACCTGAGCTAAGTCAATCTCTATTCCTTCCAAAACCATTTTTKAGAATTACAGGTATAGATCTCTTATTATCCAGCCATCTCAAGAATCAATGGATAATTCTTCAGGCAGTTATTTATTTATAGCCTTTGTGATATTTTAACAGAGCATGACTACAAAATCCACAAATGGGAATAAAGTTGACTAAGAAATAAGTGAGATACAATAAAATTGGTGAGGTTTACTTGTTGGTGAACTTTACTTGTTCTACATTAAAAAACTCATGAAGTGGGTAAAACGAGTGTCAAATCTTGGAGGGCTGTAAGTCTACAAGTTTTTCATTTCTTCTCATTATTTTAAAAATGGAAGGTATAAAATTTTCATTTCAGTTTGTATTGTTTTTTTAAAACTGTCCTTGTACAAAATAAATGTCACTCCAAGAAGCTGCAAAGCGTTGTTAAAGGCCAGGCTGATTAAGACTACAAAATAATAAAGTTGGCTGATATTTTCTAAAGTCCAGCTTTCATTAAAAAAAAATCAAACATATTTTTTCACTATTTTCTTTCATTCATTTTATTTCAATTGCTTATCGTATGATAGAGTTGTTCAAAAGTCTTCAATTTCTAGGGGAAAAATCATTGTTTAAAAAAAMCCCATCATTTTCTTCCTTGTACAAACTGGCTTTGTTCCTTCTTTTCCTAATCCTTTTGATAAATTATCATTAGTCATTGTTCAAGATAGGGTGGAGAATATTATCTTCCTGACGAACCAAGCTGAACAACTGCATTGCATGCAGTTCTGCCACAATGTGTGTCGTTTTGCCACGGCTGGTGCTAACCACGATCCAGCATCCGAACGCGGTGCTCTGGCTGTGAATGTGGCTGTTGCTGCTGTGTGCCACAAACTCAGAAATGTGCCGTTTTTCAAGGTTGTTTCAGTAAGTGCCGAGGCTCGAGCATCTCCCCTGGTTGATTCATCGCCAACCTCCCTTCGGGGGGTTKAAAACCTAGTGCAGTCATCAACAGCTGGGCCCACCTGCCTGAAGCAATCTCACAAAAATCAAGGCGAAATACAGACTAAAGGGAACCAGACAGGGCCCTGTGGGCAGCAGCAGAGGCAGCCCCAGCATCCGACTTTTTGTTTGATTTTCATCACTGTTTCATTCACTGATGGCCTTTGTAGAAGAAAAAGTCCTGCATTCACGGTCATCAAGGTCAGTGTTTTGAGATACTGCTTTCTGCACCTCCAAGAGAAGCTCAAAGGACAAAATGGACTGTTCAGGAGAAACTGTTGTGCCTGCTTGGGGAAAAGGACAAGGAATACTTTTCAAACCCGAACTGCTTTTATAATTAATTTTGGCATTTTTTTTTCCCTTCCTTGTCTCCCCAGCAGTAGTTAGTTGCTATTTTCACCACCTCCTAATTACTTAGTACTGGTTTGTGGGAGGTTTCAGCTTCACACAGCATCCCACACAGGTTGTCATTTTGTCAAGAATTCCTTCATTAACAAGCTGTCAATACCCTGCCAACAGCCACCATTTGGTTTGTTAAGGGAATGGGGGCTCTGGAGTGAAGAGTTGGCTCTATACCCTTTCCTTTTTTTTTTTTTTTTTTTTTTCCCTTCTCCTTTTTCTAAAACGAAATAAATAAATAAGGCAAGAGGCAGATGTCTGCCAGTCTGTTCCTCTGTGACACATTGCAGCCTCCTCCTCTTTTTTTTCCCCTCTGAAAGAGCAAGGCAGAAGAGGAGGGAGAAGAAAATCACACAGACTGTGTGGGCTGTAGCTGAAGTTACTCTCTCCCTCTCCTGCTGCTTCCTCGCAAATCCCAGTTGCCTGAGCACCCTTTCCCCCATGCTACCCACCAGCCCCACATGCCCTGCATCCTTATTTCCCATTCCCCAAGCTTAGCACAGCAATAAGGGGAAGCTCCAGAGCAACAGAGGCCCTACATCTTCACTTGCAACCTTTAAAAGAGTCACCCTAATGAAACACAAGGAGAGCCTGCCCATCACATAGGTGCTTCCAGAGGAGCTTGTCCTTTCCTGCTAATTAACGGGATTAACACAGATGCTGACAGGCTTTGCCAGGTCCTCCTACCACTCCTCTGCTGAGATACTGATGATTAGGAAGGACTTTGTGCATCTCCCCTCACGCAAGCCAGGCCGTATTTGCATAGTCATCTTTTTCCTCCTGTTAGCTCCCCAGATTAAATCCCAGCTTGATTTCGCTGATTAGTTTTTGATTGCGCTGTGCCTGTCAGGTAGGGTTTCGAGGTTAGCACAGATGCTCAGAGAACTGGGGCATCTGTCCACGGTCATTTAGGAGCATTTCGCAGAGCCGGCTGTTACTAACGCATTTCAGCTATGTTAAGCAGGAACTCGGCTAGTTTGGCACTAGAATTTTGCTTTTTGGAAATGAGAAGGCAGTGAATGGGACAGACAGTGGAGAGGGATGGAAGTCTACGTTGCATCTAAACTGCACAAAAATAAAAGACCATTAAGGCTGACAGGTAGCGAAACAAGTGATTTCTCTGGAGGCCTCTCCGAAATGTTTTAGGTTTTCACAGGTCTGTGAGGCCACCAGTATGTAAAGAGGCTCAAAGGAACTCAGGGAAATGAAAGAAAAAGTATTTTTCTTCCTCTTTTTTCCCTGCCTAATCATCATCACCTTAGTGGTGTTAGTTAAAAAACCATGTATGCCAGGCCCATATCTGAACACAGAACCCCAACAACCATCAGTTCCTGCCTGCATGCTGCTACCCACAAACACAGGCTTACAGATCAACCCAGCTACCATTCAGTTTTATAACAGCAATTCAGTTCCAACCTCTGTTCTGGCAAAGTATAAAGAAGGATATTTAGATACCTACATTTGTCAGAGACAGACATGCTGCATAATTACAAGGGAAAAACACTACCTAGTTGTGGTGCTAACACAGAGACACATCCCTGCACTAGAGTGGCTGCCTGAATGATGAAGCAGGCTGCAGAGATCGGTCGCTTCAGATTCCACTAGGAAAAGCAGGTTCCAGCTATGTCAGGTGCAGCCCTAAAGTTGCTTTGGAATATGTAAGCCAAGAAGCTTACATATGCTAAAGAATATATAGAATCTACAGAACATGTTATCCTAAAGGTAAATGCCACGGACCTACATGAGTGGAGTCAAGGGACAAKAAGCAATACAGCAAAACCAGGCCTGATGCAAAGTGCCAGATATCCCCTCTGCTTATGTGCTACCTTTTATCATTCTCTCTCCCCTTTCTGTCTGTCTCCTATCCTYTGCTTATTTAAAGATTTTCCTATAGGTTTATATGATACTGGACAATATTAAAGCAGAATAACAAAACCAGTGGTGAGACGCTTTGGCACGCAGACACATCTACCAGAAATATTCACAATGTGCTTCAGCTCATCACATGTGCTTCAGCTGGGTTATCATCATAACCCAGCTCCTCCATTTCCCTAGAGAACTTCCTTTGTACCTCTTCCCCCATTAGAGAAATTGTGGACAGGAGCATTTCGTCACATAACCTTTTTCCCTGTCCCTCATACTATCCCTTCTACTGGCTCATTCTGAAAGAAAGCTTTAAATATCATGCCTGCAATGAGACAAGCCAAAGGAAAACGGAAGGGCCTGCATTTCAGGAGACTTCTCAGCATGAAAGCAAAAAAGATTCCTCTGTTGGTAAACATTTACTTGACTCCTGTCTCCACAGGGAGGATAAATGAACCCAAATCTTCTAGTAAATAAATGTTTAGAACAGCGCCATGCAAAGTCTTTATATTGCCCCAAATGACACAGTTAGAAGAACTTTTCCAGAAGACTTTCTGTAATCAGTAATCTGAAATACGAAACAGGGCTAAACAAGATGTGACCTAGAATCCACTCTCCAGGTTCACTTTTATCTACAACTTTCATGAATTAATTGCAGAAAATGAAAACCTGAGAGAGGTTCCAAAAGAAAAGCACTGAGGAGCATCTTCAAAATCCTAGGGTCTGTTACAGACCCAATCACCTACATTTTTAAAGTGGTACTTGGGGATTTAGCCGTATGTTTGTACATACTTTAATGGGACTCGGCCAAAAACCTTATGCAGCACTTCAACAATGTTGAGAAGTCTGTCAAGCTCCAGGCCTATCATTGCTTCTGGCTGCAGAGCATTAAAAGACATAACCCCAACGACAACACAACCCCAAAGACAATCGAACTTGAAATGTTGCTATTATAAAAATATTTCTTTAAATAGCAAGGAGACACTGAGGGAGAGAACTCATCAGCAGGAATGTCACTCTGACAGACCAAAGCACTGGTGCACAATAAGTATCATCATTGTTAATTTGACGCTATATTATTTAAACAATATTTCAATGCTATAAATATATGTATCATGATTGAGGTTAATTCAATGCTGTATTATTTAAATATGGACTGGACTGGAGACAACAAAGTAAAGCCAGTTCTTAGCTTCCAGTCTAGGATTAAGACAGAGCTATAAGTTGATCCTTTTAACAGAGGAAAATGATTTTTTTGTCTTTCTCTTTCTATAAACAAAAATGAAAATATTCATCATTCCATTCTGGATTACTTCAGAATCCAAAATATCACGATTTTCATATAGAATATCTTAAGATGATTATTTACTTCTCAGAATAGGCATACCTCTAAAATGTGTTAGCTTTCTGTGCAGACATGGTAATAATGTTACAGATATCTTTCCAGAACAATTTCTTACAACTTTTTGAACATCAAACACTCAAAACTGCCCCTGGTTTTGGTGAGGAAGAAAAATCAAAGCGTTAGCATAATCTCCTGAAGACCTTTCCCCACCAGGCATGTCCAAAACTGAGCAACCCAAATAGGATGAAAACCTCTGCTAATACTAGTAGTTACACCAATTTACACAAATCATCCTTGCAAAGAGCCAGCCAGAGCCTCCCCCTGCATTTGATACAGCATTTGTTTTAAAACCCAAGCAAACCAAATCATCATAAGCAGAAATTATAGTGATCTCCAAGCTGCAAAACTATCCTTAGTCTGGTCCCTGGAGACCTGTTAGCCTATTAGTGGTTACAGCCTGTGTGCGTTTGATTCTGGTCCTGTCCTATAGTTGAGCTATCATTGAGYGTAAACACTAGTGACATTAAGCAATACAAAGTGTAACTACTCCCTATTACCTGCCTAAGAGTAATAATTGGGTGAATGCATCTCCCCTTCTATTTACTTGTTCTTGTGCGTACAGACACGCTGTGTTATCGCACAATCAGGTTTGTGCRGAACTGAAAGCCCCAGTTTTCCTGCTTGGATGCTGCCCATGCTACATCACACTTTTTCAAAAAGAGACACCAGCTCAATCCTCTACTAAAGCAAATCTGCCCCCATGAGCTGTAATAAAGCAATGCCAGTTTGGACCAGTTTTAACCACGGGATCAGGAGTTCTACCTTTATTCATCTTTGTAAAGCACCTATCTAAATAGTGTTACAACAGAATACCCACAGCAAACTTAGCACAGGACAAAGAAACGGGATTTTCTTTGAAGCTTGAACCTTTATTGGATTTAAAGTGCTTTTTAAATAAATGATTCATATGAAATGTTTCAGGAGAGCCAGCCTACTTTCTGGGGAGAAAAGTTAAACAATGATGAGATTTGATGCCTAGGTAATTAACTTTTGCATACATGAGCCTGGGGTTAATTTTTAATGTATCGTAATTGTCTGTAAAGTGGTTCATTTTTTATTGGTTAACTGTGATGCTTTATCTGCACTCTTCTATTGTTCATGCAACAATAAAACACACTGTATCTTTGAAAATCAATTGATATAAGACCTTGTCATGACATCAGTTCTGAAGCAGTTTCATGATTTGTTTCAGCGGAGATATCTGGCTGAAAAACACTTGGTAAAATATGAGCCACAGGAAAAAATAAGATCTGCTCTACCTTTACATTGCTTTTTTTTTTTCTTTCATTTTCTAAACAATATTTTTATACTAGAATCATCTCACTGAAATCAGTAGCATTGCTCCTAACTTGAAGCCAAACTTGGTATTCTGCTCATCTAATAGGCTTCTAAATGTATTTGCCTTTCCATCCAGCAAAAGTTATTGCCTCTTTAAGCAAACAATAAATCCTTACTGCAACCAGGCTACATCAAAGCTGCACGGGAGATGTGTGCCAGCCTGCTATGGCTTCCAGGACTGCCTTTCCTGACCACCACTGAGACTGGCAGGTTGTCATACAGCTCCTTCCTCACCTACATGGCTACACTAAACCCCCCAATCTGAAATCAGCCCCAGGTCTCTCATGTCAGGCATAGCCTGTGTCTTTTTGCCAAACCTTGTCAAATCATTCTCCTTCTAGCTTCCCTCTATAGTGTTTAAAGGGCCAGCTCAGATACTCTCACATGGCTTATCACAGGGGAAAAGTAAAATTATAGGGACCAATAATAAAATTACAGACAAAATTGCCATGATATTAGTCTGTATTTGCAGGTTTTTCTTTCACAGTCTCCAAGTTCACTATTCTGCTTATTATGAAGAAATCTAGAAAGATTCATGGTGTGTATCAGAAACAAGGACAGTAAACATAAGTCAGTATTCCTAAAGATAAAAGCAAGGTCTAGAGATTGTTACAACCCAGGCACAGCAAATAATGATTATAAGATGCTGACGTCTCTGCTATGCAGAGCTAAAGTAGCTAAAAGTACTTTAGTACTTTAGTAAAAGTACTGAGCTAAAARTAGGTCCTTTAAGGATTTTATGCAAGCAGGCTTGCATTATATATATGATTAGGAGACAGCAAACATGAGATAAGTCCCAATGACAACAGTTCTTGGACGTAGTTAGGAATATCACAGTTTTTAAACTAAAATAGCACATTTTCAAAAGGAACAACCCAGAACAAAAATCATTATTTTTATCTAAATAATTCTGCCAGTACATTTCAACATCAGCTCTTGGAGTCCACAGATTATTTCTAATGTACTTCAATGAGTACTATTAAATATAATCCACAAGGGACAAAAGGAAGAACTTATGCTCATATTATATAAAGACACTTTTTGAAAACTTTTCACTTACTCTTCCACATTTAAATCCTCCAAAGTATGTGAACACTAACATAAAGTTTAGGACCAAATAATCAAAATACACAAGAACTAAAATGCCTTAAGAACCTCAGGGAGATACTGGTATTCCTGCAAATGCTTAATTTATAAGTTGTAGGAAATCCAAGTGCTAAAAGTTCAGTACTCAAGCAGTGCTTCAACAACTTCACACTGAGGGGATAACGGTTTAAATTTTACATCATTTTTCCTTTATGYTAACATAAATACTATAAATACTTACAATAAATACAACAATAAATACTTAAATGAACATACTTCTCTCCCTTCTCTTCATTGATAAAATGCAAATATAAAACTTTATAAAAACAAGAAGGTCTAGGCAGCGGCCTAGGTTTTCTTCAAGTGGCCTTTGAGAGGCTGAATCCCACACACAAGTTTGTCTAACTTCCTTAAATTCTGACGTAGTCCCGAGCTGCCCAGCAGTGCAGACTGTGCATCCAGCTGCTGCACTCGCCTCTRCACCCTGTGGCTCAAGCCACAGGATGATATGAGATATGACATATGGGGAACGGGGTGGGACTGCTGTCTTTCTRAACCAGCTTTTTTAAAWWTTTTTTTTAAAAAGGGAATTTAATACCTTGAGTTACAAACCTGTGTGTGGCAGGATTTTCACAAGCACATTGACATCAAATGCCCATTAGTGTTTCAACATCTGGAATGATTTTAAATCCCAGAAGGCTTCCATCTGCCTCTTCAGGCTCCTAGGCCCTGCTCTGACTTTAGGCAGCTTTCGACTCAAGAATTCCAGAAATGCTTACAGCTTAATGACAATTTACCTTGGCTGCCTGGGCATCAGCAATAATATGTATATTTTATGAACGCACACACACGTACTGGGACACGTGCAAGCCATCAGGTACCATTTTCCATGGTGCCCGAGGCTACCGACATAAGGGGAAAGGGAGGCTTCAGGCACAGTCCTACAGCAAATCACATGGTGGCAGCTCCAYACACATGAACAGACTGCATTGACAGCGTGAGAGAAGAGGCAGTGGCAGTACACAAGCAAGCAAGGATTTCAAACATGACAAATTCAGCTTTAGTCGCATGAAAACTC
Organism: Nothoprocta perdicaria; assembly: GCF_003342845.1. Lineage (NCBI taxonomy): Eukaryota > Metazoa > Chordata > Aves > Tinamiformes > Tinamidae > Nothoprocta > Nothoprocta perdicaria. The sequence continues at coordinate 126,649 of NW_020456165.1, read as the reverse complement.
ACAGGTTTCAGCGCAAGGCTAGCTCATTTGGAAAAGCTGTATTCAGATCTATGGATCTGCCAGGTTCTGAAGTAGGGGAAGCTTGATTTATCAAAGAAACCCATACTGGCTGTCATCTAAATGTTTCTGGGCTCCTTAAGGTGCAAAATAATGAGGAAAGACTCCCCAAATGGACACTCTTCATCTCAAGAATCCCATTGTTAGTTACCTGAATCCCCATGCTTTATCCTGAAAACCTACCACAACTATGGGACTGTAAATTATACCTAATTCAGCTGCTACACACTAAGCCAAAGTCTATCCTCGTAAATCTACAGCTTAGAAGGTTTTTCCTCAAGGTCAGTTTTCTTTCGTGATGAAAACATTTCCCCAACACGAGCAGACAGGCTCCATCTCCTCAGCAGCCAAATTGACCATGCCTTCCTGTTTAGATACTGTTATTGCAGTTTAATTATTTAATCTAATCTGATTGTCATGCCCATTGACTGTTTACTAGCAAAAGCTGCTTTACTTTTTCTCTTTAGATATAATCTGTGTTTGGGAAATACTGATATATGTATGTGGCACTAAATCATTCTGAAAGAGAAGGGACTCCTCAACCCCATACTGAATAGTATTAACTGTAATCATAGCCCTGCTGTGTAGTTTTACTATCCACTTTTCTGTATGTTGCATGTTTCTTATATCAAACAAATTTGTCATTGTGTCCACTAAGCAGAAATATAAGCAAACTGTTAGGGAAACAGAATTTTCCAACAATTTATATTGTCTAGTAGTATTTTATACTTACCTTTTATAACTGCAAATGTCCACAGGACAGTTGAGAATCTAGACATTAGTATGATAATGGATAATGATGAAAAAGAAATAATATTCTAGTCATTTAAAAGAATTATTCACCTTTGGTTAAGTAGGTGAATATATTCTTTCAAGACTATCCTGAGGAAGAGTAGTTTAAAATTTCCTTCCTTCATTTTTTCTGTCATTCCTACAAGTAATAATAATTGTTGGTTGAAAATTGTCATATGGAAATTCTTCCTATAAAAATGAGATTTTGTCAAGAATAGGATCTAGCTAAGAAATGTTATTAAAGCTTGTTTTTAATAAGAGATCTCATGTAAAATTAAATAAGCATTCTGGTTTCATTGGGTTTTTTTTTTTTTTTTTTTTTTTTGGAAGTGTAAGCATTTGATCGAACAGAACTAATTTTCCAAGATTTGCAAGACTGAAAAGACAGTATAGCAAAAGGAAAGAGAGAAACGTTTTAACCAACTTTTTAAGCTTCAAGAAAATAGAAGGTCCCACTGCTAAAAAAAATGACTTAATAAAACCTTAGATAATATTCATATTATTAGACTCAGTGACAGAAAAAAGGGGTAACAAATACTAAAAATTTCTAACATTTAAATGTTAGAAATTCTAACATTTTTATTGTAAGCATTCTAACTTAAATGAAAAAGGAACAAATCATTCTCTTTTAAAATCTGATAATATTAAATATAAACATTCAATATCTATTTAATCTATTTTTTCCATCAACTCTATCATTTCACAGCAAAGCTAAGCCCTTGTCCACACCTATGTCATAGCCATAATAATCAAGCATTTATAGATCTAGCACATTTCAATAAAAAAAAAGTAAATAAGGCTTCCTGCCTATTAATATAAGAAACATAATGACAGTACCAGTTTTATGTGAATTAGAACTGCAGAATGTGCCTTATAATTAGAAATGGTATTTATTTAAACTCAAATTTCAAAAGGATTGATCAGTAATATTTTTCTTCCTTAGAAAACTATTTATGTCTAGGATTTCTTCAGACAATTTGGCACATCAATAAAATTCTATGGATAGCTATTTCTTCATAAGTAAGGATAAAATAAATGCATGTTCAAGCACCTCATTTATTTGCCTTATATTCCCAACTCCTTTTACAAATTGTGACTCACTATTGTACGTTCAGAGATATTTTACTATTCTAGGTGGAGCAAATTTCACTTATTCCTCTGATTATAGTCTCCAGTTCTGAAATGTATTGTCCCAGATCAGATATTACCAACTTAGTGCTSGTAACATTAATGACAAATAAATGTTTTTGTGTGATGGATATTGGACTTATCTGAAATAATTTATGAAAACTGTGCAATTCAACTATTGATGATGTGTCTAGATTGGCTACATTTAATAGCTGTTAGAAAAGGCTGTTGGAAAATAAGACATCATAAACAAACAATGGAAACCTCTTTCTCAGGGAAGGCTGACAATCTCCTGCAGATCACACTGCATGTATCACGGCCAGCCAGCTGCACCTATAAAATTAAAAGGTAAAGGGTTCTGGTTGGATAAAATTTGATTATAAAAAATTATCTTTGTGAAAAGGAGAGTGTCTGTGAGGGAACCACAAAGGAAATGCCTGCTGGAAATCAAGTAAAGAGACCCTGATGAAGGGTTTGAAGAAGGCTCTCCTTCCCTATGCCCCTTTTCTAGTGAATGGTCTCAAAGCATAAGCAAGTTCTATGTGGAAACTTTCTCTTACCTTACCAGCCCCTTTTTCTTAAAGGAAGTTTTGCTAAGACTAAGGAATGGTTTAGTTTAGCTAAGAAATCTGCCTGGTCACTGGACCCCACAAGCCCGAGGGGCTTCCAGAGGGAAAGTCCTGCAGGTCAGACCCCACTTGTGAGGCCATGACTGAAGTCAAGGTAGCACAGGCTGGGCTGGTTCTGGGAGATCACAGGAGAGGAAAATAGACCTGTGGGAACAGAAATGAAGGGAACAAACAAGAAGACAAAAATACAAAGGAGGAAATAAGCCTGTTCTACAGCTACACAGCCATTCATTTCTAGAAAGCCAGGAATAAAGTCATTTCTCATTTACTCCTCCATGTTCCAGTAAAACCAAAAATAACAGAACAATTCCCCAGCCATCTCCCGTTACGGTGGCATTTCTATGTTTGTTTGTTTCCCCTTTAATTAACAGATATCCCCACATGCAGCATTTAGCTAAAATGTAAAATAAATACAAAAAGATACTATAAGATTGATCTGAGACATGCAGAAGACATTCACTTTTACAGCCCTGATATGGACACTAAGCTCAGCCTATTGTAGTCTGTATCACTGCAGCTCAACCTCCTGTCCATTAGTATGGGTAACTTGTCACCTTCTTTTCAGTAGGAATTACTGTAGACTTAAGGACAGTGACTGTTTCTCCTTGCCCTGAGGTTTCTTCTGTGTAAGAAATTCACTTGCTTATGTTTCATATCCATTTCTTTTCCCAAGAGATAAAAACTTTTAGCTAGAAATTGTGTTCTCTTGAATTAGATGCTGCTGGCAAAGCAAAAAAAAAAAAAAAAAAAAAAAAAAGGAAGACTTTTTGATTAACAATAACTTCCAGACAGTAAATCAGATGACTGGTATTGTCATTTAATAACCTCTACACCTCTATACCACTTAGCAACCTCTAGTAACCCCTGCTTATGTGAGAACATAATTTCCCCCCCCCTCTCTCTCTCTCCTATTTTATTCTGGGGCAAATTAGCAATGCACAGATGATTCCTCAGGATCACAAAGCAAACTTGGAGGCTGGGGATGCAGATGGAATATTTGTTAAAAAGTATGTAATTGTCAGTGCCACCATTTCTATAAAAAGGAAGCCAAGAAACATGCTATGACTGTTCATTTGCAAAGATTCAAGCTGTGACTGTGTAGCTGTGAATTTCATTCCACTATTGTCAAAGCACTGCATTGGTAATTGGGGAGAATGGATGGCTAGCCACATACAAAGTAACAAAAGTTACAAGATCAGCAGCTGCTAAATATACTTGGTGCTTCTACAAAGTGTATAATGCCCTTTTATTCTTTTTGCTCTGAGAGCTGCATGATAGGTGATGAAGTCTTGAGTTGGGAATAAAGAAAAAGTGCTATCCCCATGACTTAAATCTGGATTCTCAGTCCTCCACTCTGACCTTCTTTCTGCTATTCAGCAGAGCACAGGCCCCTGCAAAAAGGGGCCTGTGTGACAGCAGCATCCTGCTCATCAGCATCCTGCTCTTCAGCATATTAGTTGACTCATTCAACCCTTCAGGGACTGCCAGGACCCCAGAGGTATTGGATCACACAGCTGTATCTGCAACCCATGCTCCTCATGGGACGAGCATCACCAGTGGGGAGAGAGAACAAGGAAGGAAGCTCTTAATAATGTCATGTAGCATCACATGCCACACAACAGGATGGACTGGAACTCAGTAAAACAGCAGATACCTGGGGTAAGAATTTCAGCTCACCAATAAACCAGAGAGCAAAATAAATATATGCTATCAATTCTTGCAAATGTGGGAAAGATGCTGCAAGTTAAAAAAAAAAAAAAGGGTGCATTTTATTTGTAACAACTATGAATCATTTGACATTTAGGCAATAGTGTAATATAAATAATTTAGCCATCGCCTCTTGGATCCTTTTAATAGATGCAATACTCAAGCTGCTGGTGTCTCCTGTGCATTTTAGAAATGTAGTCAGAAAACAGGTTAAAAAAAGATCCCGATGGTAGCTCTCRATGTCCTCTAATGATTCCCTATCCAGATAATTTGCTTAGACTCATCACCTTCAGTATCATAAATCAAATCCTGATGTGATTTTAAGTCCCTTAGCTACCCACACAGAAAATATATTGTGTTAGAAGGTTTTTGTTGTTGTTGTTGTTGCATTTCATCTCTTCCTTTTCCAAGAAGCYTGGCAGAAATCAAAATGAGTTTTAAAGTTATGGAGAATTTGAAGCAAGGTTTTTATTATATCTCAAAATTGCTTGGTCTAGAAATTTTACTTTTCTCTATTTTGGTGGAATGTCTGAAGGGGAAATGTTCCAAATCTTGGGGGTGGAGTTCCTGTTCTTATAGTGCCTGAATACTGAGAGCTGGGTGGAGGCATAAGAAATACGAGTTATTTCCTCTGTAGCAAAATGGGAAAACTTTGATAATCATTTCTGATGGTTTTACACAAAATTAATTTTGTGTTAAGACCAGAGTTCTGTCACTCTGGATACAACCCAGGAACACTAAAAAGTTTATGATTGAAAGGGAAGAAACAGAGATGGAGATAATTGGGGGAGAAGAAAGTAACTATAAAGTAGATGAGGAAGCCTGTCTAGGAATCTGTCAACCTAAAAGGGCAACTTCTAGAAAAATAATCATGAAGCAGGAATACTCAGACTAGGAAGAAGCTTCATTATGCAGACAGATGAGAATATTTCAAACGTTCAGTTTGAACATTACAGAAAAACAGAAGCCAGCTTAAGCCAGCAGTGAATGAAAACTACATATCCATCCCCAGAAAACTCGTTTGGGTACAAGAATGAAATACTGCATTTAGATTTCAGCCCTTTCCAATTTTTCTATTCTCACAGACAGATGTAATAAAAACTTAAAATTAATAAATGTTAAAACCCAAAAGCCACTGTTTTCATCTTTTTAATACTCTTCTAAAATGAAAGGCCAGTGAAATTGTCCAARTTTCTAAAGTCTTCCAATTTTAACATCAAAACTTCTTCCAAAGTATTAAACTTACCCCAAACCATTCTGGCTAACAGTACTAGTATATGTATATAAGGCAATAAGGAAGGCACAGGGAATTCTACTTAGCAAATAGGTCAAGGGAATTTGAGAGACACTGCAGGGAATGGGAAGAGAAGTGATGAGTGTGTGCAAAGGACTGAGGAGGTACTGAAGAAGAGGATTTTCATGGGAAAAAGACAAGAAATTGAAGTGATTACTCTAAGCAGACAGGGGGGATGTGAAAGAGACCAGCAGATGGAAAAATGTGGAAAAGGTGCTGGATTTAAAGAATAGTGGTAAGGCATAGTCCTGATAGGGGAATATTTATGGTAAAGCATATAAGTGTCATGATCAAAACAAGTAATCACTAGGGCTGTCTTAAAACTCAATTTTCTAAGTGTGGTAAATGTCAGAATATTTTGAAATATGTTCATTTTTAGTGTGCATGATTCAACAGCCTGCATTTTCTTTTATAAGGGAATGGGTTAAAGCCTCGCATCAAGTTGCAAACAAGGAGCACTATGGAATAAAAGGGCATATTTGCATTTTCTTATCTATTTTCTTATCTCTGAATGAGACATCCAGAACTAAGCAGAGAAGTTCACCTGAAAACGTCTTTTTTTTTTTTTTTTTTTTTTTCCCCCGAGAAAATGGAAACAACATCCACTGGGCATTACTTTCAATGACTTTCAGCATTATACTGACTCCTCCCTTGGACAGAGTCAGGGCTAGAGAGATCCTGGGGAGAAGGCAGCAGGAAAGGCAGAGATATGATGGATAAGATGGAATTAGAGAGACACTGATAAATGTTTTCTGGATCTGAGAATGAAATTTCAAGCAGATGTTCTACTCTCTGGCTGACAAGGACTTTACTAAGGCAGAACTCTGACCCAAGCAATATGTTTATCCAGTTGGCCAAGAAAAGCTGATTTGTTTTGAAAGACGGTCTTGCTCTGTTAAAGCAGCTGCTGGCTGTCTTAGCTCTGCATTAAGAGTTAAGTCCTCACTCCAGAAGAGCTGTAGGCAGCTCCGCTCGGGCCAGAAGGGCAAGCGAGGGAGCTGGGACATGGCCAAAGGCCATGCCAAGGCCTAGCAAGCTGGGTGCAACTCAGGGAGTCAGTGTAAACTTCAGGCTCAAGGGCAGAACCCTCTCTGGCACAAATCTGTAGCAATCAGTCACAGCTGCCAGGGCAAGAGCACCTCTGACCCTCCTTGTCTGCTCGCACCCACCACCATGCAGGCTTTGGGCCTCCATCTGTCACCTCTCTGGGCAGGTTGGGCAGCCCTCCACACACAGACTGTGCCTTGGGATTCAGCCCCCTGTCGCTACTCAAGATCCAGCGGCCCCACGTTAGATTCAGGAGCAGGAAGCTGGCAAGTGGAGAGCCTTCTCAGGCTGATGAGAGACTAAAGCAGGGAACTTCAGGAAAGACAGACCTTAAAGCAACAAGCAGGCTGTTCACATGGTCACAACTCCTAAAACCCACTTTTGAAGTCTGGGAGAAGCCCGGCTGCATCTAAACGATTTGTGACACACACGGGCACATGTCTCAGAGCTGTGATCTCTCCATAAAATTACTCTAAGTACAAAATGGCTCCTATCAGCTCTGAGGCTTTGTCAAAGGGTCTGGGAATAGATGTGAACCYGGTCCTTACTCCCCTGTGCACCTGGGAACACAACTGCATCATGATACAGGCCATCTGATGTGCACCTGACTAGCCTTATTTAGACTTAGGCTCAGATATTTCCACAGGAAGCAGCCATTTCCCACACCTCCTCTCCATAAGAGGTCACATGAACCATTTTAGCCAGACCAATCTTGGCAGTAGCTGGGGAAAAGACCCTGAAAGTTTCACCTACACCAACAACTCAGTGACTGTTTTGTCACTGTCCACTCCTCCCTTTCCTCCCCAACAAGCAAGTGCCCCCTCCCAAAGCCCTTCTGTTGCTTTTCTAGTTGGTTTTCTAATAAATTCTCTCCTCACACTAGGATGATTCACTCATACAGAAAAAAAAAATGAATAAATAAATGAGCTAAACAGCAGTTGGGTAAGTGACCATGGACTAGACTTGGATCTAGACACTAYGTAGTGCATTCATAAAAGACTTCTATCACAGATCCACAAGCACTGAAAAGTCTACTTTATATGGTCTCTTGATAAATTAGACCGTTTTAAAACCAATGCACAGTTTTCCCAGGATTTCACCCTGTGATGAAGCCAAAGAGCAGTGAAGAAGATTCATTTCCTTTAACTTTATTTCCACTTCTTTTCACTTGTTTAGTAAATACACATGGATAATGCTCCCCCCCCCCTTTTTTTTTTACTTTAAAGGATCAGAAAATGATATTGCTGCAATATTGTTGTCATTGGTTTCATTTCACTTTCAGAAGAGTGAAGCCTACTGCAGAGAATACATACAGCTGGACTTGTGTGGCTTTAACTCCTCCACACATAGACCATTTCACACGGGACTCAAAATGCTTTCGCCATGTGTCAGCTGACAAAGCATATACATGTGTTCCTTAGCTAGAAACACCATACAGCACTATGTCTGAAACATAATAGGCAAGTAATGCTGTAACACGAGCTCTGGAAAGCTGGACTCAGCAAATAGCATCGCTGCCCAGGAAAGGACTGAAAAATGAGGTTAGGCTTCAATGATAGGTTCTTCTAGTAGAAATGTAGTGGCCAATTTATGTTTGTATGGGGAAGCTTGACATGTTCCACTGTTTTGCAACTGCTTTGCTAAAAATACACATGTATCCTGTGTATTCATCAAAGAAATCTGAACTTAAAGTTTGGCTGAGGTACTCACACACAGACAAGAAAGAAAAATGGAGTCTTGAGAACAGCTAAACTTATAATGGGGAAGTGAATGAACCTTGAGATAGCTCATCACAACCATCATCTTCCTCTAAATTCACATATCTCTACCCAATACATAGCTATCCCATCTCATGCCATACAAGAAATACTTCCTGTCTTATAGCACAGTGGTCAGTGTGTCAGTTGTCTTGCAGTTCCYTACTTTATTCCATAAAGCATTTTCTTTTTCAGTTTATCCTGCACGTAACTCAGAAGTAGTCTCTATTGTATTTCTTTCCTCCTTTGGATTAGCCTTTGGAAGAACTATGATCTTCTTKCCCAGTATCGCTAAGTGCAATGAAAAGCTAAAAACATTAGGCCCTTAGGCCCAATCCTGCAAATGGCTGCTAGAGAGCAGCAGATTTTTAGCAGAGATTCTGCTAAAAATTGGGCTAAGAGAATGACCAGAATGGGGAGCTGGGCTCTAAACTGGTGAACAGCTTTAGGAGATTGTCTGTGCAGGCGCCTGGCATTTATAAAGCCTGACCCTGCCTTCACACAGCATCCCATGTGAAGTGATGAGGCATGTGCAGGCTGTTAAATCTGTCTTCAAGGATATTCTAATTCACTAATTATTCACTAATATCAGCCCATCCAGCTCTGCAATAACCAGACCTGAAAGACTTTGTAGCTTAACAGCTTGCTTATGATTCAGCCTGGGCTTCAGTTCCCCACATGTGTGGCCTCAAGCTATGGACCTGCATGGACAAAAATATTGTTCTTTCTTCACTTCTCTTTTCCTAGCCATCACAGACGCTTCTGGAGGGGCTTAGAAAACTGCAGCTGTTGCAACAAGAGCAATTTTAGCTTTTGCCTTTCTAGAAGAGCCTCTCTCCGCTGCCGGTGCTCACGCTTTGATAGTAAAGTTGCTCTGGACCGGCTGACGTATTCTTGTCTTTTATGATGTGTCTGGGAGGTCTGGGCAAAAAATCCAGGGCACAGTTGTATATTAAGCGCTAACATTTTCACCTCTCTCTTTCTCTCAATGGTGCAGCAGCTTCTTTCTTCTTTGTTTTAAGGGAAAGGAGCAACTCCTCAAGCTATTTCTATTGACATATGGTTTTAAAAGATTTTTTCAATATCTATTGCCACATATGCTTTACTTCTCTGCTTTCTTAGCTTTTTCCTCAATTATTTTCAACAGAATTGACACAGCCACATTGCTTAGTACTTCTTGCATTGGGAGATTTCAGACTTTAAAATACTAATCTCAAATACCAGCATGAACTTCGGACACCAAAATTATCAGCTTGAAAGAAAAAGCTTGAGCTGCCTGTTAGCAATAACATTTGATATGTGACAGAATCCATATGTCAAGTTAAGTATAAAGCAAAGGGTTTTTTTTCTTTCTTTTTTTGTTTTTAAGTTCAGGAAGTTACCACAATAAAAGSTATTAAAAAGTTAAGAAAATGATGAAGAAAAGTTGTTTGTTACAGCATTTTGAGTACAGTGGTTAGGCCAGTGAAGTGTTTTCAGTGCTCTGATCAACCCTCTGTAATGTGKTTAGGATGTAAAGATATCCAAGCTCAGGGAGTGCTTGCCCAAGGAAGCATTTAGCCTGGAGATACTATTTCTGAATGGCTRGTTGGTGTTGTAATTGCTTCAAGCTTCTTATTACTTTATAGTTTAAGCGAAGTTACTTGTGCAAAAGAAAATATTGGTTTCTTTTAAATCTTTACTGAAGAGTGATTTAAAAACAACTTGTAAAATTGATCTCCAAATAAAAACTCGGCACAATTACTCCCTATCTTGCTAAATACAATGTCATGAATTGAGCATTTCCTGCAATAAGCAGTCATAGCTCTTGCTTTCTCAATAGCTCCTAGTGATAATTCAGCTTTTTTTTCTTCAGAATCTTATTAAAAACACACCTCCTTTGTTCTTCCCATTACATTTTGAGGACCTGATTCTGAGCAGCATTCAAACCTACATTCAATGTATGAATAATCCCACTGTCTTAACTGGTGGCACTGTCTAAACTGGCTTCTTTGTGCTATGTAGAAACATACACTGCCATTCCACAACAAAATAGACTATTAATGYCATATTATAAGAAGGGAGAATGTTTTATTTTTATGCAACTAGAATGTATAAATCTGAAATAATTAAAATACTCCTGGCTTTTCTCTGGATGTGAATCTATGCCCAGCACCTGTAAAGCACCTCTATCTGTGTTGGTACAGTAAAGAACAAGAGCAATGCCTGACTTTCTTGTTGAAAATTAGAGACAATTATCATTAACTCATCCTCCCTCATTTCCCCCACTGGTATAATTCTCTTTCAGGAGAAAAAGCAAGGAGGGCTGACATACCTATTACTCAGCACTGACATATCTCTGYTGTTACCACAAGCTTAATCATAATTCAGATGCATGCAATACAATGCTGTATCTTATGCTGGATCTAACAAAGTTGCAGATATGTTGAAAGAAACCAGAAAATAAACAAAGAAACAACCCCCCTCTATTTTTCAGGTCAATTGGTGCCATTAAGTAGATTTTACGGATGTGTCTAAGCAAAATTAATTCATTAAATCATGTGTTTAGAGACGCCAGGGCATCCTGAGTGAAGAGTACTGCAAGACAGACAAAAAAAAAATGATAGCTGATGACTCAACTGCATGGCCAGTATCTTCAAGTCACTCATTATTAGCCCTCTGCTCTCTATGACTTTACCTGGCTCTGTTCTGAGCAGAGGTGAAAACACAACACAGGGTCAGATGCTCCTCTTCCCTCTCAGCCTGCAGTGTCTTCTGCTGCAGAATGAGTCAACCTGGGAGGGCTGTTTCTTTATAGAAGAATGCAGCCATGAAGGAAAAATTAGGTAGGTTACACAGTTGTGAAGGATATAACGATCTGGATGAATATAGTACGGTCTCCTGGCAGCTGAGACAGTGAAATTACTTTTACTGCTGCAGATTTAAGGCTGTGGTTACAAACTTGCTGATATGGGGATGGAGGATGTTCTCATAGAGCTAAAGTCATTCAGAAAAACATGCAGAAGGAATGCAGCCCCCTTCCAGGCATTTTCTCCTATATCCTYACCTGCTTTATTCCACAACTCCACTATTCTTGCTATGAACTGTGCAGAAATTTAAAGAAATGCTAAAGAACTCTGAAGAAATTTAAGCTGGTACCTGACTCTAGATGCTTTTCATTGAAAAGTGCTTACCTACCCATAAACCTTCCTGCACCATTCAAGGCAAGTAATAAGAAATAGAAATTATAAATTCATCACAATCTTGTAAAGTTTGTCTCTTGTCCAAGAATCTTGGTCCTACTCTCCCTTAAAGGCCTATATAACAGCCCTTAATATTGACAATGGAAGGAAAAGTCACTTAAGGCAAACTGGATAGCAGGCAGCAGTGTAAAATGCATATATATAGTCTAGCTGCATCTGTTGCTGTGATAATCTCTTGTTGCTATGGAGAGACAGATTTTATTCGTGCCAGCACAATTGGGTAACTCAGTGCCACTCTACCAAGTACTGCAAAGATTTCAAATGTGAGTGGCAGCAGTTTCTCTGCAGCTAAATGGGGTTTTTGATGGACAGATGTCATTCATCTCCATTCATGAGACTCAGGTTTGCTCCGTCATTTGAAATCACTAGATCTTTGGCATACCTAACATAATTAACTGGCTTGGAGTAATTATAATGAAGCCAACACAATACAGGATATGAAAATTATGACATAATGTAGCTACTGCACTGCTATGTTTTGTTTAATTTGATAATATATTGCAGATGCCAAATATTAGAGCTCTTTTCTTTTTTTCTCTCCTCCAGCCTTGACTAACAACGCATTTTTTAAAGATTCTTCTATGCCAAATGGAGGAAGGGAAAGTAAAGGGCAATATGGAAGACTGACAGCAAAGGGCAGCACAAAAAAGCTAAGAAAAGTTAATAGTGCCCTCTCACAATACATGCAGAGTATAAAGAAGACACAAATCAGCTCCTCAGATCACATGAAATTCGATGAGAGATTTCTAAAAGCTGGATATTCAGTTTTAAGATTTGTGTTTTCAAGCTTCTTTCCTTGACCCCTTGAGAATATAAGAAGCTAKTCCTTAAAAAAAATAAATCGCTCTCCTTCAATGTGATGCCAAGATTGGCAGAACAAAAAAAAAAAAAAAAAAAAGCCTTAATCTGGCCCCCCAGGAGTTATGGAAGGGAAGCTGGCAACCCTGCAGCAACAGCTGTTGAAGGCAAAGCACAGGGCAAGTGCCACTGCCTGCAAGCATGGGGAAGTTTTAATGTTTTAATGCAGATCAGATCCCTTGGTGTCAGCTGTTCCCCGGATCTCAACAGGTCAGCAAGGAGTGGACTCAGGAGCAGTGAAGCTTGTGGAAAAAGGGGACTGACACGAGTACAAAGAGCTGTTTAATAGATACTATTAATTTTAAAAATATTAGTGAGACCCCAAGAGAGTAAATATGTTTAATCTGAACATACTGCGTACTTGGAARCACACAAGTTTATTCGTACCCCCAGTTTCCTTTATTGTTACACCCCTAGTTTGGGATCATGGAAAAACACCTTTACTAACAAGCTTAAACAATGGGCTTAGCATTTCTGCAAACAGCACTTGTGGTCTGGTCTCCTACCAGGCTGCTCCTCCAACAGAAACAATACGATCACAATTTTCCATCCTCCAATAGAGCATCTCGTGATCATGTCTGCTCTCAAGCTGAGCACCACTACAGCTTGCTAACTAACTAGTCAYGTTGGCTGAGCGAACATGACTACAGTTGTCAGTAACAGAAAAAAAGACCCTACTTGAGTGTAACAATACTGTATTAAGCACAAGAAGTTTAGTTCCCTCTTAGTTTACTTYGTGTGGAGCCCAGGAACCCAGTAGTTGGGAGCAGCCATCCCCTGAGCCTCCCCCGCTGGAGGCCTGAGCAGCTGGGGTGTCATCCAGGTGCTGGGRCTGCGTTTGCACAGCTTCAGACCCAATGACCTCCTTGTAGACAAGCAGAGGTGTAAAACGTCCAGCAGCCCGAGCAGAGTGCCGTGCATTCACAACTTTGGCTCCCAAGGGGCAGCTACTGCAGCAGGAGCTCCCGAGACCCCAGGGCAATACTGGAGCTTCCTTCCAGCTCCCCACATCCCAGTCTAGCAGCTACAGAAAAGCTCCAGCCCTGGTCTGAACTCCAGGGCCTGCTCCCATCCTCAGCCCCACAGTGCTGCATGCACCTCTGCAACGTGATGTGACTTGCTGAGGGGCAGGGAAGAGCAAGTGTGAGCCACTCTGCACCACATAGGCATTCTCAGGACATAAAGCAACACTGCGCTGGCAAACAAAGCTATGATGTTGTCTCTACAGAAAACATACTGCTTAGCTGAGGCAGAAGTTGTGGGCTTCATGCAGCAATTAGCGGGTAAAAATACTATGTCCTGCATTATGCAGGAGCTCAGACAAGATAAATGGTCCCTCCCGGCCTTTGTATCTGCAGATCTATAATTGGGCACTTTGTCGGCAGCCCTRCACGCTCTGCAGCGAAGGAGATCTCCTCTTGAGAGAATTCCAGTAGGAGGCATTAGTGTGAGGAAAGGCATCCTAAAAATACTAGAGCATACATTTTCCTGAAGAAGAGACTCTAAATCAAGACTAGGAACAGGCTTGATGGTAATTGGCCCTTCCTGTTCCCTGTTTCCCAGAAGCCTTTTCCAAAAAATAATTAGAAGAAGTGATACATATTTAATTAAATTAGTATCTCTGGGGAATTGAATGACTCTGGAGACAATTTCTGGCAATGGGAACGAAGACTTTCCCTGCTTTTATTTATCCCAGACTATCACCAGAAGTTGTTATAATGAGAGAGTTTGTGAGTAATCTGAAGCAGCAACATCCAACTCTTTGGGTTCCTGCCACTTAATACCCTTCCCCTGCCTCTGCTTCCCTGCTTTCATTGACGGCCTGCCTTCTCACAAGGAGCTGACCATCTGCCTGGTCACTGTGCGACTGACAGTGCCTGTCTCATTCCAAGCGTACATCTGCTCACACGGTTGTTGCTACAAGCAGTGCCTAACGACACAGAGGGCACACCACGTGTGACAGTGGCTTGTTAGCCATGTAACAGAGGGCAATGGTTTATGTGATGGGAAGGAGAAGTAGGATCATGGAAAAGAAGATTGCAGTTGAGAGAACTACTACCAGCCCACCCAATTCACCTTACAGATTTCCAGTCTTGCTTTCTCAAGGCTGGAAGTACTGATTCAGGATCAAGGATTAGGTCACAGCTTGAAACATTTTATTGGAAAGGCAACCTGGTTGCTGTAAATTACCCACCTGGGTTGCAAGGCGCACGCAACGCAACTCCACCTAGCCACAACGAGCACCACACGCTCATGTACACAGGACAAGACAACAGATGCTGCTTGTTCAGCTCCCTGATTTACCCTGGCTGACCCTGGCAGTCTTTGCACAAGGAGTTACTTTTTTACCCTCTTCTTCTGGCATGAATTTCTGCTGCTTACTTTTGGTGAGAAAAATGGCTCTATCACAATTGCAAGTCTCACCTGCAGTCCTGATTAGCACCTTGACAACAAACACGTAGGTTTACCACTGCTTTACAAGCAAGTCAGAAGCCCGACCATATCCCTCTCTGATGGACGCTGGCTCCCTCCTGCCCGCCGGATTCACAGCAACACAGATTGGAACAGATTTCGCTGAAGGGAGACAGCAGCAGAACCATAGTGACCCAGGGGAGTCTGCTGCAGTTCCCTGCCATGGGGGAACGGGGGTCAGCGTGGAGCTCAGCAGGAGAATGAGGGCTGACCTGCCCCACTCCGCCCTGCATTCTCATGCATCACTCAGGTAAACCCCTGCAGAAGCCACAGCCTCAAGTCAAGCGACRAAAAGGAGGAATTACAGTTGCTGCATGAAAGAAGGGGACATGAAGTGGGGGTTTTTTGACATAATGAAGTGTATTGTTTTCTTCCAGACACACAATATCATAAAACTCATGATGAACAGTATTTACATACACCGTGTAAACCTGAATACTGCTTCTTCAGAAAAATGCAGAAATCATTTTCACCTTTACRAAGCTTTCAAGTCCTTTCATCTTACCTTATAATTAAATTGTTGACCTGTTGTACACAGAAGACTTCACAGCTTCACAAGACCTACAAAGACTACACTGAGATCAGGACCAAGCTGGAGCTTATTGTAACAAGACCTCTACACAAAATCTGCCTGAAAAATATTAGTTGCCTATTAGTTGCCACAGGTGAAAAAAATGCAAAAATACTTATGCAATTGACTGTAATGTCTCCTGACATAAGAACAAGCACTCCTGTCTTCAGTGGAAGTTCAGTGCCATATCATTGAAGCACACTACATTATTCAACAATARCAAAGTAGTAGAAAAAAAAATCAATATTATTGCTCCCAAGCAGACAGGACAAAAGCTGTGCGCAAAGTTACAACAGAAAGAGCAACTTGGCCCAGTAGAAAGCACTCAGGAAGAGCTCAAAAGCCTCCATTGTTATTCAGGTGCATTTCATGGTATGAATTAATTAGYACGAGGCTTTCAGAAAAGAATTGGATCATTTATTAGCAGTTCTCAATGCAAAAGCCCTGTTACTAAGGCTAAGTGACTCAGAAATGGAAATGCAAAAGAGAGAGGGAACTGCCACAATATCCAGCTCTCCCCTCCAACACCAACCCATCAAGCCACTCAGCCAGAAAATTCTTCTTTTAGATGTTATTGGTCACATACTGTTATGTAACTTATCTCATGTCATACTATGGCAAACTACACCCTGCTGTACCCCTAAATAACACAGCATTTCTTACTGTAATGCAGAGTGGACAAATAYAGGAAGAGATACCGACTTATGGATTGTATGTATGATAACAGTGTATCAAGTGCTTACCCAAACTGATTCTTATTTTGATTTTGAATATGGTTATATTTTCTTCCACTCTCACCCTCTTCCACATTCCTTCATACAGCCCAAACACCTTTTTTTTAATTCAGCGAACAGATGCAAAAGCTGATATTTCTCTGCCCACGTTTCTCTAGCGAAAATCCTTCAACCGTGTGTTTAATGAGGAGGAGTTTTAATAGGAGGATAGAAAGGTTAAATTAGCTAACAGGGAAAAAAAGAAGTGGGTAAGAAAAAGATCAGGTTTCCATGGAAACAGAGCCACATCCTATAATACTCTTGATTTGMTGCATTTATTTATTTATTTCAACCATATCCATTTCTAATCAATAGGTCAAAAGAAAATATCCAGGAATTTAGAGTTGAGAAATTTCTGGTTTTAAATAGCAGTCTAGACCTTGCACTGCTATAGATCACCTTAGCATTGCTGAAGTCAGCGCAGCTAATGACACTGCTGTGATTTACGCCACTCAAGGACCACCCAAGGGCCCCACCAAGAAATGAGTATGAATATGAACTGTCTGACAAGAGATTTCTCAGAAGATCCGCACAATTAGGATGTTATCCAAGAAAAAAAAAGCAGGGGTTATACGGGGGTTGCATAAAACTGCCYTCCCTTGCTGTGGCACTTCAAAAAGGATGGCCTTTTATGCAGGTCTCCTAAGAGGAGTGGAAGGAGAGCTGCTGACTTCATTACACGAGCAGAAAGACAGCGGCTGGGTACGGCTAGCCACGTGAAAAATAACACAGGATTGAGCTGGTTTGTACCTTTTACATCACTGCCATAAAGACATCACTGAAGAAGAGAAAGAAAAAAAAAAGACTTTTTAAAAGATGTTGATAAGGCTGATTTTTAGTTATCCATCAAACAGTTAGCTGCACAGATATTTCTCTTTAAATATTTAGAAAGTTCATTTTTACCCAAGAATCAGTGCAGAACTATACAACAGATACAGTCTAAATAGACTTTGAAATCTGCAGCACCAGACTGATGAATTGAGCACAGTTTCACATCCCCTTTTCCAGAACTAAAATAAAAACAAGATCCGGTTTTGCTAGAATTAAGCATGGCCCAAGTGTGACGTCAGAACTGTTCCCCACCACCACATTTGAGGCCCCTCATGCGAAGGTTTAGCAGCTGAAGTTGATTTGGATCTAGGTTTCAAAGGCTCTGAAACTCATCTGTCTCAGGAAATCTGGGCTTGCCTTCTGACTCAGGCCTGTCTCCTGGGTTTGTGTGAACTATTTGACCACATGGAGGTATGAGAGAATGCTGCTGCCAAGGAACACTGACATTAAAGTGCATGATTTCTGCAAGCAGGAATCCCTCTCTCTACATCCAGAGTGGTCCATCTTTCTGTGCACGGAAAGCAGGACGAGTGCAGGAGCCTTATTTAGCCTTTTTCACCTCAATTTATCTGGCAGAACCTGGAGATTTAGCTCGATTTAAAAAAGAATATAAAAGTCTTTTGACTTATCTGCTCACAAAAAGGAAAAGTGATTTCTTACAGCTCCATAAAATAGTAACATACAACCATGAGGGATACACATCCTTGTAGTGTAACTTAAGGGCTTGCTTTCTTGAGCACTACAGCTCACCTTACTATAGAGATGGGTACGTGTCAAGGACATTAATGCCACTGGAGAGGAGACCCAAGGAAAGCATTTGGAGCCATTAGAAACCCAACCATAAAATAACCCGTGGGACTAACCCTGTCAGCCAGCCTGGTTGTCTGATACAGCTTGCTGATGCGGGCGACCCTGCAAGCTCCTTTGCTCAAGAATTTTGAGTGTTTATTACAGTGTTTCCCTCTGAGAGGACTGTGAGCCATCTCCARCACAAGGCAAAGGAGGAAATATCTCCTGGGGAGAATGGAGAAGCCAGGCAAAAGGAGACACTGTGCTGAGACTTCTCATCCTAGAAATCAAAGGAATTATTGGAACACTACAAATAACCACCTCAGCCACACACAGACAGAACCAAACTTTTTTTGTGGCCACTTCTCTCCTCTGATCAAAAGCAACAAAGAATTTCCTTCAGCAGAAGGGACATGTTAAGAGTCTCCTATCGACCTATTCCTTCAGCTGCTGTCTCCTGTTCTCCTCACCTCATATYACCCTCTCAGGAGGGAGGGCTAGAGAGAAGGAGAAAGAGAAAATCTTGAAGAAAACCTAACTATATTATTCTCTCATTAAAACTTCGAGTTTTCATTTTCAAACTACATTCACTGTGCCAAAAAAAAACATGTGAGTAAAAAGTTTTACATAAAAGAAACAGTATCTTCAAAATTAATCAAAGCATTTCATCTCAAGTTACATGAAATCATTCTAGTTGCACCAAGCAATGCTTTTTTTGACCAAGCTCTTATCCAATTTCTGCTTTAGTTCAATTCTAGTCAGAATTCTTTCCACTCGGTTAGCAAAGTTTCATCCAGCTCTAGTCTGTAAGAGTCTACCACGAATCTCACTTAATAAGCTTCAACAACTTGGTGGATTATCCCCAAAGTCTCTTCAAAGACAAGGAGTTATGGATAGGAATTTGTTATTGGCGTCATCTGAGATTTTTTTTTTCATTGATCTCCTCTCCCCAATCTTCACTGAAATGATACTGCACATCATTTCTCTTTACAGTTGGTTCAGATTTGCCATTTCCCTGTGTCTGTGCACATGAATACATTATTTATGCATATACACTTGCTGACTTGGTGGGAATAGASACTGTAACAAGCAGACAAATTTTAGAAATTCCTGGACAACTTCAGGTGATAGCAATACAGTCATCTATCAGCTCTCTTCAGCATCCATTATCCATCCATAACTCCATGGACTCCCAGAGGGGGAGCTCACATAGCAGAGGTCATTCCTAAATTCCTTCYTGACAGCTTGTACAAGGTGTAAGTGGGGTTTCCATGGCACTAGCTTGGTGCCATGTCTCAGCCCTGTTGGCATAGGAGAGTTGACATGGCAACATTGGCTGAAATCCAGGTTTGAACTTTTAAGAAAGCAGAAATGGTAGATGAATTCTGAGAATTTCTGGAAAGAAAATAAGAAAAAAAAAAATGGTTAAAGTTGACATGTTCTGCCAAGCTTGAAAAATGCCAGGTGACAGCTACATTTTCTTSCTCTAAATTTTAGTTACTTGCTTTCAACTGCTCCAAGTAGAGTCTTTCCAAGAGAACATGCTACTTTATTCAGTCCATTATATTACCTTATTACGGTCCTAATTAGACCTGYGTTTCTGCGATACTGAGCAAGACATAATAATACTGAGTACAGCAAGAGCTCAAGGGTAACTGCCTGGGTTAAGACTGACTTGGAGCTTTCATCTGTGTCCAAGGCAAAATAAGACATGAACCCACATCCTTCTGAAATAATTTAAGAATCTTTGAACAGTGTATTGCACAGGAGCTYGAGTACAGCATAGTGGAGTTTTCTCTGTAATGTGTTTATCCTACTTTTTATTCTTGTTAGAGGATCTCCTTTGGCCTGAGTTTATTAACCTGCTGCTTCTGCAAAAAAAAAAAAAAAGTGTTCTTTGGTGTGGGACCTGCTCAATACTCTTGAAAAGTTTGCCTTGGGTCTGCTTTGCATATCTCAGCAGTTATTATTGATGTCTCCTGGCAAACTTCAAATAATGTATCAATTATACAGGCTTTTCTTCATCCTCATGCAGTACTAATGACCAGGCACATTCCTTAAGCTCTGAAAATGCTTTGCTGCCACCGTTCACTCCCTGAAGCAGACTCATCTCAACCAGACAGCAACAGGATGCTTTCAGCAGTGCTTGCATTCAGTACCATTCTTCGGTTGGCTTGTGTGTTTTTCAGAGGGATCCAACCAAACAGCTGGAGTCCAGAGGATGGATCCTATTGAGCAYACCAGCGCTTTTCTAAAGCTCAGCTTTAGGCAACAATTAACATGGTTACAAAAATTTGCAATGTGCTGAATCCCTTCCTGTAAGTTATCATTATGACCACCTGGTCATAGTATTTCCACACAGAAGGGCCTCTCTCAAAAGCATCTSTCTGTTCTTGAAATAACCAAGTGCTCGCTTGGTCATCAGTGTCTCCTGGCACAATTTGCTGGCCAGCAGTCAGACAGGTGACTCATGTCCATTCAGCTCTTACCAGATCTGTCTAACTGTCACCAAGCAATTCCAATGAAGCTTCAAAAATGTGGTAGGTCTTTCTGAATTTCAGATAGGTACAGATCTGCCTGAGTTAAAAAATAATCAGGTTATCATATCTTCTGTCTCATATATTGCTTCAGCATTCAGCAGTTCATGAGGACCTACTTGTGTTCAAGAATAAATCCCTGCATAGTTCTTGTAATGTCATTGTCTTTATCTGGCTTTTAAACAGCTACCTGGTGTCTTTTTTTACCAAAAACTCTCACAGATCTGTTCAGAAGCCTGAACAGAACCTCTCCTACTTTAAGACAGATGAGGACATTTGGGAAGCTAGCTGGTAAGCATATTGTTTCCATATGGTACATAAAGTCAATTTATCACTTTCAAAAAGAAATCATAGAATGGAATTCCGATGGCACATCCCAGTCCCTACTGATGTCCTCAGTATGATAAAAATCCTGCGATATCCTCCACAATACCAATGTCAGAAATCCAAAATGCCTGTAGGTTCCATTGCCACCATTTGCCAGGTAACCATTCTTTTAGATGACAGAGAAACACTCCRAGGAAATTCACAATTTGTCTAAATCAGCCGTTATAGAGAACTCCTTTGAAATACACTTGGCATAAATATATCAAAAATGCTTGTGATGATGAAAGTGCCTCTTCCAAGTGGACAAATTCCAGAATTGGAGGCAACGATGAATCTGAGCAGGTTTCAGATGAGCATTCTGAAAAACTATGTTCTGAAGTGAACAATGCTTTGGCRCAAGGAATTTGTCAAACTGTGAATCATTCACATCCTCCTTGCTCATTTGGAAGAGCATCCACTGGCTCCATCTTCTTCTCTGCTTCTCTCCATAGATGTGACATTTATCCTCCAAATCTCCAGTAAAAACTCTGTCRGTACTGTAAGCTGCACAATTCAACAGCTCAAGTAAATAAAAACAGTAGTAGCAGATGTACAAATGAAATAGCATCCAATTTCATTTCAGCCAGCACCCATGTTCCAACAGCAACTGATGAAGAAGGATTATCACACTCAAAAAGTCTGAGTTACACAGATCTGTTTGACTCAGATTTAGCACAAGGTATCAAGCGTCTTAAGCACTACTGGGGTAAACACATTCACTTGGATGCCTGGAGCTGTCACTTTACCCACTGAATGCAATGGGGCATTTTGGAAAATGGAGCAAATTGGAGAACAGAAATGAAAACGCAAATGACCCTTCATCTTATCCAGAATTAGGTGCSTTTTCTTTCCTATTCCTCCTGTGCAGGTGCTTCAAAAGTACTACCAGGGGAAAATTCTTACATKTCAGATCAGCAGGAACATCATTTGGTTTCCTTACTAGATGTAAAGGCTCTTTAAAGAA
Source organism: Nothoprocta perdicaria (assembly GCF_003342845.1). Classification (NCBI taxonomy): domain Eukaryota; kingdom Metazoa; phylum Chordata; class Aves; order Tinamiformes; family Tinamidae; genus Nothoprocta; species Nothoprocta perdicaria. The sequence goes on along the minus strand of NW_020456165.1, from coordinate 104,835 downwards.
AATATGACCTTTGAGTTTTTTTCATTACTACTTTTTAGTATCTTCATAGATAGAAATGCAGGTCTCCTTTTCAGGTTGTTTAGGAAACTGAGTAAACAAAATTGCAATAGATMCTCTTTAATTTGGAAACATTCACTCCAAAACTTAACGTAGCATTGCAGATCCAGTTTAAAATATACTCACATTACCTTTACCTCCTGAGAACCCTATTGGGAATGGGGCTAGCACTGTTGTCTCTGTGCATAGCCAGCTCAGGCCTTTCTTGGCTGGAATCACTGGCAAACGTCATGAAATAGCCAGGATGCCTTGAAACTTGATGACAATAATCTGATGACTGCAAGTGTCATCTTGTGGGGGAAGTTCAGGAACCCATTCACCATCATCTCAGCTTTCAGGGGCTGCATCTCTATGCACCATGAATCAGACATGACTTGCTTTACTACTATCAACTGCTGATTTCCAAACAGTGATTTGCAGGAGCATTTTTTTTAAGATAGGCATGAATAACATGTATCTAATTCCTCTCTATCTCCCGTAGATAAGGAAAAATCACCTTTAAGGCCCTAAAACTTGCTTGCTCGGTACTCAGCTAAATTACCCCACTAGCTCATAGCTGTTGCCTCTTTTGTCTGGTTCTGGTGAGAGCCTGCCTGTATGACCCGTGTTGCTGCCCAGGCCTGCCTTCCTCAGGCATGGGCAGTTCTCCAGCAGGGATTTCTTCCACTGCCACTGGCAAGTTAGGACTCGCCTGCCCCTCAATGCCTTGTTCTCATTCAATCTACAGAACACCTGCAAGTAGCTAGTCTGCACTTCAGCCTCCTCTACTCTTTTTATCCACTTTTCTGGCAGTATTTTTTGAAGACCTTCCTCAGCCATCAAGGAATGTCCCTATATGTGAAGAATTAACAACACAGTCCTATTTTAAAGGAGAACTAATCTTGCTTTATGTTTGTAACTCTAGTATAAGCAGGTCCAAGTTTTATCCTGTGTTTTATCCTTCTTTGCCAGAGAATTCCAGTTTCCCCCTTTAATCCACTCACTAAGTGCCTTTTTCAAACCGGACTCTCCTGGGCCAGCACTGGTCATGAGCTCCACGCTGCCCTACCAGATCCAGGATTAGCACAGCAGGGTCTGAAATACATTCTGCCAAGAGAGTGTAAGAAAAACCCTATTGACATGACTTGTTAAAATAAACATAAAACTATCCAAGGTTTACCTTTCCTGCTCTACAATGCTGTTCTGTCTGGTATCCCTTGCCATTGCCATAGGGAAATACCTTGTGATTGCACTTGCAACTATTTATGATCCCTGACCTTCAGTTGGAAGATTTTGATAAAAGRTATAGATATCACCAAAGCTGCTTAGCCCTGCTGTTCTCTCGTTAGTCCACTTCCTCAGGGAGAACAGCTCAAAATCTGTTAAATACTTTCAGATTTCAGGCTCGTCTCATGACTAATGTCTTTTACTCTCAGGTGAAACTAATTCAACTATCTTGAAGTTACAGCAACATGGAGACTCTGTACAGATGTACTGCCCATTGCATGAGGAATAACTGCCTTCTGATTATTTCTGAGTCAGGACCTCTCTAGTCTCATTTGGCTTCTTTAGTTCTCATACTGACAGATACACTATAGAAACAATTCTTATCCACCTTATCTGTGCCCTTCAGGATGAGGCCATCTCTTTTCTAGACTAACACCTAGCTGACTTTATATACTTCTAACCACCTCTGCTGCTTCTGAACTTTTTTTCTAGTTCTACCACATTCTTTATGACCTGATGAGACCAAAAATGGAAACAATATTAAAGGTAGGAGTGAACTATGGACTTATTCTGAGGTAGAAAGCTATTTTGTGTTTTATACTCAAATCCTTTCTTGATAATTCCTAACATTGATTTTTTTTTTTCCACCAAAAACTTGATCATTGAGTTGATGTTTTCAGGGGTCTATCAAAATCCCAAAGCCTTGTCCCTGGGATGCTCCTGAGGGGTAGCATCCAGCCCAGAACACAAGAACTTACAGCATGTTGTTTTTCCTCCCCTATGTGCACATCCTTCCACAATCTTCTGCAGCAGAAGCAATAGCCAACACAATGCGGAAGTCATTGCAYTTGCAACACTTTTACTTCACAGCTACACAGTCACAGGGTCTTGAAGAGCACCAGAAGCTACAGTCCTATCTCTCCACCTCTATCCATGGAGTAAATGCAATGGATTGGGGTAAAACCCAGTTATGATAGCAAGATGGGTTCAAGCCACACACAGAGGTGCTAGAGCAATTCACATCCATATATTACTGCTACCAAAAATATGGTGGGACACGTGACACACACACTTCACAAAGGACATTTCCTTTCCAGGAAGAGCTTACAGTCTTACTCTTTTGCTGCCAGCTTTACCCATAAAATATTAAAAGAATTAGACTAATCACCTGTTCCTCTAGAAACATTAATTCAAGTTTCTATGTAACAAAAATCTATCCACACATCTCTTGTCTACTCATCTCACTCAAGGTAGCCCAGATGACAAATTTTATTCCTGTGCCCTGAGAGACGCTAAAACTACAGACTTGGAAAATGAAGGGAAACTTTGCCAAGGGCCAAGAGAACTGCGGTTGGAAAATTTGGAAAATAAAGCAATTGATAGACATTTGAGCTATTTTATTTTCTTTTCACAGGGAATAAAAGAGAGAGAGAGAGACCATAAGAAAATACCTGGTGTTGGAATTCATTTTATTTCCAGTTTATTTACTGTATGAGAGAGGAAGAGGGCTAGAAGGCTGCAATGATCTCCGCACCTAAACAGCATGTGTTATTTCTGACATGACAAAGGGAGAAACCCAGGCAAAGGTGGCAAGGACCAAAGGGAAGGATTTCTTCAGCCAGCCTCTGTAGGGGAGGACACCATTTTCCCCTCTTTGCGGAGAGTGTACAGACATGAGAAAGTGCTAACAAACACCAAGCCACCCCCGCTCTTTTCTCACCTCCCTCATGTTCCTCCACCTCCATTTACTTAGCTAAACACCTGTGCCAAACAACTTTGWGCAGAGCTGTTCCAAAAATCCACAACGAGCAGGAGCCAAGAAAACATCTCAGTCCCGAGCTGCATGCACACGTGGGCAGACTCGAGGTGTCATACCGGGCTGTCGAATAAAGCCTGATGGCACAAGAGTGAACCAAAATCTTTTAATTGAATTGTTTTGGGTTTTGCTTGCTGCCTAGGAAGCGCACCTGTGCTCCTTCTYGGTTCCAGATGATATACATCTTTGTTTTCTTATTTAATATTCAGCACATAAGACACACATGTGAAGGAGAATGGAAATAAASAGATGAGAGGGAGAGGAGGAAGAGAAAACAGTTTTTTTAAAAAAATCACTTCTGCTTTAAATCTTAGGGGTAAACACATGCACACAGGTGCCCRGAAAGCCTGGGCAAGTATCAGTCAGGTTTACACAACAAATGGCATGAGAAGGTAGGAGAAAGGGTTGTGCAGGACTGGGGAAAGGGCTGGAAGACCCTTTGTAGACTGTCAGACCAGACATGTCCATAGCATGACCAGAGGCAAAAGCAATTCCTGGGACTGTAATGGGGAGATGGGGCTGCCTGGTGTCTCCTGAAACTATAATGCATTTCTCTCAAGCTGCTGGTGCCATACAGTGGCTTCTGTGGTCCAGAAGCAACTAAATGTACATAAAAAAAAAAGTTAGCTCTCTCACAGGCTGCCTAAAATTTGGTAAAACAAGACAGCATTGTACAGAGTGAAAGTGGAAAAAAAAATTGAGGGGGGAGAGGGAAGGGTTTCTGCAAACTTACATTCCCTCACAACCAACGACTCCTTTTTTCCCATCTTTTCTTCCACTGGCATGCAGTGTCAGGAATCAAACAAAACTGTTCTTTTAGCAGCAGCTCTTGGTAGATGTGAGGAGTGAACTTGTCCTCCCTCTGAGATAAAAGTATTAAAAAAAAAAAAAAAAAGAAAAAATGGAAACATTTCTTAAGAAGGCAAACTAAACTATTAGAGCAAACTAAACCAGGGGTGCTGTGTTGTTTTTTCCCTAAGCATAATGCTACAGTACTCTGTTATGATGACTTGAAGCACTGAGGCTTGAAGTGAACCCTCAAGGGATAGATCATATTTTTCCCTGTTGACTTCACCAAAGCCCTTTTCTGTGCAAAATCTAGGAACTGGTTGCCTGAAGAGTCTAGTACAATTTTTTTCCTCAATATTATTCGTATTTAGTATGATCCTTTTAAAGCTTTACATGCAAGCAAGCCTTTCAGGCTTTGATTCCCTCTAAACATCATACATGGAGGGAAAAAAAAGGTGAAATTTCAAATCTAAGAGGGCAAGGATAGGTGACAGTAGCGGGTTGCAAGAAATCTGTYCAGGGACTGAGGAAAGATTTGATTACTGCCACAGGTCTTGTTTTGATACAAGCCAAAATCCAAGTTAATAAGTCCTTTCACAGCATGGATCTATATTGTACACTACACCAAATTGCTCCTGCCAGTGATTTTTCTGAGCCTGAATGAGCTGCATGTTGCCCTCCTGCAACATCTTATGCCCTTCCAGGTGCTCAGAGTTAGAGAGAAGGACACGGGGAAGGTAACAGAATGGAAGGCTAAACTAAAACTGCAGAAGGCAAAGGAAATATGATTAAGCTGTAAGAGTATATTAAAACCAGGTAGTATTTTGGACTATATAATGGTAAAAAGATCTAGAAGGAACAGAATTCTTTGGAGAATGAACTGTACCTGAAGCTGTGGCCTTCAGAAACACACAGTGTTGAAATGGAAATTGCTAATGATAAAGCTGCTGAGAGGGCTGCTAGAGTAGAAGTGAGGAGCATCCTTACCGCATTCAGATGGTGAGCAAGTTGGTGCCTGTACTTGGTGATAGTTCACCTTTATGTGCTTGTCCCTTAATGAAGGGATTCTTTCGTCAGGGAAAGGTGGTCTRCCTTTTGCAAGCTGACTTCTATAGATTTATAGTGTTGTCCTGCTGCAACAACCAGTGCAAAGCTGGCACTAGAGCTAGTGGTGGCCCAAAACTGATAACAGTCCAGTAACAGAATACGAGGTCAGAGATAAGAATGCATAGCGAGGATTTTCTCACTAACAAAATGAAAGTTCAGTATTTCACTTCAGAGAGCAGGGGCCAACAGAAGTGCATCCTCTCTATCCCTTAAGTAGGCAGAAGCACTATTAAGGTCACTGAGGTGTAAGGATGGGAAGCTGGAGGCCTGAAACTGTGCCTCTGTGTACTGAAATACATAGGCTTTTAAGGAGTATCAGCAAATAGCAGCTGTTTTAAATTTATATGATTATATATGCATATATTTGTATGCATATTCATATATATACACACACATATATATATCCAAAATTGAGAAACAAATACTTATAGGGAGACATACAATGAACCCAAAACCCCTTCCCACCTYGAAGCAATATGTAAAGGTTCATTTCAAGTGCCCCCAAGCCTGTTCACACTTTTACATGATAATCTGTARGGGAATCTGGAAGTGCTTGCTCTGACTTTGAGACTGACAGAGCATCTGATACTGCCCAACTGAAATTGCTTCTTTTCTCTTTCTTTTCCTTTTCTTTCTGCTTCTTTTCTCTTGTCATCTCTGGCAATGTGGTTGAGTTGTTTCCATGCTTGTCCTATGATCCCTGTATTTCTGGCTCTCCCAGGTTTAACAAGAACACACAAAACACTTTTTTATAAAAACAAATCAAATCCTCTTGAGAGGCCTTCATTAAAATTCTATTAATGTCTGTTCATCTCACACTGTGAATAAATTGTTAACACCTCCATGTTCCTCTAAACAAAGCCAAAAACAAAGAAATATCTTTCTGAAAAACACTTGACAAGCACTAGAACAGCCAGGTTCTTGATGGAGCATGTTACATTTTTTTCCAAGGAGTCTAGTATTCAATATTCTGGCAGATCAAGTTGTTCATCTAAACAAGCAAGTCCTGTGATAATGGACATTTCAGAAATCAGTTAGGGATTTGTCTGCACGAGACTGTAAAGGAAGGAAAGGAGGACAGATGGAAAAAGACACAAAAGGCCCTGACTTCCACTGACCCCTCAATATCTTCATAACCCTTAGTGTAAAATCAAGAAGTTTCTGATAGGCAGCCGATCTTCTAACTCGGAGTTAGTGTAGAACACAAGGAGAATTCAAGCTCCACGCTGATAATGAGGTTCACAGTTGAACCTGTGCGCAGTTGATGGTTCAGTTCAAGTGCTGAACTATCCAAGACTGCTAAGAGGTCTCTAGGTGCTTCCTCAGCAACTCTGACTGAATCTCGAGTCTGTCTAGTTACACAGCTCAGAAGCTCTCAGTAATGGACAGTCCCTGTGCAAACGTTACCTCACTCTGCTCCAAGCATCCAGTGCAGTCTGGATCCAAGCATCGCTCCAGCAGCTGGTCTGACAGGCTCGACAGCAGCGCTGGAAACTGCAAAACTAAAGCTAAGAAACTTTCTGCTACAGATCAACATGAACCCTGCACTCAAAGATACTTACTCTTAACCTTTACATTAACTTGAAGAATATGCCTAGTGAAGTCTTTTCATGGTATTGAACTCTACAACTAGACCAGGAGGAGGACTTTACTGTTGAGCCTAGAAAAAAAAATGCTGCCAACTGTTTGCATGAATTACATCAGTCTAATATAGCTTCAAAGATTTGTTAGGAGTTTGTGAATAGGCTGGCAACCTTAAGGAAAGCAAAATCTTACTATGCATACTCTGGCTCACCAGTTACTAAGATGAGATAAATTTCTGCGAATATTAGAAAGATACAAAACCTCAAAAGAAAACGTCAATTCTAAATTCTATAGAATGGCAGTTCTAACTATTACCAAGTGTTTTGTTCTTCATTACAAGGATGACCCCGTTCGGTGTTTGGCACCAGCAGGACCATTTCCCCACTACGTTATAATGCTCAGCTCACTGTGTTTATTGCCAGGCTCTGCTTTTCACATGCAACCAGTCTGCAAAGGTCTGCTAGCCATTAGCACAGTGTTTGGTTGGTATCCACAAATATTTAAAGGATATATAGAAATGTCAGCTTGCTRGCCTGCATGTAAATATCACAATCCCAGAATGTTATTAACCTAATCTACAAGTGGTTTAGAGAGGAGCTGTATTTTTTCACCCCTCTCCAATCCACCAAATACTCTGAATCTTATTAGTTTTGAGAGTAGTTTGAGACTCAAAGCCTCTCCAAAAGCACAAAGCTCTGTGGTCCCCGTGCGGCAGGGGCCCCTGCTGCAGGGCCACACACCGGCCCTGACTGAGAGCTGCAGGAACTATAGGTGCAGAGTAAGAGAGAAAAGCAAAAAAAATGGCACTGCACATTGGGAAAATAAAGCATAAACACTGTTGCTACATATCCCTTCAAACAACAGAGCAAATCAAACTGATTTTTCTCCTTGAACATAGAAAGGAGTTTTGTGAATCCCTCTAGGTGCCTATAGCTCCCATAGGCTTCAGTGGTATCTGAGGTACAAAGCCCCATTCTGAATTGACCCAGAAAGCCAGCCTTTCAAAGAAACCTGCTCACTCAGTTTTCTTGCTCATACAATGCTTTAACCCACGAGCCTTGTCAGGAGGAAAAAAAAAAAAAGAAAGAAAAGAAAGAAAAAAAAAAATCACATCATAGTCTCAGATGTCTCTAGCAGGTCCCTCATATTCCTTCTCGTCATTCTTAAAGCACTAAAAGGGGCACAAACCCAACATTTTGTACTCCCCAGTTTGTTTATTCTTAATGTTTGTGACCCACCTTATAAAGCTTGGAAATGGCTTTTCTTTCTCAACAGATTTTTATCTTTTATCACTTGGCCAATAATATTTCTGCTGCCACACAGTGGGAGCCAGCACAGCTTTGTTTTGTTTTCTTCTTCATGAACTGGCATCCTTGATTTGCCTTTCTTGCAGTTATCAAATGAAGGAAAAACTGTTCGTATCTCTAGTACAGGACACTGAGAAGACACGACTTCGGTCTGCATTGCCTCTTCTTGGAGGAACATGAGCATTTTCTCCATTATCCCAACCTCATCCTTTYATTAGTGGGCAGACTAAGAGAGCTGTATCTCACCTGACTGTAATACCTGCAAGTACCTCTGGGCTTCTATTGCAGCCAACAGAAAGAAAACAGCACCTATRTCTCAAGCTTTACCTTCTCCTGATGCAGATGTCTCAAATAGCCCCACAGCTGAAACGTCTGTCTCTTCATTCACAGCAGCTGTCATGGGTGACTCCCCAAACACAGATGACTGCTTTATACTCTCACTTAGATGAGGTTAAGCCCAGCCAAGGCATCCTGACCACATTAGACACACAGGGCACTAGAAGAATCACATGCCCRTGAAAAAGCAAGTATTTTCACTCCACATCTTCTGAGACATTAGCACAGYGACAAACATAGATGGCACCTTTCAAGTCACTATGTTTCTAGTCTATTTTCAACACTAGGACTCAGCTATTTACTGCAAAAAGAGGCATGAAAATTAAAAAAAAAATATATAAAGAATAAATTATTATGAAGCACAGAATTTTGCATTTTTCTGCACTGCTGTAAAGATATAAGGCAAGGTGGAGGCAGGCTCCATAGGCAGCCTTCAGAATTAAAATCATTGCTGTTTGCCAGAAGTGAGTCTGAGCAAGAAGCTGAGATCCCTTTGGAGCTTTGGGAGCTCCATGATCTTCAGCAACCCTCTGCCTTTCAGAGTCACTCTTGCAGTTGTCTCTTGCACCACACACTCAGTCAGGATAGGGCAGTACAGAAGCATTGATTTCTTTTCACTTTTTCTCTTCTTATTTCCATACCAGTTTAGCTAATTTTGCTGTTTATTCGCCTTCATTACACTCTCCCTCAGTCAAGAAGGAATCACATGAAGCTCTCCTATAGCTCATATAAACATATAGCTTCCTTTTCTTCTTTTWTCTTCCCAGTGTGGCCAGCTTAATGTGTCTGTACAACACAGACGGTCGCTGCGCACTGCAGAGTGATGGTGCTTTGTGGTAACTTGCGTCAGAGAAATAATTTCATTTCCAAGTTAGCGCATTGAAAGGATCAGGCCGCACGGATTCAACCCAGGGAGAGCACTGGGTTGGTGACCCCATTTCATTACTTTCAGAGGAACAGCATCGAGGCTGTTCTATAAAACTGCACAAATGTAAACGAGGTGTGAACTGTTTTCACATCTCATTTAGGTAACAGATGAGGCATGAAATGCATTTCACAAGCACGAGTACTAGAACACTATGCTAAGGCCTGGGACAAGGAAGAACTTTCCTTTTTTCTTTATTTTTTTCCACACACAAACATTCTTCCTCAGAGCTCTGGATTCGATCTGCAAATAGCTGCCACATGGAAAGGAAAAATATGATCAAGAAATGGCATGCTGGCTGCTTTTATTAGCTCTCTCAAATTTTCTGGATAATAATCAATGTTCCTGGGGTCTTCTATCATTGCAAAGATTGATTTTTTTTTCTTTCCTCACAACATAAGTCATGTCCAGATGGTACCAAACAATGACAATGAATAAATAAATAAACACAAAGTCTCCGCTCTTAGAAACAAGCTTTTGAGCCAGAAAACGTATTTTCCTGATACACAGATTTAAAGTGTAAGGAAGAAAGTTATCTGTTATTTCTCAAAAATACAGGTTGCAAGGATGTCCTTGCCAATTAGACAGCAGATGTAGTATCCAAGGGCTTTTTAAACCTTAACAACACATATTGACAAGGTGCATGTGAGGACACAACTCAAGCTTAAGGCTGATGAATACGGCTATGAAAAAAAAATCGAGGTCTTCATTAAAAAATGGAAAGTAAACATGGTATTCTAAATTAGAGAAACTCTAGGAGGAACAACATAACCCATGGAGAGACAGATATTCAACCCCTTGATATCAGGTAAGCCTAGAAAGAAATTTGCAGTCAGAAAGTCAGAGGAAACTCTGCACTGTATTTGGATGCCAGTGGCACAGTTGAAAAGTTCAGCAAAGGACACAGTCGGGAGAACTTCACATGCTAAGGGCAACAGAAATGTAGACATCCAAGGGGAAAGCAAAGCAGAATTCTTTAGCGTCACAATGGCAAAGTTCTTCAAAAAGTGTTTCAATTTTTTTTTTTAAGTCCACCAAAAGTGGCTTTAGGTGTCTTCAGCATTTATACCCTTTATCAAAGAAAACACTTGAACATATGTGTTTACAATTAGAAGTATTTTTTTCCATTTTGTATTAGCTGTGAAGCAACTAAGAAATAAAACAAATACTATTTCACTCAGTGTCTACAAAATTAAGTACACTTCTGCTAACTGAAATGTTAATACTTTTGTTAACATTAGGAATTCATTTAAAATTAATTATATTTTGTTTATCACTAAAAGTTATTTCTCAGAAATTCCTCACTGGTAATGCTGAAAACCTTGTAAGAAGCAGATCTTTCTGCTTTTTCTATAGGGTTTGTTTATACAGTTTGTTACAGACTGTGCTTTTTAAAATCAGGTAAGTCATAAGTCAGGTCTAAATACAAATGATGGCTGAGGAGTTATGCCTCTGCAAAACTTGAAACAACAGCTCTTACAATCAAATAAATTTAGCCATTATGCAGACAACAGCTTCACTAATTTGAGCCTCCAAGGCAAATTTACCTGAATAAAAAGTGCAAGATCAGGCCATAAATTGCCAAGAAATGAAATGCAAAATAGTACTGAGGAGAAACAAGTGAAGGACTCATACTCTGAATGATGCAGAGATGACTAGCAGGAGATTCAGGTAAGTCCTTGCAAACATTCCTTTGMGTGTATCCTTCCGATTTAGAGTGAATTTGAGTACTAAACAGAAGCACTCCCTCCTTTGCTCTGTTCAGTTCATCTCTAAATGTCAGTCCTCCCAGCCAACCTTCATTTCCTTCAATTAAGTGGATATGAATCCCTTGGCTGGCTCTCATTTTTCTGGCTGGGAGCAGCAGCCTTTTCTGTCTAACTGCTAAGTTAGCCCTCCTCCCTCCTCAACCCAAACACTGATTTTCAACTTTCTCTTGTTCTTTTCTTTCCCCTTGGACAATTCTTTTTCTTGCCAGCTAGTTCTCATCTCTCCCTTCATGCTTCTACCTCCATCTTTTCCCAGCCTTTTTTTTTTCTTTTCTTCCATTTCCTTGCCTCAGTTGTCCTTCTCTCTGAACATCTTTCCCTTTCTTTGTCTGCAATGGGCCTGTTTTGCAGACCCAGCTGTGCCCCACAGCATCAGCAGGTAGCTGAGAGCTGCCCACGCACATTTACAGGCTGCAAGCCACACACTTCTTCATGCCTCATCCAGGAAGGTTCCTTCAAAGTAGGTCCGCTGCCAATTAATCTCACTTTTAAGGGTGGCTGTCATGACACATTATGTCAGCAGTCCTCTGGTATTCACCCTCTTTTGATCCTTGCATAGAAATGAACTCACGAGAACATGTTCCCATCTGCCCTTTGCAGTTGCTTTTTTTTTTTTTAGATCCATTTAAAGTTTCACTCACCATAGCACAGGAGCATCCCACGGACAGTAGAGCTTTATATTATAGCTTCAAACCACGGGGTACAAAGGTAAATCTTCATATGGCTGCCTCTTCTCTCCCTGTAATTGAGTTATCTCTCTCAATAAGTGGTAGATCCTCTGCAGATCTTCTCAAAAGCATCACTGTCTCAAAGAGAAAAGGTGCAGGAAATGAGTTGTTTGGAGATAACCATTGTCTCAATTCATGACTGACTTTTGACCTGTTTCCCATTTGACTTGTTGCTGAACACACTCAAAAGAGCAGAGGGTCACTTTAGACTTTCCGTGGAGTACTCAAAGCATCACAAAATGTCATCTCTCCCTCAAGATTTTCTATTGGTTTTGTTCCACTTTTGGGAACCCAGCCAAGACTACGGAGTCTATCTGAAGGGTCAACAGCAGCTCAAGCATGAGCACTAGGCATGGAAATGTCAGCTTCCAAGTACAGGAAACTGATCACTAAGAGATCCACATAAGCTAGAACTAAATAGAGTACCCAAACCAAGTGTATATGATGTGAATTCCCTAAGATTCACCTCTTTTTTTCCTGTTACCTCATTTGCAACGTTACAGAGGAGAGAAAAATCTAAGTTCTAGAGAAACAGCTAATAGCACTCTACCTCCCATTGTCTTCTCAAGAACATAGGGCACACTTCTCCCATACTGTGTCCTGAAGACATTATGGATCTGACCTGTTTGCCAATATTACTTTGGAAACCCAAGATCTACACTATATCATATTCCTTTCTTGTTGCATAGATCTTCCAACCATTCTATCCGCAGCTATAAGTCCTGAATGGCTGGATGTGTACATTAATCTGACACTCAGATCTCAGGATGGTATGTTATTGCTAATGGAATATGGGGCTGAATGGCTTTTGATTGGATATTTTTTAAATTAATTTATACAAGGGCCTAGGAGGTGTGCGTACTTGTRTACAAAACTGCAGAATAACTAACTGCCTGATTCCCATGATTTCATACATTGGTATCATAGGTCACCTTTCTGGAACACTTACAGACAAATAGTGCAATGGAGAGTCACTTATCCTCTGTTACAGTAAGTGCAAAGATGCTGTGATAATGCTGCTTTATTTGTAGTTTATCAAATGCACAGCATAGACAGTCATCCAGTTGACAATACCATTGGTGCAGCAGAGTGCAAGTTTCTCATTGAACCATTACTTACCTGCTGCTTTCTGATCATTTGAGGGGTGTATTGGGTGAGGTGCTCATTCAGGAAGTCAATGAGGGTCCACGGCAGTCCTCACATCTCAGAGTTAACACGATTTTAGCAGGTACATCGGTCTGTGCATCAGTCAAGCAGAGACTGCTTTATCTAAAAAAGAAGAAAAGTATTCTAGTTCTGTAAGTATCTTTTTTTCAGAATGCCTGATTTGTCCTTTTAAATATTACCAGTGAACGCTGGTAAGGAATCATGCTTTAGATTGGTAGCTGATTTTGCTTAATAGAACTGAGGGTGAAAGAGAGGCAGMTTCTTTTGATTCTAAAGCCTAGACAGCTCTTAATTCATTAATTCATGATCAAACACAAAACTTAAATGAGAAACTCTCTTGTTAATCTCATTTTATGATCTTTGAATGGTTTATCATTTGAATTTTGGTCTTTCATCCCTTCTTCCTCTCTTACCTATCTTTTTCTTCTTTTCTGACTTTTCCCCCTTGAATCTCTGAGGTCATGTTTCACCTTTAAAACTAATAGAACTCTTTAATCATCAAGCTATTAATTCAAATATTTCCTTCTCAGCAGAGTGGAGAATTAAGATTTTCTTCATTTTTCTGTAACGGATTTGCAACAAAAATTACCTCACTAATCAAGATGAATAGAAGAGAAACCACAAACTACCTAAGGCCAAGTATTTCATACTTRGGTGCTTAATGACAAGCACATAAATCCATATTTAAGTAACCAAATAAACAACCCAATTTAAAAAAAATGCAGATCTTCCAGCAACTCCCATTGATTTCCCTAGTCATTATGTTTTCTGCATTGCTAGTGAAAAAAAAAAATGAGTCCTTATATAACTCCTAACTCTTGATATTCACATTTTAAAATATTAAATTTAACTTTCTACTGAGAAACCTCTATTCCAATTTAAGAAACAAAATAGGTCAAAAATAAGTTTTGAAAAATGTTTAAGTTATGAGATTAAGGGGAAAACTTCCTACACCTCATTAATGTCAAACACTTTTACATTGTGTGATAGCATTACAACATTGACCTCAAGGAATAAGAAGGTAACTGGCAAATAAAAAAGGTCCCAATGATTGGTAAATCAAGACATAGAGTTCTGCAAATTCCTGGATACCTACCACACGACACTTTTTCTTGGTGCAGATGGTGAGAAAACTGTCATAAAATTCCATAAACCATTAAACTATTTCAGATTAGAGAGTTTCAATTCAGTTATTGCTATATGAGAACAATTTTAAAATTCAGGCTCTCTGGATTTTTGAAAGAGGCTGTTTCAAAGGCAAGGCTCTGAGGAAAACAAATCTGGAAAAGGACCAGGCAGTAATACCTTGAAAAGTAAGTCCTAGAATTCACCAAGAAACAATGTTTTGGGCTCACCCATATCAGTGGTCCTCTCTATCTCATATCAGGTCCACTGACAGCATAGCAATGCTCCTAATGATTTCCATAATCAGGATTCAACACTAATAGGAAAGCACTGGAAATAATTCCTATCTCTAAGGGTTTAAAATCAAAAACTACATCTAAAATAAATAAATAAATACATAAAATGCTGRTTGCCGACTGATGTGCCTACAGCTAGGCTAGCAGGGCTCACTTTCTTCCGAAGATTTCCTACCGGGCTACAGAATATTTCAGCTTAGATTGCTGAATGTGCAATTCTTGCAATGTTAACATTTAGCAGTTGTGCTGGCATCCAACAGATCTTCGTCGGACAGATGCAAATAGAGAATGCTAGTTGCTCAGGAATGTTATTAGCCATAGGATCTCTTAGCTCCGACTTCCTGAGCACATTCATTATCAGAATCTCCTACCAAAATCGCGAGAAGGCAGCCAACATGAGGCAGCGTTCTCGGGTTCTCTTCTGCAACTGCCTCCTGGGACTCATTAGAGTTGCTTTTGCAATTCACAAACTATGAACTCCTTCAGATGCTGTTGGAAGCGGTGTGTGATCTCCTCGGTGAGCTTAGGGTTTGTGCTGATGCCGCAAGTCAGCRCTGCTTCCCAACGCGTGGAGCAATCTGCATGATTAACAGGGAGTGCAGAGCTGAGCACGGTAACCAAATAATGGCAACTGGTCTGGTAATTTGCCGTTTCCCTTCCTCACTCACTCAAGGTTAATTGTGCATCCTGGAGAAGCCTGCACTCCCCTCTCCTGCTAGACTTTCTTAATTAGTTTCATAACACCATCTTATTTAATGACTGACCATACCTAAGAGCTAGAACTAACTGCCCCTGTGTTGCAAAAAGAGCAACTCAAAGCGGTAAGATTTGATGCTAAAATGCAGATATTCTTCCCTTTTTGGGACGAGTAAAGGAAGCATGGCCTTATTTTGAAGTTCTAGTTGCAACCTCCTGTTACTTGTGGGTCTGCAGGACTCTGCATTAGGCACTTCAAGTGCGGACCAGATGCAGCCTGCAGAGAGATCTGGCAGGAGACAGCCTCCTCGCAGCCACCCCGCCTGGGGTCAGTGAGCACAGCAGCAGCAGCAGTGCTGGAGGAACACGTCCGGGCAAATTCAGGAAAACAAAGTCATGCAAAGCACGTTTCACCCTACTCATGGCACGTCTCCTGCCTCCACAATGCAGCCAAAATCAGGAGAAGGCACTGGATATGCAGACCACAAGGAAGAGGCATTCCCTCCTGGATTTGAGGAAAGGAAGAGGAAAAGGAAGGCAGGGCAACGGCCCTGGCATCCATAGAAGGATGGGGGTGGCAAAGGTATCCATGTGGCTGGCTGCAATCCAGCTGCAGAGGAAGGCGCAGCACTTGGAAGGAAAACAACCCTGTGTAGGTGCAGCTGGGTGCACTGGCCAAGGCTGAGGCTGTTTCCAGGCACAGAGCAGGGCATGAGAAGCTGCACAAAGCCGTCTCTTCAAAACATTCGGCATGGAGGTTATCTTATGATTTAAAAGACACAATATCTTATGATTTAAAAGACACAATCTCTGCAGAGAGAACCAATACCTTTTATTACACCAAACTGATATAACTGGGGGGAAAGAAAGAGAGAAAAACCCCGTACATGCTGCTTCTCATTCTCCAGCTGTACAAGCTGACCTAATAAAACCTATTTTCACTCCCTCCAAACCATCTCTCTCTCAGATACTGAAAGAATCACAGGTACAATAACACTTTTCTTATAATATTTTTATAAAATTAGGTTTAGCTTTTTCTCTAAAAATGCGCCGATTGAAGAGAGTTGATGGATATTAAAGTTGTACTCTTACACCAGCACTTTGATATTACTGAAAATAGAACTAAGCAGGTCGGGATTGATTTTTGCTTTAATCTGCATCTTAGGCTGTAAAGGTTCTCTATATTGCTTTAAAAAAAAAGAACATAAAATATTGAATAGAAAGAAGTAATATAAATGGATAATGAAAGCAAATTATTACCAAAATGCTTCTGACTGCACTGCTACAATAAAAACAAATTGTRTTATGTGCACAAAGCCAAATCGTCAAATACAGAATTATAATTTAGTTTAATATACTGTTGAACCCTCTTACTCAAAACATCCCAGAGTGTCTTGCAAGAGCAGAAACCTAGTCTTATTACATATGGGCCTGGTTTTGTTATCAACCAAGCACTAAAYTGAACAACTCATTTACTATCTAATACATTTTCAAAGCTTTCTGGGTTTTCCTTCTCCCTCTGCAGCATACAGGGTTATAATCCTCCAAATTTCATTTAGTTTGGGCTTAGACTATAATTTGGGGTATTCAAGTGCAAGACCTGATCCAAAGCCGAATCAGCGCTCCGGAGCTTGGCCTGTTGCCCACCCATGTCTCTCCAAAYGGTTCCCACGTGTGGCCTATGGGACGGCACGGGTCATTCCCAATGGGGTGGTCACACGCAGCCACAGGAGCCACCATTCCTGACCACACACACAGCGCCACAGGTCTCCTCACCTCGGTGGCCCCATATGCTGTTTTTACAAAAGGAGCTATAGCCTCTGTGCCTTGAAAGCTTACATTGAAACACAGATTTTCACAAGTGACCTACCGCCTCGTAAAGACCAAAATATGCAGCCAGATCTGCAGAAGAGTTTACCAAGAAGATGCCAAATGATTACAAAAAGGTTTTTTTTTTTCCCCATTCCATTAAGTAGGAAATTCCTTGCAGATCCAACCCACCAGTGCACTAAAAAATAACTCTAAGTGAAGCAATAAAAGAATTTGTCTGGGACTAACTGTGGCATATGTGATTCCAAACAAGTTTCTTTCATCTAAATTATTTAAACCTTACCTCGCTATGCAAAAAAAATGGAGCTCAGGTATCTCCCAGRCAAAGGCTTTCAGGTTTTTCTCATTTCTAAGGCATTTAGCTCTTTTAGCTGCTTGATGGCAGACATGCCCAGTGCTCCCCCATTTAGATTTAGGCATGAAATGGATTTTTTTTTTCCCACACAGTCACCAAACTAAATTTTGGTTAAAGAAAGAAGCAAACAGTTTGATTCACACTGAATTTTGAAAAGCAAGTTTTCAGAATTAGAAACTATAATCCATATAATGGAGTCAGCTCGTGACCTCACTAAAATTCACATTCAGTCCTTTAAACTGTATCTCCTAGCTCCAGCTAGGAGATTATTATTAGAAACTGTATCTCCAGCTAGTCCTGCAGCACATTCTCCTGTGAAACTTGCCCCTTGAGCTGTGGATACCTGTCACTGATTGTATCTTGTATCTAGGTATCATTTTATCTTCAACTCAAAACAGTGAGGTCACGACAACATGCTCTGCAGATGCCTGAGAACAGCCAGCAATGATTTCTTTTGTGATTCTGGGTTATCTATCCTGGCAAGACACACTACTCCTGCTCTGGCCAACAGCGTGCAGATGCTACTGGCCTCCAAAGGGTTTCACTGCACACCAGTAGTATTTACTTGCCCTTCTTTGACCTAGTTCTGCTGCTTATTGCTATTTCCAGGATTACACTGACACTGGGTCCACCGCACAGATGACATCAAGCTGGGGACTGATTCCATGCTGCATGCAACGGCTGTCAGCCCTTTCTGCTGCTGTCAGCCCCGTCTAGGCTGTGTCAGGCCTGCTCTAAGCCTGAACTTCTCTCGATGCTGTCGATGTCTCCCATGGAGTTGTGCAGCAGTGATGCAGGAGGTGTGCAGGGGTGATGCAGGAGGTGTGCAGGATGACACTTGCAGCTCATGCTAACGTTATTCCGGGCTGCCTACCCATGCTGTCTTACCTGCACAAACACAATGCACCAAACCTTCCAAGGCTCCTATAGCCAGCTCATCTACTCAGTATTAGTCACCTGCCAGAACTGCAAAAGTAGGGAATCTAGTTCTGCAGTATATCTGACTCARAATAAATATTGCACAGAATATGCATTGTTAAGCCTAAACCAAGGATTAATATGATCCGAAGCTCTATTTCCCAGTATGCTGTAAAGTTTGCTTGAAGATTGTGTCTGAACATAAACTTGCATCTAAACAACGCGCACAGGGAAAGTTTCAACTAGAGCACACCAGGGCCATGCTCACATTACAGTATCATCAACCCCTTGAATGCTCTGCTGCTTTTTTGTGCCTGGGATAGCAGTAACACCAGTCCATAAAGCTGTCCTGTTTCCCACTTTATGGACTCTTGGGTAGAGGCCAAGCCTTACTCATTCCACCACTTTCCCAAGCACTCACACTTCAGAGCAAGACATCTGCATTCTCAGACAGTCTGTCTCTGTCCTGCTATCATTAAACTTTTGTCTTAAGCCCTTGTTCTTGTTTTCTACTACTTGCTGTCTTGCATTAGTCATCTTCTTTCTTTCTTTTCTTCTTCTTTTTTTTTTTTGGACAATTGAACTCCTCTTGTTATCTTGTCTGCCTTTCTCTAGGGCTAAAACTGATTTTTCAACAATTTCCCCTGTAAACTGATGTCAGTGGTCTCACAAATAATTTTGCTTTTCTCTAATTAGTCAATCTATTATGGCCCTAGAGCTACACACAGAGGTCAGAGTTCTCATCTCCATGATGTAGACATCTTTTCCCACTAGGAACATAGAACGAGATGGACTGGTCTTGTCTATTCAGGATACAACTTTCAAATTTAGATATTGTCAAATAATCCCTTTAAAAAAAAACAAACCCTGCTTTCTATGACCTTATGGGGTGAAAAGGGAGTTTCCCCCATTACTCTGATGTTTGAAAATCTCTTTCTAATTTCTATCTTAATGTTATTAATGGCTAGTTTAGACCTTTTGTTCATTTACCATCATTGTTCTTTGCCTTAGTGTGTTGTTATCCCCCTGCAGAGTTTGCTTTCCCAATGTGTATACAGATATCCTTCCTGTTCCAGCCTTTGTACTGCTAATCTAAAGAGAACAAACGCCTCGAATCTCTTTTCACAAGGTGCTCTATTCTCACAGATACTCTTGTGAGCCTTCCCTGGATCTTTTGCAATATGAGTTTAAATTTCTTGAGTACAAATGATCAGAAGAGGACACAGAATTCCACATCTTTTCCATAAAAACATTAATACTCCCTCCTCTTTATMGGAAATCTCTCTCCCAATGCAGCCCAGTGACAGCACCACTGCTGTCTCATTGTCACTCAGTTAGTAGCACATATTTGGCTGTTTGTTTTCCTCAGTCAAAGAATTTTTCTACTTTCTGGTTTCTGGTACAAGTTTTATTACAGTCTTGTTTTATCTGACTGCTAGTGTTGAATGAGTCCTGTCAGCTCTTCTTTCCGTGCTATGCAGGATTATTCCATTCCATTCCATTCCATTCCATTCCATTCCATTCCATTCCATTCCATTCCATTTTATTCAATATACAGACCTATTCCTTACTGCCACCTCTTCCACACAGTTTCTGAAGATACATCATCTCCACAAATTTAAGATCTTCAATGCTGTCAGATGCTTTCCTTCTGCTGTGCTTATCTGCTGAGCCTGCTGTCCGTAGACTGACCACTTCCACTAGGCTTCTCTTTCAGATTTGGCAGTGGCTAAGTGAAGAAAGATCAAGTCTCACCCTCCCTTTTCCCTAATCTTTGCTCTTCTAGCTGTGATCTCCTCTCCAAATTCTGGGTTCYGGTGTTCATATAAAGGTGCTTTCACTCTTCCAGCTTCACCTGCTCCTTAGGAGCCTAGGAAAAGTTCCTTTGCCACGACCAGTGTTTGCAGCCAATTGTCTCCAGCACAYTCCAGCCCTGGAAGACAAATTTCCTCCAGTATTTTCACTCCTGCTCTCTTCAGTGACTTTCAAGCCAATCATTATGCCATACACAAAAAGCTTTTCGTCTCAAGTTTGACAGATTTTTACAGAAAGGTTGGGGTTTTATTCATTTAAAAGACATGAAGGAAGACTGATTTCAGTTCTAAAACTCTGTCCAAGTGGCCTAAATGAAGTTATTTTCCCCCATTTTTGCCTCAACACCAAAATAAAGTTATTTTCTTAATAGCTTACTCCAGTTTGTTTTCTTTCACAAGCAGTGCTTTAAATAGAGAGCCCAAACTGTATGAATTCACCTGGAGAGATGCAAGCAGGGAGGGACACCGCTGAGTTATATGTTCCACTTTTTTGTGTACACTTATCTGTACTCTTTCCTTTGCACTCCACAAGGTAAGGCCAGTAATGTTTTTCTCAAGACAGCAAAGTACAAAGTTAAAAAGGTAGCAGTGTTTAGAAAACAGATCAGTTATAAATTGAGTTGTTCCACAGTGTTATTTCATCCTTAGCCAGAGGGTCAAATTCTTCTCTATATTTAAGGACCACAGAGGGCAATATGTAAGGAAAAAAAAAAAAAAGAGAAAAAACAAGCAATTTGCTTACGCCTCTGGACAAACTTATTAAATAGGAGGTGTTAACTCTCCACTGTCCTTTCGCTGGTGTGACAGCTCACCTTGACACCAGGTTCTGTTAAAGAATGACCATTCTGCCTCAGCACCAGTCGATTCCCTGTGCCACCACTACTCCCTGTTCCCTATTCCATCACTGCACCTAGCTGGGGTACACTGTCATTCTCACAGCAAAGCACAGCCTGAGATTTTGGTGCACAAAGATTAAAAAAAAAAATAAAGAGGGTTCCACACAGGTAAATAATGCACCTCATCCAGTGATGATCCTAGTTTTAATATTCCCCACTGGCTTTTCAGAAGGATTATAATGAAAGGATAGCAGATGATTTGGTACYGAAGCAATCAAGATAAATTTCTTCYTCTGCTCTTTTTAAGTCTATATAGGTCTGGTGCAGACCTGTGGCAGTATCTACCTATGTTAACTGAACTTTTTTAAAGACAAGAAAGAAATAAAAGGRCTAGCTTAGAGCATGGCTCCTAGATTTAAAAGGTGTGCATGGTTGTTATAGTAACTTGACTTTTGTAAAGCTCCCATTGTGACAAGTAGACATTCTGCATTAACGCAGAATCTTTGAGAAAAGTTTTAAAATTATATGTGCAAGATATATAATTTCAGAGGTTATACACACATACACACACACAAAAGCCCTTCCTTTATCTTTCTAAGCAAATTAAGCCGGAAGATACTTCCAGTGACAAGACTACAAAGCACATTAGCCTATAAACTTTTCTAAGTTCCTCATATACTCAAACTGAGAAGTGACTTCTGCTGTCTTTTCAGCAACAGAAGCAGTTTAGCTGCTGGGAGGTGTTACAATATCATGCAAATCCGGGTTTGATATTTTGCCAAGTTCACTGTCATGTTGCCTTTCTCTTAGCAGACAGGGTGAGGTGGTGCGCRAGGATTAAGCATTTTATCAGATAGACTGATAACAGTGTCCTCTTGATTGACTTCCAAATGTCCTTTTCAAGAGATCAGATGCTTCTTTCCCCACACAATAATTTCTTTTTGAAAAGGGAATATTTAATAAACGTAGGCAGACATGAGCATGTGTGAAAGTCCTGTCAACTGCTAATAAAATGTCTTGATGCAGACATTAATTTGTACAGTGTACTTGCTTTTCTGGGAAGATCAGAGATTTGCACACGTCCTGCTTATTTTTCCTTGACCTTTGAGGGCTGATCCAACTAGAATGCTTGATTAATTTCATTCTCCTATCCAGTCTGCACAAAGTACTCTGCTTGAGCATCTGTAATTAGCCATCTTTTCAATGCTCTATTCCTATAGTCTGTCCATAATGAGATACATAATGCTTTGCTAATGTGCTAGAAATTTAACTTTAAAAAAAAAGCTGTCAAATTAATTTGCTGTTACTGTATATTCTTCTTGAAAACTGATCCATTCTCTGTCTCTCAACACTCAAGAAATTACACGTTTCACAGAAACATCTTTTTCRTCCGATGCTGGCTAATATATAAAATTTATACCTACAATCAGCACAGAATACATATTTACAAACACATACAGCGCATATGTCTAATAAACAATTTCCTCTCARTATGTTTCCCTGGTGTCATATTTTGGTGTAAAAGCAGAACTCCATAGTCCAAACATTATCCTCCAATTCAGATTTGCATACTTAGAATCAATGGACCGGGCCGTCAACACCCTATTTTTTACACTTTACCCATACAAAACATGTTATGTTTCCAGGAAATATGCCTCAGCTTTGCAGTCAAATGTGCACATACAAACCAAGAGAAACAAACCACATTTGTCCTGCAGTAGCTAATCCGGATCTCTCTCATGAGAGCTGCAGAAGCAAAGACTTCCAGTTTGGCAGAGGGAAAGTTGATCCATTTTGACCTACTCGTCAGGACTGGTGCAATGGGATGACACGTCCTGGTTCAGTTCTTCCTTGTGCATTCAGTCCAGGACAAAAACCCAAAGGAGAACCTTGCAGAGCAGCACGGATGCTGGTCTTCTCCTGGCCTATTTCACAAGAATCTTTTCYGACAGGCAACTTCCTCAAAGCCTGTTTGAAGACAACACCACTAATATCTCTGTTATTACAGCTAGATCATGATTAAGCAATCTCCACAATAATCCCTAATGTAATTAAACTTCATAACATTGGGATCCAGGAGAGATCCTCTTACCAGCATATTACCACTTATGCAAATAACAGGCACATTTATTTTGCCAAATCCTCCCTAGAAAAAGTCTGTTCCTTCCACAGCTCTACAGCCTCCCAAAAGCCAGACACATACAAAAAAATATTAACAGAGTAACTTGCCCAAGACTCTCCTGTCAAAGACAAATGTTAATAATAAAAATGGTTTTTCCTGATTCACAAGAAGATAGGTCAGTCCTGAGATTATGTAAGCAAATACTCTGCATTAATGCACCTGGGAAAAAAGCACTAGTTCATACAGAAATGGTCATGACCTTCTGAAAAGTATTATCAAGAAGAGTAAAGGAAACTAATAAACAAAACCACAAACAAATTTCTGTTCCTCCGAAACAATAATTGAACCATCAGAACCATCAGACTTTATAGTTCAGTACTTAAAATGCTCAAAGAAGAAAATATTTTCTCTTATTCTTAAATTAACTCTGTGAAAGATGAAGACCTGCTCTCTCCCAGCTTTCTTGCATCAGTCTTCGGTGTGTTTTTCTCACAAATACTCTAGCACTYCTTAAAACACAGATACAGCATCATGATCTAAGACTTTGTGACCACAGCGCTCACTGTATGTGTGGCCTCAAGGGAGACACGGCTTTGCTTCTGCTTAGCAATCTGTAAAATAGTCCTAACGATATTGATTTATTTAGCCCTCTCAAAGGCCTAGGATTAACTGCCTACATGTTACATGTTAAAMTACTTCTTACAACCTAATCAGCAATAAATTTGTAAATAGCTTTTTTTCGCTTTAGAAAAGTCCAAATTTATCTACCTCTGTCTCTTTTTTTTATTTTTTTTTAACAAGAACTGCTTTTCCACAGAGTTGGAGAAAAATTCCCTTTTCTACTGTCCTTTTCTATACTTTTCTAATGTATCCATTCTACTGTCCACTTTTAATGTGTAAGTCTTTTCCAATAAAGAACTCATTTATATGACTATTCTAGAGAAGCAGTATTTGTTAATAGGTCATACATTCTCCCACCTTGTAGCAGGAACTTCAACATCAATTACATACATATCCATGTAACCAAGAGTCAAGTTGTGGGATGTTGTGAGGGATCTATGCTATCCTGTCAGGCATGTCTCTCCTTAACACTACTCAGAAACCAGATGCCACAGAGAGGTTTTTTGGGGGCAAGAAAGAAGGGGAAAAAAAATTGGGAAGAAGGAGAACAAAGAAAAGATTGTGCAGGATCTTGAAGGTCTGAACACTCATCACAAGTCAAAAGGGTACTTAGAACCAGGGTTCCCATTTTTAAATACCTGCCTCTCCATACAAATATTAGTTAAAACCTCAGGGCCTGGTGATAGGATCTGGACAGTCCCCCTGTATATCTGCCTTTGGTTTCTCCTTGCACTTCTTGATCTTCCTACTCGTTTTCAAAAAAACAAAAGCAAAACAACCTCGTTGCTTATGCTGTCCAATCTTGGTTTTATTTTTACTCTGCTCCTTTTCTTTGTGCATTTTTTCTACTCACTCTGAACTTACGTTCCTTTTTCAACACCATTTCCCAAGTGCAATGCAAGTCTTTACCTACAGAGCGAGACCAAAAGATGGGTGCAGCAGTTGCTCTCCCTTGTCCCTGCCACGAGGTTTTTGAGACTGTTAGAGAACAGCAAAGCTGCACTTCAATCATGGCCTTGGGAGGCTAGTCTACGTAAATATTTCRTCCATATGAGGAGGAACTTCTTTGCTGTGAGGGTGGCACAGGTTGCCCAGGGAGGCTGTGGAGTCTCCTTCTCTGGAGATCTTCCAAACCTGCCTGGATGCCGCCCTGTGCCCCRTGCTCTGAGTGTCCCTGCTGGAGCAGGAAGGTTGGACTAGATGGTCTCTAGAGGTCCCTTCCAACCTCAACCATTCTGTGATTCTGTGAAATAATCCCATCTCTCAGTAGAGACTATATTTTTCTTCTAGGTCTGAGCATTCATGTTGCTTGCCACTCCAAGGCAGTATTAATGCTGCTTTACACGTGTGCAGGAAGGGAATGAGTAGCACTTTTTGGCACATGCACCCCCTGCTCCCACCAYGCACGATGGGAGCTGCAGCGTCTCTCCTGCGGTAGCTGCAGCCATCTGCGGAGGAGGATCCTGTACTAACTCCTTCCACCAGGCTCCGGGTTCAGTGTAAGCCATGAATGCTTTCCTTGCACCACCTGATTCCACTCCTTTGCCAGAATGTTATGTCTTGGGGATTTAAGCAGATTGGGAGGGCTATGGTTTCAGTTGCACATTTCCAAAAAGTCTGTTTTGTGTGTGACAGAAAATCTACTTTCATAATTTCCTTTGTTCTCCCTTAGCTTTCCTCTGGGGCCTGCATAAGCAATGAAGACTGTAAGAAGACTCAGTGCAATGCCAGACACGGGAAAAAGAGGGTAGGAGGAAGCGGAGAGAATCCATCCCCACAGTAAGCCAGGACAAGTGAAAAACCTCATATAGCGGATGGCACATTTTTGTGCAGCTGGTGTCTTCAGGAACTAGATAAGGACAAATGTTTTCTTTTGTGAATCCCTGTAAATGTGATTTCACTGTCAGAAGCGAGCTGTTCTCTTTGGCACATTAAGAGCTGAAACCCAGGAGAGACACAAGCAGAGGGTAAAGCATCCAGGGAGGGAGCAGGAGAACACTAACTCGGCTCTTTGCTACATGAGATAGGATAAAGACAGGCCAAAGAAGAGATGTTCCTGCCACCTCACTGGCGGAGCCACATTTGTGAGAAATGTAGCCTGAAGATTTTTAAGCAGCACCAAAGGACCCCACGTTGGTTGTGACACAGCATATGGTGTGATGATCCAGAGGCTAAATTATTTGCTGCTGATCCACCAGAAACTAACAGGCAGATGTGAAGAGGGGAGGATAGAAAGCAAATCCATTTGTGTAGCTGTACACTGACCAGCAGTGACTGGCAAAGAGGTACAGAGCAAATACAAGCTGGCACCTGTGCTCTTGGACCACATGGATCGCGAACAGGTCGTTTATGCTGAGGGTGGTGAGGTCCTGAGGGTGCTGTAGTGAGTTCATCAGCTCTCTGGGGACCAGAGCATGCACATCCCAACAGGGCTTCTCAAATCCGTTCTTCAAGAGTGCTTTGAATGTCTTTGCTTGTTGCATTGCCTCAGCACTGGCCAGCATTCTTCGAGCTCCTCCCTTCCCTAAAAACTAAATTCTTGCTTGGACACATTGTTTACTTCTTATGAAAAAAAYTGGAAAGCAGGAAGGAACAGGCTACATGCCCAGTGTCCTACCTGCTCAATACCACAGTTTCACATCCTGYTATTAGATGTTGTTTTCTTCCATTCTTTTGGAAAAGTTAATTGAAGAGAATAGGTCTTAGAATCTTAATGAAAGGTATTTAGGATTCAGCTCTTTCTGATCTTTACAGGGAACGTATTTCAAGCTTCTTCCTCTCATACCCTCCATTTCAACTTCTTGTTCCCAGTGATGAGCACTTTTTAGAGGAGGAGAAAGAATTACTTTAGAAGATGAGAAAGATTTCACTGCAGAAAACTGTTGTTCTGAGATCTTCAGCCTGACAACAGCCGAAGGKTCAAAGCAGTGACTGGAACAGTATGTAAGAACACCTGTGTCATTGTCCAAGACAAAAGGATACCTTCTTCTTGCCTGGACGTCACTGAACATTGCTATTTGCATACCCCAGATTAGCAAATATTAAGCAAGGTCACCTAATATTAAACACTGGAGGTCCAGGTGTTTTGCCTATTGGTTCTCATTCTCTGTTTGCTTGCCCGGACTACTACAAGGAGCTGAAAAATCAAGCCGGTTGTCGCTGGGTGCCGTAATACAGGTGCTGTGCCAGAAATCAGTTCTATAAAATGTACCCTGCTGGAGCTGGGGCCAGTGTCTGTCAAATTCCCCGGGACTTAGCAGAAAACAATYCCCATGCTCTGCCATGGTCCTGACTGCTGCCAGGACAGGCTGTCTGGTGAGCACACAAAGAACTCAGGGAACACCGACCTCTGTCCCGTTCCCAGCGCCTCCTCTTCCAGCTGCCTTCTGACAGCGAGGAAAACGCCACTGGGTTTCTGAAGCAGGTGAGGCAGGGACCGCAAATGTGCTCTTTCTGAAAGAGGCACTGCTCTGAATTTTCACATCCAATAGTCAGGGTGTTAGCATTCAATTTCAGTGGACACGGAAGCTGAGAAGTAAAGAGGTCCATCCGGCAAATCCCTTTAATCTCCAGATTCAACTAACTGATCCCTGACAAGTTACAAAAGCCTTTAGAGTTGTTATCACTCTCCTTCATTCRTAAAAACACTCTGTAATGTAGTATATATTACCCTAAAATGCATGAGATTTTATAACGTACACTCCATACTTACAACAAAGCTTCAACTAGGAAATATATTGGTCCCCTCCTCCCTGTGGCATACCAATTTCTCAGGTCTATCAACTGCTCAGCAGTTCCATAAGGCAAACAAATGTCTGCTCTTGGGAACTTAGGTCTGCTGATCTTTTTCATTTGTGAGCTAAGACAGATATGAGGCCTGAGTTTAGCTTGATTTCCCTGATGGATGATGCAATGTCCATCTCGAAAACACGTTTCAGAAAATTCCATATCGGGTTCAGCAAATCAGTAATTCCCATACTGAAACATCAGCATTTCAAGCTGTGAAGCAAAATGCAAGTTGTACATGGAAGAAAGAAGAAAATTGCCTCCTAATACCCATAAAATGGGGAGAAAAACAGGTATCTCTATAGTTACTTTGTTCATTTCCTAACTGAGGRTTTTGTTTTTAAAAGCAACCCAGAGAATATCAAGCAGAGCGAGCTGTTGTTKATGATACAGGAATTCATTCACCATTAGCGGACTGGAGAACGTGATAAACATGCTACTCATCACTGTGTGCTACACAATGAGAGAATAAGAAAAAAAAAATAAGACCAGAAATGAGGATAAACGATAATGCAGTCACTTGCTAGTTAAAGGAACACCAAGGTATTCATCTCTTTACTTCATTAGCTACGTAATGTTTACACAAAAGGTAAGAGTTTGTGCTCCAGGACACTAACCAACCATTAAGAGATACAGAAAAAAACTTCTACAGAAAGGCTGATCCTTAAAAGACTGTGAAAATATTTTTTTTTTTTGCACCTTCCACACAAGCATCTATTTCTGTGCACCCTAAGATGACCGTAAGTCTCACTACAACAAAGAGAAACTACCTACAAATTATTTTCTTTATGTCAAGTGATTTAGTGTTTTCCCCAATAATATCACAAATGTTTTGTGTGCTTTCCCGTCAATTCATCATGGGTCAGCAGCCAACTGTGTGGGCCCTGCATTTTTCTGACATCAGAGTCTTTCCTCACAGTAAAGGACAGACCCTACAACAGACCCTGTAATACAAAAAAAGAAAACAGTGCCAGGCTCCGGAAAACGCCCATCTCATGTGACATTCATTTGCAGTTGTTAAGTCAGCTCTGAAACCTCCTTCCAAGGTCATCAAATAAGGTCTGAAAAGATAAAGAAAAAGGTGCTTGGCTGAGGTGCAACCCCTTCACAGGATGAGGTTCAAGGCATGGTGAGGTATGTTGAGAAAATTGCCCCACAGCAGATTTTTAAGCAGATATGCCTACCTACCACTGAAAACCTATCTCCTGAAAATAAATGGTGACACTTGTCTATACAAATTGGACATGCTGTCTGGATAAGCAAAAGTTGTATTTTTTTTTCTATTTTCACTATCAGAGTTTTTAAATTTCCACGGGATATTCAGTTTAAGTTCTTGCATAAACAAGGATGGGAGGTGGAAACCATTTACAGAATCTTGACATTTGTCCTTAGTGCAAGGACATAAATTTTTCTGTCTTAAGTACAGAAAACACTACAAAAAAAGGTAAATGCTGCTTTGCATCAACTGTGAGATATTCGGGAGTTAAATGATTTTTCTTCTTCATCCAGATGATGCAGAGCCACATTAAGATGCCTTTATTCTGATTTAATGACACCTTATTTCACAAGGAAAGTTACCGGCTTTAGCAGGATCATTCATTTAGAACCTGACTCTAAATCTGTTGAAATCACAGCCAGCTATTCCATGGCTTCATATCCTGAATCGGTCCAAGGTAAAATAGTGTTCAGTATGAACAGAGGTATCAAAATTTGGCCCATGATGAGAGACATTTAGGGAAACTAATATGAAAAACCATATATTTCTCCACCCTTTCTGCTGCTGCTAAGGCAGGACAAGCTCAGAATTAGTACCCAGATTTGGACAGGGAACCTACAGTGTATGTAAGGAGGAGTTTAATGACCATCATGATAAGACTGCATGACTAAACAGGAGGATCTCTCCCCTGACCTATTTAAGTGTGATAGTCATAAAAGTCCACAACGGAATCAATGTGTTGAGTGTTCAGTGACTCAAGAGCACTGAAGATGCACCAGAGGTTCTTCATAGAACCTGAATGCGCCAGAGTCCTCTTAACGGCTTTGAACTGTTAGAGGTGCCCGGGTGATGCATCTTGCTCAGATATTCAGGATGAACCCAACAGGAAGGGAAGGGATGCATTCCTCCAAGGTCATATTGCTGCAGAATCAACATGGGTGGAGAAGTTGTTGGCATTCCTCCRTATTATGAGATGTTGTCCACTGTCTTAGCTCATCAGATATTTTTTACTGAATATACCTAATGTTATTAGGTGCATTGTAGGGACCTATAACACTGATGATACCCTCTGCTTTTCTTCTGGTGGCACATCATAGTTTTGAGGCACATTTTTACTTTTGAAAACAATGAATTCTTTTAATATTTTGTATTTTGGAAGTCACCTGGTAGTGTCACGTGAAAGGGAAAGACTCTTGAACTTTACTAAGCTAGAAATATCAGACACAGGCACTAGGCACACGTGCTCCTGGGTACCTACATGCACTTTTATGAAGCACCGAAGAACAGGATTCAGTAGTATAAGATGCTGCAGTTCTAAATAGTTTCCAAGTCTGTGTTTTCCTGATTTTTATCAGAAGGACTTTCTTTTTCCCCCATTATTTTTGGTCTAGCTGTCAAAATGAAGCCCTGGTTAAAAAATAAATCAGCTCCAGCCGTCAGAAGCATTGTTATGCACACTCACATCTTGACAGTTTTCCACAGCTTTCTGGCGTAGGAGGAGAGGTGCTTGCTGCTAGGGCTGTAAATAGAGCTTTTGGAGAAGGCTCCTGCTACTTCTTGGCCTACACACATTTGAGAAGCAAAATGGAATGTGCACATGCTGCATTTAGGAGTAGGACACTGTACGAATGTGAAACAGGAAGGAAATGAGAGTGCAAAAATCACAAAAAATTATCGCCCATAAACTAAACCAAAAAAAAAAAAAAAAAAAAAAAAAAAAAAAAAAAAAAAAANAAAAAAAAAAAAAAAAAAAAAGGCACTAGAATAGGCAGACACACACATATTCCATACAGAGAGCTGTTTAAAGCAAGGATAATGGCTTTGCAAGCAGGTTGAGAAGGATAATGGAAAAGAAAACAAAGAAATAATAATTGTTCATCCATCTCAACACAAGTAGTTGCTTTGTGCTGCATGTAGGAGTTGAACTGCGACATCATTTGCCACACATATGATATGCCTACTGTTAATATACATTTTCTTGCCATGAGGAATAAGACCTGTACGTAAAATCAGCAATCTAATTTATAATTAAAAAAAAATAAATACCAGTTTGACTTGAGTTTGCAAGAGAGCAACAAAATTCCAAAGAGCTATTATGAGGCAGACAGAAAAGGTCACAGAAATGTCAAATATGGCCTCTTTTGCACAAGCTGCTCTAGGCACCCAACACGGAGCAAGCTGCCAGTTCAGGGCTTGGAAGGGAGATGGTATCAACAGTCACATCCATCTCAGTGACATCTCCCAGGCCTGTCCTGAAGAGGATAGGCTGGATGCTCATTAAATCCCTAGGAATTTTGTTAGCGGTAGTAACAGCACAGAGGTCTGGAGGTGCCTTTTGCAGTGTTGGCTTTGAGCAAAAGATTTTGAAAATGCTCTGAGATTACAGATTCAGTTCTAAAGCTGAGTTTAAACAGCTGTCCTTGCCGATCGAGGCAATATTCAACTCGACACCTCAGAAGCCAAATGCTTCAAAATATCAGACCTGTTCTACCCAAGCTAATTATTTTGCCATCACAAATAAATAGCTGTCAGTCACACTTTGCATTATAGGCATGTATAAGAGGATTATACATGTCCTTAAGGCGATTTGTTGCAAGTGACCAAGAGTTTAGCTCACATGGGTCTGATCTAATATTATTCATGCTTGTGGCACAGTGATTTTAGAAATAAAAAATATTATGGAAATTTGATGTTCAAGTTCAACAAACTCTTCTTTTGTGCCAAGTCTTAACTATTATAAAAGAGAAAAAGACACTGCCGTTCAGCAAGTTTCTGACTGCAGGTTTTGCTGTTAATCATCATTTAAATCTTGATACCCAAGGATTCTTTAAAAAAAGTTAAAAATAATGTTGCAGAYATCACGACGGTGTCATTCTCTTCAATCATCCTTTCTCGAGAACAAAATGACATTGAGAGTTATGTGCACAGTGATCATAGTGAAAAATCCTCCTTCTTGACTGTACACCAAAAGGTTTCAAAGCAGATTGTCTACTGTGTACTGTAAGCATAATCTGTTCTTATTTTTACAGTAATGCTGGAGTATTCTGCAGTGAGGTGCTAAACACAGCAGTGTTGCTGTTGCAGGCTACCCTGCCATGAATGCCTATTCTTTGTTTCTTATGGATCTTAAAATAACAAATAAAATAAGTGGATGGCTCTGTGTGGTCACCCTAAAGGTTACCATCTGATCCAGAATCTAAGTCTCAGAGAATTGCTTCAATTAGATGATTAGGGAAACAGAATTGATAAACACAGCCTAAAACAGATGGATCCTTCCATGGGCATATCCTCCCACCTCCTTTTTTTTTTTTTTTTTAATGAAGCTAGATTTTGAACGGGTGTTTAAAGCAGACAAATTTCACAGCTGTGAAAGCCCACGTGTGCTGTTTGCAACCTCCAGTGTAACCCCAATGTTGTAAGAAACACAACACAGTGATTTGACACTGTACAACTTATCAGTGAAGCAGCACACGTGACTAGGATGAAAATTTCTTGATCCTCAAAATTATAATACTACAAGCTAAAGATGTAGCACCCATGTGTAAGCCATTGCCCATTCATAGGTCATGCATCTTTTTCTCTTCACTTAATATCTTCTTGCATTTCCATTTTAAAAAGTAGCTTTATAGTCTTATTTGTTTTTTCACAGGAAGAAGGCAAGACCCAAGCAAGCCTTCCTCTACATCTCTGTGCTGCCTCAGTGACTTGAGTAAGACGGCTTTTAGAGATCTCTATGTAGGCCTGTTACTTACAGAGTAAAAGTAACATTTTTCAGATTACAGGACTTCAAAGGCAGTGGGAAGCAGATTAAATTGGAGCTTCAGATGTCTGTGTCTTACTCCAGCCTCTGCTGTTTGCTTGCTGGGTGACCTGGGTTGAATCATTTTGTCATGTCTCAATGGCATTAACTATAAAAGAGGGAAAGGGGACATGGGCCCATCTTGCTAAGGATTTCTGACTTTGTGCAAGGCTTCATAAAAGAGCAAAGGGTTTTACTCCTGTACTCTCCCCCTTCTTATCCCCGGGGCTTTGCCAGGGCTCCTAAGGCAAGCAATGGGAGTGGATGAGAAGAGAAAAAAACAGGAACATCCCAGATGGATACAGACCATCTGGCAAGCGTAAGTCATCTGGATTCTGATGTTACCTATTTGCAGAGGCAGATGAATAGTGGTTCTCTTAAGATCACACATGAGGAAAAATAAATAAAGTGAGAACCACAGAAAAGCAGCATACACTGTTGAATCCACCATGCTCAGCAGAGCTGCATAGTGTTTTGATAGACATATAAARAATTTGGGGGGAGGTCTTTAAATGAATATATCATATCTGCGTGCACTTTTTTATTTTAGTAACAATACTTGTAGATTGGTTCAAATATATAAATAGAAAAACTGGATTTTTTTTTAATCTTTGAAACCAAGCACCACAAGTCTTTTTAGTCATTCAAAGTGACCAATTCCAAAGCCAAGAGTTCAAAACATCACAGAATCACAGATGGTTTCCTGCCTTTGGTTATGGAGCATTAATTACAAAGATGTCCAGCTAACACAAGCAAGAGRAAAAAAAAGCAATATATGCACACTACATGGGAAGAGAAGAAACATTTGCACAAATTGTGCTGGACCAGCAAGTTAGTATATACATCCTGTGAGAATGTGGGATAGGCACATGAACTGGAAGAGGCCTTAAAATGCCATACTTAGCTAGGCTAAAGAAAAGGGATCGTTCTGAAAAATGGACTGAGATGCTCCCACATTCTACAGTTTTACAGTATGCAATCGAACTTACCATAACAGCCATAAAACTGAGGATTTGCTAATTAGCGGCCCAGAGCACCAGCCTTAGAAGTCTCTCCGAGCCTCACAGCAAAGACGTTTCAGAGAAAGCTACAGTGAGATAGGCTATTAAGCATGCCTTTCTTAATTCATCTCGTTAAAAGTATAAATGGAAAAGATAACTAGTTCACCTTCTACTCTTTCCTGTCTTATTTACCCCCTTCCGATTCATGTATTCTCAAGGGAAGCATGCTGATTTAATTGTATATGTGAAGGAAAAGGAACTTGGGTTTCAGTGAGACCTTAGGTGGTGAAGAGTAACAGCAGCAGCTGGGCCAAGTGTGGGAGCCAACAAGTCAGGCGAGTTACAGGGTCTGTCTGTGTGAACTGAGCTCCACAAACCCTGCTTAACGGGCTGTTGAGAAGGGCAGCCCTTTGGGAGAAAACATCAAGTTCTCATACAAAATCAGCAGCAAATAAACCTCAAAGGCAGCATCAGGTATGACCAGCAAAACAAATACATACATTACAATCTTTCAGCTTCTGAAAGCTGTAAGTTTCCACATGCTCTGAAAGGGTTATGCTGCCCCACAAACGGTTTGTTTTTGAGTACTGTTACTTCAAAGCCCTGGAGCAGAAACCTGAGACAGAGCTACCCTGAAAATGAGAGCAAGCTGGRCACTTTCCAGAGTCTGGCACCATGAAATACGTTCCTCTCTTATCTTCTCCACCATAGAAGCTGACAGCTGCTGTGAACCGAGGCCCCGCATGGCCTGACAAAAAACCATGCTAGTTATAGTGCAACAAGGCAGGTAAAACAGTAAAAATTTATACTTCTGCAGCCAGCTGTATGACTGCCAGCTCTTTAAGTAGAGTGCAGAAGCTTTGCTAATAGGGATATTTAGAGATGGATTTTTTGGAAATGGCTTGGTTTGTACTGCTGCTGTATATAGCAGATTTGCTTTTATGCCATGCCGAGTATCTCCCTCAAGTCCAAAAACTTCTTCAGATTATCCCTTCCCTTTGGGTGTGGAGTATTATTGTTTGTCCAATTAAAACAGGTTGGGGAGGTGAAAAAACAAATCCACAAAGCTAAATAATTACTAGAGAAAAAGGTATCTGAGAATCCCGAAAGGCTTCGGGGAAAGTGGTGGGAAGCAGAAAGCTCAAACACCATGCACAATGCTATGAACAGCCCGCGGGAAATAATCCCTCCAGTAAATCAGCATTGCCAGTTTTCTCTCATTATGCAGTCTTTGGCATGGCTTCCTACTCGGAGGGCCTCTGAAACACAAAACCCTAGATATGAAGAGGGATTAGCTGAAATACACCACCAGAAAGCTGACGTACATTAGGCCTTGTCAAGCCCCGGAGAGCTRTAGCTGCTGTTACAGCCGCACAGCAGGCCGGGCCGCGCTCCCTGCGGCGGCAGGATGGGATCGGGAGGGAGGAGGCCAGCGAGGAGAGSAGGGCAGCAGCACCACAGTGATGAGGTAGAAGTGGTTTTTATGGCACTGCTCCTCCACAAGACCTCACTGAGGTCTGCGTGTGTGTCAGTATTCAGTATGCCTCTGCTTCCCACTGCTGTGGATCCATCTGTGGAGGAGGAAGATGAACATTAGCCCCTATGCTGCAACCTCATCCTATTTCTTCGAGGTGTCTTGAAGACATCTCCTTCTCCTGTCTCTCTGCCTGTCCACCACATAACTAACTGGGAACAAGATATGGCCCTGGAATAGCCATTAATATTTAACCCTATTTAACACTTATTTTTATTTCCTAGTAGCAATCAGTGCACTACACTTAGGATTCAAAAGGTAGAGACAGCTAGTTAAAATAAACAACATTCAAACTAGTTCCATTACAGTACTGTATCACTCTAATGCACGAAGGAACATTTTAGCCAGAACACGAAGACGCAAGAAAATGTCACCTCCTTATCTCTAATATGACTGTCATCTGCCCTGGCTCCACTCACCCCWTTCTGAAACGTTTTGGACACAAAGACATTCTTCAAACAGGGCAAGGGGAAAGCTCTACGCTGAGGATAGGGAGTCAATGCGTAAACCTAACATCATATCAGCACTACTATCATGACTGGCATATTTCAATATATCTATCTCCTTCAAACACTGTAAGGCACTATTGCTTTTACCTGTACAGTCTCTCCATCTGAAAAGGTTATTTTTGTTATGGTCTAGATACCACCTCACTTAGCCSATCCTATCAGAGATGTTACATGCAAAAATAGAGATTATTACCGAGATAACCTCTCTGACAGTCCTTGTAGGGAGCTTCTCTTATCTAGTCTAAAAATAAGATTACCCAAAGGCTTTAATGAACTATACTTAATTGATGCCTGGTATTAAGTGCACCCTCATAGCAGAGATTGTATCTTTTCCCCAGACACGTATCACTCATATCCTCACATAAATCTAATGTTTGTTGAGTGGGCCCATTTATATCATCTTACAAAATGTCAGGAAGATCAGTACTTGCTCCCGTTTCTAATTTCCTGATATAATGGATATGTACATCCACTGTTGCCAGGCAGCAGATCTCAGGCTGTAGACTCAACAACATTATTCTTCCCGATTTCCACGTTAATTATCGACAGAATAAAATATATTAATTAAGAATGGCCAAGAATAACAGACCTCATTGCTAAACATTGGGATTTCCAAGTGTAACAAAGGAAAGCAAATAATCTTTATAAGGAAATCTAAAGAACTGATCAATCCAGAAACATGCAGAAGAACTTCTTAGGAGTTAGGTGCACCATTTCCACAATTATAAGCAAGCCTGAGCACAGGTTTAACTCCAGCAACAGCCATGACCTGACTGCATCCATCTATGTTACTAGCATAGGCTCAAGGCATTTTCTGTCTAGAAAGAGCCAGAGAAAAATGCTAGTAAAAATCCTTTAAACCGGCCTGCCATGTATCACGGCCTATATTACCCTGTACTGTGTAAAACAGCTCCAGTTGCCAACAGGAAGCATCAACATCATCAGCTTCAGCTTCTCCTCAAGAAATCCCTTTAAAGCATTGTCTACACCTGGACCAAAACCTCTCCAAAATTCAAGGCAAATATGGCCCCTATGTGTTCAGCATTTCTCAAAGGGAATATACCTATTAGGCTTTTTTCATTATGACCTGTCATAATTATGTTTTACATGGTGCATGTCTGTAGCCACCTTATGCACGAGAGACCTGTCTGTCCACCGGAATCAACACTCAAGTGCACAAGAAGAAACGCCTGAGGAGAAGGACAAGGGGCCAGGCTTGGTACCAATGTCACAGTCCTTACAGCCAGTGAACTATAGAGCATCCTTTGGTGGTAAGATACATGACAGGCAACCCCATCTTTGGAAAAAGAGCATTAAAGCTAAATAATTTTGCCTCCTTCCAGCATCTGTTCCTGATAAATACTTCAAGCATAACCTATCCTGAGAACTTTACTCCTTTGAAGTGAGAGGAAAAAAAAAAAACCCTTATTTCTTACATTGTTTGCTGAATATAAAATGGACAGGATTGAAAAATTCTCACGTTATCAATACTACAATGAATGGCTATTTTGCACMTCACAAATATATGCACAAGCAAGAGCAGTGCATATCTTTGCTGATGCTGTTATGAGGAGATGCCACCCACCAGTATGAACATGTGTTTGCGCACATACGTAGATCAAAAGACTTTAGCATTGTTGGCAGTTTTTGCAGTATCTCCCTACTTCAAAACTATCTCCTGAGATGGTATCATTAGTCATTGCCAAGAAAATTGCTTAGATGTCTGATATTTCCAATAGGTAAGATCAAAAGGAAACATGCTAGAAATGCATGCACATAAGAATCAGAAAACCAAATATTTCAGATAAGATCAACTTCTTACATGCACCACCAGCTACCCACCTTGCAGTTAAGCAATATCAGTAAAAAAGTTCCGTCTGATCTTACACATGTGAAATGATAGAGATTGTGAACATAAAGTTGTATCTCCTTGCTTTGGCCATCCCCCTCTATTTTTTCTTTAACTATTCCCTGATACACAAAATCAGGTTTTACTGACTTCCAGGAGACATTGCAGGCTCTGATTATTTGCTGCTCAAGGGGTGGCTTGGGGAATGATATGTCACTTTTAAAACCATTTTAAAAGTCCTTATTAGTCAGTCAAATTTGCCTAGTTTATCATGACAACAGGAATTAATAGTTCACTGGTGTATGTTTAGGGGTTGCCTCACTACATATCTAAGGTCCATGGAGTTAAGTATCTCCTGCATAGTACTGAAAGTCTTCCATGCCCATTCATATCCATAAGGACTTGAGAGCATGGAGTAACTGAAAAGAGGTTCCTGGCACCTCTCAGGAATGGAAAAAAGGAGACGCTAGTGACACTAGTCAACTGAATGACTTTTATGTCTCCCTCTTCAGCAGAACTATACTCTTTTCTCAATGGTCCCCTCTTTCATTTCGTTTCAAACAATACACATTCTTTTCCAGATTAAAGTGTCTTCATCTGCAGTCAAATGAAAAAATTCTGATATTCAACATTTTTCAGATTCACATCCTTGAAGTCTGCAGAGGCCCATTCAAAAGCGACATATCCTTGTCATTAAATGCAACTCTGCTGATGAGCGTTGGCACCCAATAGGTTCTTCTCGGGAAAACTGCTACCACACAAATACTGTATTAAGAAAAATAATTAAAAAAAAAAGAAAAGAAAAAAAAATCATAGAGAGAAGCTTACTTAGGTTCAGATTAACAGTCCACACATCCACCTCCTTGTTTATTCTACATGCCCTTGCTGCAAATGTTCCCAAACTCATGCTGTTTCTGTAATTGTGTCGAAAGAAAAGACCATCAGATTCAGATTGCCGTTTCCCATATTTCTGAATTACATTTATAGACGGAGGCACTCCAGGGTACAGCGTACAGTTATCTTCCTGTACTTTAAAACATGGTGGGGGTACCGCAGCCCTGGACTCAAGATGCATTAGCAGCGTCGTGCGGTGGCAAATTACGTTACACCTGCTCTTACTAGGCTTTAGCTCCACATTGC
Organism: Nothoprocta perdicaria; assembly: GCF_003342845.1. Taxonomy (NCBI): domain Eukaryota; kingdom Metazoa; phylum Chordata; class Aves; order Tinamiformes; family Tinamidae; genus Nothoprocta; species Nothoprocta perdicaria. The sequence continues at coordinate 66,597 of NW_020456165.1, read as the reverse complement.
CATTAGTTCCCTTGCTTTCCTGAGAAATGTGCTTTATGCAGGAAAGAATAAAAATAAAGTAAAACTTGGCCAGGATGGAGTTGTAAACAAACGTCAGTACATTTTGCTGAAAAAGCTCTGGAAAACTCTGCTGTCAAAAGCCTGAAAAGGCAAAGTTTATGCAAACAAACTTGAACGGGGGAAAGGGATAAGTCCTATCTCAAAGCAATCCTTTTTTGCCTCACGCACCCGTGCTTGGGTGCCTGCAACACCAAACCACACAAGGACACAGCTTGCAGTGGGTATTCTGGTGCGTTTGATGTCGACGCCTCCTGCAGGAGGGATTAAAAGACCCCCTGGCCAGCCACAACAGTGGGGAGAGACCAAAATGGCAGTGCAGGGCCAATTCCAGCTGCGTGTGTCAGCAGCAGTGGAAACACTTGCGTCAAAAGGCATCAAAAATGCAGCCATCAAAAAGGCGCAGACAGACGCCATTTTGTGTGAGGAAATGCTGCTAGCATAGACAGCCGCCATTTTGTGTGAGGAAAGGCTGCTGGTGCAGCTGGCTGCCATTTTGTGTGAGGAAAGGCTGCTGGTGCAGCTGGCTGCCATTTTGTGCTCCTTGTGGAGAATTCTCAGCGGTACCACTAGCTGCAGCACTTAGGAGATATGGCACAGGGCCTGATATGGAAAAATGGAGCCCAAGGCCAGAACAGAGGTTAGGACTGAGAGAAGAAAGAAGTGTAGAGGGTAGTCTGAATGAAAGGAGGTCAGGAGTAGCTAAAAAAAAAAAAGAGTGAAATTGAAATTTATATAAAAACTGCGCAGAAAAAAAAAAATACATCTGGTTTTGTTCAGCACACACTGTAACCAGACAAGTGTGATGCGCGTGGGCACACAGTTGCTCTAAGACAGTGGAAACAAAGTGGCAATTTTGAGTGACATTCAAAATAGCACTAGTGGAAGACTAGGGCATATAGATTAAATAATACAGGGAAAATGAAATTGTCACTGCTCTCTGAGGCATGTTTGTGTGCCACACTGATTCCCCATGCTATTCAAAAAGCACCTTTCTTAAAGCACCTGCAAATCTTAAATAACGGCTACATGCCTGCCATGGWGCTGAGCATTGCTGCAGTTGCAGTTTCCTTGACAAGACTGAGCTAGGCTGGGTCTCCTCCAGTGATGGTGCTAGCTCCGTCAGATGAGGCACAGGCTTCTCTTTAGAGATTCCCAGCTCATCATATGGCAGCATGTACGACTTAGCACTTAATCATCCCCTTTCTCCAACCGTAAAGCGCAGATAGCTGTGCTCACAAACATACTGCAGCCATCAGAAGGCCAGAGACACAAAGTTGCCATAAGCAAAGGATGGTTCAGACCTGAAATTGAGAGCAAAGACATCTGCCTCCCCAGTCTGCTTGGTCTAAGGGGCTCCTCTGCCTCCATGCAGAGCATTTGGGGAGGAGTGCTGCAATTTGCAATGAGGCTACTGCATGAGGAGGAAGAAATAACACTGTGTTCATGGTCTGTAACACCAAAGAACTCAGTTTTAGCTCCAAGTCTGCTGTAGTTTTCTTACTGGTGTTGAGTTAGCCATTTAATCTTCCTGCACTTTGGTTATCCTGTTAGCACAATCACTACTAAAATAGAACCCTTTTAATTCACATGGATATTGTAGGTATATTCAAATTCCTGAAGAGTGCTGAGACTAAGATGATTTAGGCTCTGAAAGTACATAAGTGTATTAGGAATTCTATAGCTAGCTGATTCCTATTTCATAACACCCAAACTGGCATATGGAGTCCTTAATCCGCAGATAAATTCATTTTAATCCCTAAATCTAGGCAATGGCACTGGTTTTCTTTGAGATCAACACAAATGAAAATGTATCTGTCCCAAGCCATCTGGATGTTACTGGTTTAAGACAAGTCAGGAAAAGGGGGAAAGGAAATAAAAATAATGAATAAACAAAACCATTTAATTTTAATCAGTCATAATTCACAAACATTTTAGCTGGTGTTCATAAACTTTTCACAAGTCAACCTTTGAATAAATTCACACATATAATATGTCGGTCGTGTCTACTCAGTATTGTAATTCAGAGGCCAGGGAATAGAAATTGTGCTTTAAAAGAGTAAAGTTATTTTCAAGCTCCACTATGAAAGGAAGAAATCTCTTTTAATGAATAAACTTCTTACTCTAGAAAATCACAGTTTAACAGAGGCAGGAAAGATACTGAGGAATACATACCCCAGAACAAGCAGAAGGGGAATAAATTACAATGACAAGAATGTAACTAGCAAAAACAGTGAACTAAAGAAACTGCATCATGTTAGATATGAAATCTCCTGCCAGAGATCAAACTTCAGCCTGAATAGAGTGAACTTACTGAAACAGTGAACTTACTGAAATGAGTATATCACTCTTGTAGCATGACTAATGCTTGAACAAGACTAATCATCTTGTTCATGTGACCTGACAAGTGCTTTCTGTATGTGAGATTTAAGGTGAGAATTTAATAACATCATTGAGCTAGAGCTAATGTCATCTAGCACTTTAAATCTCACAGATGGAAAGTTATCAGCAGATAAAAACCTTTTGTTGAGTTCAGTTAGTGATTCAGAGAGGCAAATTTGCTGAAATGGCACGACTGAAACGAACGTAGTGTTAACATTCATTCTTTTGCAATAAAGAATGAATTTACTGGCTCAGAAAGGCTGGTACTGGGAGTCCTAGATAAAGCCAAGCATACCTTGGGCAGATGCTATTTCAAACTTAATCTTTCATCTCCACATTTCATTTCAGACCTGATCAGGAGAGAAAATAATAAAAGAAAAAGAAAACTCTGCTGTTTTACCACTGAATCTTTTTTAACTAGATAATCAAATAATGGTCTTCTAGTTGTCTGCGGCACTTTGAAGATGATGAATATCTACGTGATCATGGTAGAAAACGATAAAGCACACTTCATCTGGAAGCCTAAACAAGGCTTAAACTTTGAAGAATGAAAGAATTGGCCTCTTGTTTCCTAAACAATTATTTCTATACTGAATAGCCATGACTTAGCCTTTCTGCAAACTGCGTTTGTGGGAAACTTCATGAAAGTATAACAGGAGAGAAATCAGCTTTTTAAAAGAGAAGGGAAAACATCATTAGTATTTCAAAAGTTAGCGAGGAACTTTTGAAATGAATGATTGTGTTGCCTTGCCAGGAAATGTTTAGGCCTTTGAACAGTGCCAATAGCAGCAGCAAACAAAAATGGAGCACATGGAAGTGATAGTGGTTGAGGGCTGTTAGTCTGGCAACTTCAAACGAGCAGGACATGACAGTAGCTAGGCAAGACAATAATAAACTGAGGGTAATTCAGAAAGCTTTTAATCATAATAATATCTTTGAACATATTTACAGAAGTTTCTAAAGCAGCCCCACTTTGAATTTTTGCAGCCAGCTTCTTGTAACATGGCTTAATAGAAAGAATCATCAAAATATGGGATAAATGGGATAAAATTCAGTGCAAGTTGTGACTCCATTATGCAATGCTTTTCTTTGATACTTGGTTTTCTAGATAAAAGAAATACAGGGCCTTCATTAAGCTGGGCATGCATTTGATGAAATGCCACTCAGGAAAGCATTTTTGAAACCTATAGGGATTAATACAAGGAATAAAGCAGTCTGAGTTCAAAAAAAGAAGTCCTGGGGTGACAGTGAGGTAGCTGCTGCTGTACCTTAAGAATCAGCAGAAACCATTCATGTTTCATATTTTCGTATAATAACTTCAGTTAAAAACAGAAGACTGAGCTATGACATTTGCTGCAGTATGTCGTCAGTAAAGATGAGTATCAGAATATTGCGTGGGAAGAATCGGAGATATATGAGAACAGGAACAGTAGAAATGGAATCAAATTCCACAGTACAGAAGTGGCATCATCTTGCACTTAGAAACTATCGGAAAGTTTTTTTCTATAAGCAGAGAACTCGTTAGTTGGAAATAACAAAAGAGAAAAAAAGCCTGGGAGTTTTTACTGAGCATAGGATGACAGAGAGCCATAATGGAAAATGTAAATACAGTCCCCAGTTGTTAYCAGATAAAATGTTTCTTGTAGAAAGAGGGAAGTATCAGTACCATTGTATAGCTGTATTGCTCACTGGTGAGAGGCCATCTGTAACAGAGCTCAGGGCAGTCATATTAAAAAAAAAATTGAATCTAGAGCAGGTGATTAGGAGAATGAAAAAAATGAAGAGCTTCATCTTCCAAAAGGAGACTAAACAAAGCAAAACAAAGGCTTAGAGRGGATATGAATGTCGTCCATAAACACAGCGGGGAATAAATGCCAACTAGAGAAAATAATCGCTTGCACTAAAGGACAGTGTGGGCACAAATAAGCATCAATTTGCCATGATCAGTTATAAAAATGGAAATTGGAAGGGGAGAGAAGCAGAAAACAAAAACCATCTTACAGGAAAGTGGTAGCAAGAACCCAAACGGGAACAAGAAGTTATTGTAGTTTCAAGGTGSACCTTCCCCAGAGCTCCCTTCCAGCCCTATTTCTCTGTATAAGGCAATTAAAACAACAAAATAACATTTTCCCTTCTGATGTCTCCCTCTTCCCTCTCTACCACATTTGCACTCCAACTCAAATATTGGTATTTGGACTTTACTAGTTTTTTGACATTTATGGATTTTTTAAGAGTTGGAAGGGATTTTGCTGTTCTTATGCATAGCTGTCTGCATCATCAATTGAATTATAAATACCAGTATGAGTACACAGAGCTACCTGATAAAGTCATGATGTAAATCAAACAGTCAGAGGGGTTCAGTTCGGCTACCAACACCGAACACCAGAAAATAGAGAGTCCCCTATTGACTTTCAGAGGCTGGAAAAAAKAAAAAGAAAGAAAGAAAAACACAGCTTATTTCAGTAACCTGTTAGTCATTCACAARGGAGTGATCTATCATGTTTCTATCAATATTACAAAGATACATCTGACATCATCTTACATGATGCTCCATGTACTGAATCTTCTGATGTTTTCRCATCAGTCAAAGTGGATAATGGCTAAGGAACTGCTTATGAATGACCTAGAAGATTGTGAGAGGAGCTTTATGTTTTAGAAAACCCTCTGACGCAGTCTAATATTGTCTTTTTTTTTTGTTCTGCCCTGTGGCCCCAAAGGCATTTGATATTGTCAATCATATTGGGAGCAATTGCTTTAATTTTCTTTTACATTTCAAAAGCAAGGAAGAATTTTACACATTTTTTTGGTGCCCTTCAGCACCAAAGAATATTCTGACTTGCAGGGGTGCCAAGTGAAAACTGGTTTTAACCTGACCGGCCATCTTTATCATATGCACTTAACAACATTTAATCCTTTCTTCTAGAACACAGAACTTCCTTTGATCTCGCGCTCACAGGTTCTCAGATGCATTAGGGAAATACATTTAAGTGAAACATGGATTCTCAATAGCTGTCTGTGTTTTGGAGGTACCAACAAACAGAATGGGAACATAACCAAGAAAAAAGAAAACATTTAAAAAAAAAAACTTTGCTGTTAGATTTGCATCAAAACACACAATAAAAGAAAATCTGAGGAGAGAGACAAAGAAGCAGTACTAAAGCTGACAGTTGCACTAAAGTTATGCTATCACAGAACCCAAGCAGGAGAATCYGGCCCCAAATTTCCAATTCCAATAAACCATATACAGCCAGGACTGTCGGAAGATCACCACTGACTTCTCAGTAACAACTGGAAAAGCAAAGAGGGGACTTGTAGTAACACAGACTTTTTTTTCTAAGGACTCAAAAGTTGGCTCTAGGCAACAACACTCCCGGATATAGGGTAATTGGATTGGAAATGGGATCACAAGCCTTTTCCCCCCTCTGATTCTTGCCAACAGCTGTGGGAATACAAAAGACCTGGAAGATTCAGAAGAACACCTGACCGTTCCCAGCAGACGGGGGGCTGATTCACCAGGCTGTGTCATGCTTGCAATTTCCTGATACACGCCGTCCATTCTGACAGCAGACATTTTTGCTTTATTCCTTTTGTCGAGCACTGCAGGGCTGCTGCTGCTCACAAGCTTTCAATTTTTTTTTTCTACACAATTTTATTAGTTTTCTACACATTTTGTTATATGGCACTGCATAGTTTAACAGGTGGCCTTCAATTCTCAGCATTCTTCTCCCCCTATTTATAAGCCTTTTCTTAGACCGATGACAACTAAGGTTAAATACTCATCATTCTTATACTGCTGATTATATCTCATCASCGTTGCTACATCTACAGTATGCAGTTTTGATTCCACTTGTTTTAAACCTGGTTCCCTTTTCATTCCTGGTTTGTTATGATACTGTCCATTTTTTTTGGTTTGTTTGTTTTCCTTATACAGATGTCACTGAAGTCKGTAACCAGAATATTCATCAGAAATAGGATATATGGAATCTCAAGGCAAAAAAAAAAAAGGTGTTTAATTTGCCCTCTCAGAGAGATATAAACAAGAAATTGTATCAAGAAGCAGCAAGGATGGTGTTTTAAAGGGCTTTGTGAAATCTCACTTCAGGCTGTAGCTCCATAGGTATAAAACATTCAGCCAACAATGCATTTGCTTTGTGCTCTCTTATCAGATTGAATCTCCCACTTAAATGCRAAGGGCAAATTCCCAGGTTCATCCAGAATTTCAGCTAAGTCACAAGGACTCCAAGCAAGCAGAGGTTTCCATGAGCTACATCTGCTTGAAGAAGGCTCAGCAGCCTGTTTTTATTTGAGGCTAAACCCGATGAGCACAGGCTACTGTACACCAGCGGTGTCCCCACAGCAATGAGGGGGAGGACTGTTCTTCCAACATCATTTGAAGCATGTCCATTGAGAAGGAACAGTGCAAAAAAAACCTTCTGTGACCCAGATGTTCTGGAAGAAACTATTTGAGAAAGACTATTTGGAAGAAACTATTTGAGAAAGCCTGACTGCTGGAGTACTGAAAGAGACTTCTCTAAAGGATGTTTGGTTGAAACTCTTCTCTTGCCTCAAAATAAAATAAATTTTAATTTATTTTAATTTATTTTATAATTTATAATTAAATATAAATTATAATTTATAATTAAATATAAATTATAATTTATAATTAAAAAAATAAAGCCAAGATAGATTCTTCCCTTACAACAGTTCCAGTCCAGGCCCCATAGCCTGGCTCTTCCTGAGGAACATTCTGGTCATCATAAACCAGTCTTTGCACTTCCTCACTTTTCTTTTTCCTCTACATGTATGCTACACACCAACCTAAACTGAGCAAACCAAGAGCTAGAAAACAAAGAGGGAAGACCAATAACAGAGAAATAAACCCTATTTATTTGCTATTTGATAGCATATTCATTTTAGAAAGTAAAAATACACATTCTGCAAGTGTAGCTGCCTAGCAGCTGTCATCTCTTTTAAATGGTCAACTCTTGGAGAGAGCAGATACTTAAGCCTTCAACCACTTTTGTGTGGAACCGAATTGAACCCTTAGTCGATTCAATTTTTAACAGCTATTTGATTCCCCAACAAGAGTGATTTTATAGGCTCGTTTTTTTTAACTGTCTCTACTAGCTACTGAATCACCTAATAAAAGATCTTTTCACACATTCAGTGTTTTAACCCGTGTATGTAAACCAAGTCTAAAAGAAGGTCTGCCTCACAMATGCAATGCTGGAAGGTAGTGGGTACTTCAGCCCTGATCCAGCAAAGCATAGATGAATATCCTGCCCTTCAAGGATACTTCCCTCAACTGAGCACTGCCCTTTAAAAAGGGAGATAATTAACATGCTAGAGTTAAGGGCATTTTAGTTATTTTCTAAATCAGGTGCATCTGGACAGGATCCAAACTCTTGGAGCTGCTAGACTGGAAGCGCATCAGAGTTAAAAACTCCTTTTCTGTGAATCATAGGGAAAGCAAAAGCTTCTGATTCTGTTTCAAAGCCCGTGTAATCACTGCAGCTACTAAATAATCTTATCAACAGAACTCATGTTATAAAGATGCTTTGTCATTTGTGTGAGGCCCAGAATTGGAAATTAAACTTGTGTTATTTATTCCTTCTGGTGATCTTTTCATATAGTCTTTACACAGATTTTTGTAAGCTCTTCTAATTACACCAGAAGCATTTCAATCCATGCAATGCAATCCTGCTGCAGTAGGTGTGGAAAGAAGTGGCTATGCAGGCTGAAATGATAGGTGACTGTTGCTCTGTTAAAAAAAAAGATGATTTTGGTGAGGTCTTAAACCAAAAATCAGATTTTGGATCTGCTTTTATAACACAGCAAAATGAGCAGTCATGAGGCAAGCCCATGACAGGTTAGAAATGAGAAATTTTAAGGGCTGTTAAACGCTCTAAAAATGTTCCCAGTGGATCAGCATAAACTTACTTAGTGCCTCTGTCCCTGTAATTGTGATACAGGGGGAGTGTGCACAGTACTCAGTGCTTTACCAGGGAAGCTGCAGTTGTTTATGGTAGTTATTGAACCAGTGAAGCTTTGTTGCTTATGGTGGTTATTCTGTTTTTTTAAAGAAGAGGCTATCTGTACTTAAGTGAAGTAAAAAATAAAATTAAAAAAAAAAAAAAAAAAAAGCAGACTTTGGAAGAGAGGCAAAATTTTTTCCCAGTTTACAGGCCAAATCACAGCAATCTGAAGCAGTGTTAATTTGCCCAACACATCACACAAATACATAGAGCCAGGAGAAGAATGAAAATGTGAAAAAAAAAATCAGGGTTACTGATTGACAGTCTATTCGGATCCAACACATTCTTGGAAATGAGTATGGCCAGGTCATAATTTGCACTTGAAGACTAGTCTGGCTTTGCACCATAAAATGAGTATATGAATCCAAAGGAGAGGAATGAGTCGATGCCAAGAAGATGGGGGATATTTGTACCCAGCAGTAAAAGACAAATTCTAATCGTCAGAGCTTTGGATTGACTTTCAGGCAGGACATGCATYCATAACTTATACCCAGAATGGCACGTATAATTGCTGTTGACAATATAAAATTTATTCTAGATTTATGCTGGGGTTACTGAGAGCACAGGCTGATCTTTCAATGTGAAATAGGTGCCCTGAGAGGCGTTGCAGGGTAGCACAGAATGACAGTTTGCATCACGGGAGCTGCAATGACACTGACATTGCTAAGTGCCCTGTCAGCTTTGAGAGAAAAGTAGGTGCAAAGTATGCAGATTTTGAGTTAGTGTCTTAAAAACTTGGCACTAGAGAAAAAACAAAGTTTGAAACCGGGCATCAAGGAAATCATAGGGTTCTTAACTTGCCCCCTACCATGTCCTGTCCCTCCATCACTACTCAATACCCAGATTTGACCAACGCTTTACAAACTTGGAAACAAAACAAGAAACAAACAAGAAACTTGGAGAAGTATCTCAGCCAACATCTCTGTAGAGGATGCAAAATGGGAAACCCGTTTCACAGTCTCCTTGAGCTCAAGCAAGAATGGGAAGGAAAAGAAAGAAATAGCTATGCCCTTACAAACAGTAAGTCACCTTCTGCTTTCTTTCAACACAAAATTTGGCTGACAAGCCAGAAATCTCCCTTGCACGGAGAATTYGCACGCAGCAAAGCCAGAAACAGCACCTCTGTGTCCTTCCTCCTCCCTGGGGAGGAGATGCAGGCAAATGTCACCAGCAGCCACGGTTGTGATTCTCCAGCTGCTACAACAGCTGCTGAGGGCCAGGGTTGACCTGGAAAAAGAAGAGAATAATCTTAAGGCTGCTTTGAATTGTTCCAAGAGCTGATACAGCTGATAGGCAGACCCTGCCTGCCAGGATTTCTTTCCTCCAAACTCAAATCATTCCTTGTGTATTTCCTCAGGTATCCTCACATKTGCCTTCTAAAGTCTATCTTGGAGTAAACCCCATCTTTTTGCCACCCGGATTCAGAAAGCCTGCAGACAGAGCTCTCCTCGTCAGCAGGAGGGGAACAAGATATCTCCTGGAATGAAGCTCTTCTTAAGGAACTTACCCTGCCAAGGAAGCACAGCACAGTTCTTACAGCATGTAATTAGAAGTGAAAAGCCTCAAGCTTATATAAAATACATATGTGACTGAATTACTAACTTCCCGAGCTCTCAATTTGCAGCATTGTCACTGATTCATCACAGAAACGTTGAGAGATTTAATCAGTGAATATACCTGAAGCAGTAGAAAACGTTGAAAAGCTAAATATCTGGTTCAATGCAGGTAGACATTTTAGTAAGCAGAATTGAAGGGAGGAAGTGCTACATTCTGAGCTGATAAAATAAAAAGTGTCTGCAGTAGAACTTTAAATAACAAACTTTCCTCTCATGGGCATGGAATAATTCAGCCGAGAACATATCGCCATGAGTTGCACTCTATTACTGAGCAACACTGCCATTTATCTTAAGGTTTTTAAATAGTCCTGGAAGGGGATCTTGCCATCAGCAAACAAAATATATGAATACTGGGTCCCAGGATTCTTCCCCTACAGAAAATAATTTCCAGCTTGTACAGAAAACTCCTGTTAAAAACATAAAAGAGGGAAGAGAGTTTCCTCAAAATAAGACAAAATATACTTCTGTGACCCAAAAAGCACCTTTAGCAGACAGAGACATTTACTTGCTGTATGACAGTCATGGGAAGAAGAGCCACCTTTCCCTTTTCCTCTTACACAAGCCCAATTCCATTCAATAAGCCATTTAAGGACAGCTTAAAAAAATGGCCCAAAGTGGAGAATCCCGGATCCGCCRCAGTGGGCCAGGACCTATGGAGAGCGTGGAGCGCGGTCCCGCGCTCGAGCCGGGTCGYTCTGCGGAGGCTGCCCCGGACTCTGCTCCGTTGCGCGTTGAGAGTCTCCTAGGACGGGCTGCAACCTCGCTGGGCAAACTGGCCCTGTCACCAGTTCAAAAAGCATTTTCTGGCTCTCAGATGGACCTGTCTATAGGTGCCAGGAAACACAGTGCCTCAAAACCATCCCTCTGGCCCTGCTTTGGCAGCTTTATCACCAGCCAGCCACAAAGGACTTGAGCTGTGTGGGGCTCGTAACCACCGCAGCGTAGCCACCAGGAAGAAGTCAGCGGAAAGATTCCAACCTTCCTATTGAAGACGCTGATTTAACCGAGCGTTTTAAGCAGCACTGCGTGTTTATCATCCTTCTGAAGGGAAAGTGAGCTTAATTACGCATTACAGAAGTAGGAACCCAACTGGTACTGCAGCCCTCGGTGCTGTGTGCTACATAAATATGCAGATACTCTGGCCTCAGAGACTGAGCAGAGAAAAATAGTGTTATGGAGGCGGGAGAGTTTAGCTGTGTCTAACCAAACAGCTTAACAGTTCAGGCTCAAACTTTCCAGAGTGCCTGAAATAATTTTGTATCCAGATTCAAAAAATCTCTATGCCAGTGGCCCTCCTTTAGGACCTGGCCGTGACGCCAGAGCAGCAGGACACAATGCTGTAACAGAAGAAAAAAGAAATACAAAGAAACAAAGAAACCCAAAACAAAGCAAGCAAACCCACATGATTCAAGCTCTGAGCAAAATTACCTTAACTAGTTGTGTAACATTAAGATTCCTGATTGAAACCCATGGTTGAGAAAAGATTTTTTTCCTCCTAACGCTACGAATTACTCTAACTGTGCTTCTAGAAATTGTCCAGAGCTCTACTTACTGCTGTCATTTTTCAGCATGCCTGTTCCCTGTTGCTATGATGCTTAACAACTCTTTCCCGATATTCTAACAGAGAGGACAGTTTCCAAAAAGAAGATAGAAGAGGGACCATAGGAGAGAGAGACCTATACGTGGGACATTCACGGATGCAGAAGGAGTGTGAAATGCTAATGGTTTTAGAGAAAAAAAAGAACAAAAACAGAACAGCTTTCCATTACAAGTATAAGCAATGCACACATTTATGATGCAATTCCTGAAAATGCTAAGCGAAACCAGGAGCAGTAGCAATGCCAGGTGACTACGGACAAGGTAACAAAAGTGAAACCTAATTACCACGAGGCTGTGACTCAAACAGCAGCAAATGAAATMATATTAAACAGATAACCTTATGCACAGAACAAACAACACAGGAGAAGCTGCACCTYGCAGACACGACGGTTTTGATGAAGTCACTTAGGTGTGGAAAACCCTTTCCTGTTTTGTGGCTTTGCATGGCATTGCATTGCACATGCCCCTCAGGGCAAGAAATGACTGCAAGCACCGGAAAATTGTCTGACCTGTGGCAGGCTGCAGTGCAAGATAAGTTGTATGGCGTGGAAACACATCGGGCAGGCTTGGGAAGGAGGAGGCACTYGAGGGATTTATAGCATGTCTACATAAACTCAGCCATTAAGACAAAGGTCATCATGTGTTTTGGAGTGTAAGACTTCAAGGCAAWATGTCATTAACTCAAGCAGTAACTATACATTGGGACAAAACTAAGCCYTGGTTTTTACTGACTTCAAGACACTACTGCACCCTGAGTGTTAGCCAGGTGCRCGCAAGCAGCAGCATCCGAAAGCCAGGGCTTAGATCCTCTGCAAAAATAAAAATTCTTGAAGTAACCAAAATTAAGTGAACAAAGAAAGAGCTTTCAGGAGGGGGGAAAGGGCTTGAACTGCCTATTAAATAGAAAAAAAAAAAGAAAAAAAATTTGCATCCTATAGAAATACCACAGGTATTCTTCAGGTTTCTGAAGCAGGCAAAATACGGACTAGAGAAAGTGGACTGCACATAAGTCAGAAAAGGCTTGACTTCAAAATCTGTGTCACTGGTAAATGGGAGTTAAGGTCTAATTATCACATTGACATGTTTCAAAAATTAACAAAAAAAAAGTCTCTGCAACTGTCACAGTGTCAAAACAAATATCTGCATATTTTAGCAGATATCAGATATTGTAGAGGCGTACATGTACTTGCAGCTTCAAACAGAAGTTTCTAAAATGGGAGGTATAATCTGTTGCCCTAATTGTAACATGCTCACAAATCTGAGAGGGAGGGAAAAATGCTGATGTCATCTTTCTATTTTTCTGAATACAGAAGCTGACTTCTGAGTACAAATAACTTGGAATAAAAGAATCACTAACAACTTCAGATAGATCTAGGCCTATCTCTGGGTGCCATTATTTTTCTTTTTCTAATGCTGTTATTTGCAAACCCAAAGAGAGTGTTGCGTAAATTATTATATTGCAGTTAGTAGTAATACTAGTATCCTTCACTGAGAGTGAACAATAACACCTCTGTCCTAAAGATACAGACTTATGGCCTACTTTCCTGTAAGAAAAGCATTTAATTTAAATGTTTAAGCATTTATTTCAATACTCCCTAGAAATTAAAACCACTACCCCATGTAGTCACAGCCGCAAGACAAATGCAAAAGTGAAAAGTGTGTGTCAGGCCAGATACAARATTCTTTATTAAAGAATCCATGTGTGAAATGTTACAGAAGTTACATCCATAATATGACAACACTATGTTTCCCTTTAGGCATCCCTACAGAGAGAGATTTTCGGGGGAGACTTAAATGTCAAGAAACTACATGCCCTACAGAWTTTTAAAGAAGCTTTTATTCAACCCTCAAATATTCGCCAGCAATGGTGGTTTCGTAATCAAAATGGACAACAACTGTTACCTGGTGGAGACCATAAAGGAAGTCGAGGCAAATCAAAGTATGTTGCCCTATGTTATCAAATAGAAAATCAGTTTTATTTTTTCACTGATTATTCAATTACCTCTTCTTGATCAGGTAATGCAATCTAATAGTTTAGCCAAGAAGTCAAAGGGATTCCAAATTTCAAATAGTTCCTCTGCCAGTACAAAGGTCCGTGGCTCCACTGAAGTCCTTGAAGGAAAGCTGCATTTAACTCTCTTCAAGTTCTGGCCTGTTGTGTGTGCTAAACACATAAGGCTGTTTTTCAAATAACAATTTACAACAAAAGGGTCAATACTGCATCCTGCRGCTGCTGCAAAAGCAACAATGAAAAGTAACACACATGAGGGAAAAAAAGATTGCCAACTTTAAAGACCTGATGGGCTCTGAGCTAGCTATTACCACTCTGGAAAAAGCTCTTGGAGTTATAATAGATGGCACTATGAACATGTCAGCTCAGCGCTTAGCAGTTGTCAAAAAAAAAAGCAACTGGAATGTTAGAAATTATGAGGAAAGGAGAAGAGAACAAAACTGAAAACCATCATTAAGCCCACATCTCGATTACTGTGTTCAATTGTACTCCCCTCATCTTGGAAGGAATCTAAGTTGAGCTAGAAAAGACAGCTAGAAGCCTGATAAAGATGATCAAAGGTCTGGCACAGCTTACATACAAGAAACAGGTAACACACTGTGATGCCTCAATCTGGAAAAGAGACAGCAGAGATGTAGGGTAGGAGACGTCTGTAAAGTCATGAAGGTCTTAAGTAGAACAGGAAACAACTGGATAGTTTCTTTTCTAATACAAAGACTAGAAGGCATCAAATTAAATTATCAGAATGCATCTTCTAAACAAACAAACAAACGAGTTCAAGAGTGCAGAAGTAGCTACCAAGCTGTGCTGTTTATTTAGGATGCTAAAAATCACAAAAACTGGTTAGAAAATTCACGGAGCGGGAAAAAACGCAAAGCCTATGTATGAAACATGAAAGGAGCATGCAAGGCTCAGGATGTTCCTGAACTTCCAGCGGCTGGAGGCTGGGAGAGTACATCCACATGCCTGCCCTGTGCTTGTGTGTTGGACATAGCTTCCCATAAAACCTCTCAGATAAAAGGTAGTGGGCCACATATCCCCTTGGTCTGAGCTCCAACAACCATTTCTGTGTTCTGTTCAATCTTTTCCAATAGGCTCCACAAAAGGGAAAGAAGGGATTTCTTAGAAAGCAAAGAGTTCCTGAGACAGCACGGCACCTAACAGCACCCTTCATTTTAAGCTTATGCTTAGTTCTTAATAAATTTAGTAGAACTAAGGCATATACATAAATCTTCCCTTAAACTGAGCTTTTCCTGGGGTTGAAAAGAAGATTCACAAGAATCTTCTTCAAGGGAAGATCACAAGATCTTCAATCAAGCATTATTCATATCAATGTCTGCACAACAATTCTCTTCACCCATGGTTACCACTTTCCCACGTTAAAGCAAAATCTGCAGCAATTCATTACAGCCAGACTGAGTACACACTTTTGATTCAATTATATCAAAGCTTATGGCCAAAGTTAACTGTTGCTACTACATAGTAGTTTGTCAGAAAAAAAAATTATCACCTATAAAGCTTAAAATATCTTTATCTCTAATTCTTTATATTTGTTGTTAACATGTATATTTTATTTTGCTATTTGAGCATTATGGAAGGGAAGATGTAAATGTCCCATGAGAATATCTTTAAAAAATAAGTTACTTCTAAGTAAGTAAATCAATGAATTTTAGGTACATTTTTGTTTATAAAATTCACTGATTATGTTCCATTCAGATGATACAGAGAAAGAATAAATTAAAGCCTAAGGGAATTTGTGTGTTCAGTAAAGCTAATGACCAGTACAGGTCATGTTTTCTATRTGTAGCAATACACCTTATAGCCTTTTGGACTAATCAATTGAAAGCTGGGGATTTATGCTGCAGYGTGCCTTAAGAAGAGGGCTTAGAAGATTCCCAGAGTAATTTTATTTGACATTCAAAGCTATTTGACTGCAATTTCTGAACATTTCTACAACACTTGTATTCAGCATGTGGCAATCTGAATTTTGTGTCATTTTGAAGCTGACTGATACACGGTATTGGTCTCTGTATTGCTTTTCCTCGTACTGCAGTGCTGATTGCGTTCATAGCACTAAGGCAAAAGCATGGAGAATACATTTGAAACTGCTAACATTACAAAAATCCCAGAGTCACCAGCCTAGTGGGGACTATTATGTAGTATTTGGGGATCTGAAATTTAAGGGGAAGAAATGGAATTATTGTATACTAATGGTAAGGAATTTTTGCCACTATAAATCTTGCTAGGATGGTGCAAAAGCTGTCACAAATATATTTTCAGATGAAAAAACTGCTGTTGTAAAAACCTGTGTGGAATTGTGCTATTCTGATGATTTTGTTTCACAAATATGATATGACATGGTTGACACAAAGGCACCTGTAATCCTCTTTCCACCCATCTTTCTCCTGCTCTTCCACCTCCCTTTCCAGTCGTTTTACAGGTGGGTTACATTCTGCTTTGTTATTTGGCTACGGATATGGGATCACTGGTATCTTCAGCACTTTCTGGTCACCGAAGGACTGGACATTTTTAGAGCCTGCAGTACCAGCTGTTGCCTGACCTTCTGAGCGACGAATCCGAGAACGGAAAAGGCCGGCACTTGTGCTGAGCGCACGGMCATGGAGCATCTCAAAATCCCAGTCATCACACTGGTGTTGAYGGCATGAGGGCTCTCTTGCTCCCAGGGAGAAGCTCTGCTTGCAGTTGAGTGGATGCTCCAGTATATGTGGCAGATGTTGGCCAGTTATTCTTCACCCGGGACTCCTTGCTGGCCCTGCTCCATGGCAGGCTAAAGTGGATGCTCCATGGCAAGCCCAGTGGATGAGGCAATAAAAGCTGTTTTGCCCCAAACTCATACAGAYCCCTCATGACAAAGGCCCTCCCCGTCCCGCTGCGACTGCTGCTAGCCCTTATTTTAATGGGGATAAACCAGAACCTCTGCGAGCGCAGGGCAGAGAGCTGCATTTCTCCTCACCTACATAACAGTCCTCACAAGAGAGAACCCTCCAATCCGCACTGGCTTTGCAGGCAAACGCACGGAAAAAAAAAAGAAAAAGAACACTTGAGAGAGATTTCTTCCCCATCCTGGCAATAAGGAGGAAGAGAACAGAAAGCTAAAATAGAAATGGCTGGATCCTGCCTATGCACTTGCACCGTCCGCAGCTGCGAGAGCGAGGAATGGAACRAGCGGCTGTGCGGGACCGGCGGGCCTCGCTCCAGCCGTTCCTCAATCCCCAAGGAGCTAAGGGAGCCGAAGATAAAGTGCCCGGGGATTTGCTGCTCTGGAGGCCTCCTAATGAATATGCTCGTACACATCTCATTAGTCTCTGTGTTGAGCCTCATCCACACCCTCCGTCTAAAACCCAGCACCACCAGGGCTGCCAGGCAATTCTCCTGACAAGGCCTCCACATCCACCAGGGAAACGATCCTTTCACTTGCTGCCCCAGCTGAGAGGGGCACTCAGGAACACCTGTAGATCCTGGCTTCTGGTGAAAGCCATCCTGGCCTGGGTGGCTGGAAGGGAACCACTCTGTGTTAATAACTAACTGCCTGACATGGAAGGAAACAGGTCTCTGAGCCAGTAGTCAGCGAGAAGGTCAGAAAGCCTCAGTTTGCTGTGACCTGTTTTCTGGAAGATTTAGATAGGGTAACCATTTGGAGAATTGCTAATTACCCTGTAAGGCAAGCAAAAAAAAAAAAAAAGGCTTTTTTTTCTATCAATGAATTGCCTGCAGATAGCATGTTGAATTCTTGAATTCATTTTTGTTTTAAATAACTTCTTTGATGATTAACTCCTGGTCTGTAGGTTATTTGTCTTTTGCTTATACTACTCAAAATTTATCCAGTGTCATGTTATTAGGAGGCTCAGAAGACACATGGAGCCTTCTTCCCTCCTCTTTGGAATGACATACATAATACCCTCTGTGAATTTTACTGTTAAGCATACAATCTAACATTGCCTTGTAGTTAATATTTGAATTAAAAGAAAATCATCTTGAATTTCTCGAGAAAATCAATGCTCATCTTTCTAATTCTGAACAYTAATGTGATTTTAAAACTTAAAATCAAAAATGAGGATTGGAAAAGAAACCAAACCACCACCTTTCTGGGTAGTTAGAAAAGGAATACATTCTGGTAAACAGAAATTTTTGCAGAGACTGGAGTCATAAAAGACTACAGAATGATTTGGAGAAGTCTAATGCTGGCGACCTTTACAAAATGTTTCAAGCTGGATGTCCGTAGTGATTTGTTTCCCCAAGAAGGCATCATACTGTCCCACCATTTAGTTGGCACAGGAGACTGTGCCCAGCCTGTTTCTGAAAACCCTGACAAAAGCAATCACAAGCACAGAACTTCACCTTAGTCATGAGCATGTCTGATGCTGTAATACATGTCACCTCATAGTAAGATGCCTCMTTTGTCTCATCAAGCAACTTAAAGCTTCAACTTAAAAGTCTACAAAAATGTACTATCCTGAGAAGGTAGGGACATACTCAGGAATAGAATCTCCCAAGGCAGGAACATATTCATAAATTCAATAACTTATTTAGTGACAGTTTCCTAATCTGCAGCCACTCATTCCTTGCAAATAGCAAATACTCACTAGTTGCCATGATGCTGCAGTAGGTCTTACTTTCCATGACGTCCAGGCTACCTTCTCTTCCAGCTGTCACACACAGCATTCTGGAGCTAGGTAGCTACAACAGTCACGTTTGTAGGACTTTAAGCCCAGAACTCTGTCTTATAAAGTGAAGAACTTTTTAAACGTTGGGATATATCTAATCTTCTGGACGTTTTCAAGTCTTAAGAAAGGATGCTCTGCTATTTTCCCATTTTCGTCAGCAGGAGAAAATGCAGGCAATATAATAAACACACAGTCAATTGCACATGTGATGACTTGTAAACTTATCCATAAATTCTACCACAGATTATTAACAAGCATCTGCAATGCTCTTTCTGAGGGGAACAAAAAAAAAAAACTTACATAATAGTTCATCATGATAGAAGCTGAGTATTAATATAGAATTATTTTTAGCCTGGTTCCTATGGAAACATGACTTATGTGATCACACTCTATGTGCTCCTCAATAACTTTTGAACCCATTGGCTAATTTCAGCTACCTCCGAAGGCTGCTCAAGATAAGTAAGGTCCTGCAGTTGGTGCAGGAATGGGCTGGTGGGTATCTAATTAATTGACATCACTAATGAAGGACTGCTGGATGAACTCACCCTGACCCTGTAACTAGCCATATCCTAGCCCTCTTCTACCTGTAACCCTAACCACTAGACAATCTGTTGACTGAGGCATGAAATAAGATGGGGAAAGAAGATGGTCCCATCACAGGGAAGATATTTGGAGCTCAGAATTCACCATGAAACATAAGTTCACAGAAAAATATACYTTTTTGGTTCAGATGATTATGGAAGCCTGTATTTGAAAAGATCAAGATTTTCCACTGTCTCAGAATTGGTTTAAGTCTTCAGAAGGAAAGATGACCTCAGAGCTGTGCAAGATGAGGCATAAAACCAGGAAAGCTCAAGTCTGTTCTTGCCTTTGGCATATGAAGTAGTTGAGTAAATGTAGCCTTTGAAACTGTGAACATAGATGCACAGTCTTAAAGCATTTGAAAAACTCTTGCTTAAGTATGGTTGCCACAGGCCTGATCTTCACATGTCTCGGAGGACCTTTCTCTATACCCCTCAAAACCTATTTATGACCTGARCTGTCTGCACTGTGCCCATGGACTCCAGTTCCTTCTCCCCTGCAGATCCATCATTTTTCCCAGCCCCTGAGGCTAAGCAACCTGGAAATCAGGTCAGATGGCCCTCGTGTAGGGGAAGGTACAGCGTGGTTAGTGTTTCTCTCTTCTTTTATGGGAGAAACAGGATCCAGCAGTGGCCTAAAGGGAGTTTCTTTCAGGGACTGCTTCCAACCTCCTGGCCTCCAGGGCAAGGAAGGTGATGAAGTCAAAGGAGGAAATAAAAGGGAAAAAAAAAATCTTCAGCTGAACACTGTTCCCTCCTGTGGGTCACACCAAGCAACTCTCCAAATCCATGGAGAGCATGRATATGCTTATCCCTGTCTTACCCCAATTTTCTTAGCAGATCATTAAAGAAGATACTGTAATAAATGTTCATTAGAGAATCTTCCTTCTGCCTGCTGCCTCTTGAATAACGTCAAAGTCGATCACAGCCACAACACTGAGAGCCCTCGTGAAAGGACAGGCAGGCCCCTGCGGGGACGGTGGAGTCTACTGGCATCAGCTGCAACCCCAGACCCAACCTCCTCCTCCAAAATCACAAATACTCAAATGCACCAGGTCTTTAATCACTTTCGGAAAACAAAGGTCAATTCCAAGAGCCTCATTCCTCAGTGGCATTTACAGGCCAAATTAAACTGTTCATCACATAGCCAGTTTTACTTACTCTGATCACTCTCAGCAGCAAGGCTGGGATTGTCTCCATAAGCTACAGCAGCAGCAGCCTGATCAGCGACAAGCCGATGTCAAGAAGCCTATAGACTGAACTGTATATCACAGCCCTGAGCAACTGTGCAGGGATTACAGACATCCAACTTGAGGGATCAGGATCAAGCTCCAGGGCCATCTCTTTTCTCCTCTGACTACACAGAGGGTACAATCTGCTCCTAACTTCAGGTGCTCTCAATGGCAACTAAATGAAATGCCTGCAGCAACTGGAGGGAAGCTGTTAATATTATCCACTTAGCTCTCCTTTCTCTGTTAGTCACAATCTTTTTTTAAGCCTTCAAGGTTTAGAAACAACCTGCACATATGAGAACAGCAACTCCACTCAATTTAGAAACCCCTGGAAGTTCCAGCAAACTCAAAGTGACATTCGCTTTCAGTAGCTTTTATAATCTACTGGTTATTATCCCAGCGTATGCTACTCCAGTGCTGGTCAGAAAAATCAAGTGCTTTTTTATACACTTACACTAATGAAGGAGACATTAAAATTCCACACACAAAGACAGAAGCAGTAGTAATGAGGGGATTTTCTCCAGCATTGCATTCAGTGTAAAAGTGCTGAGATGAGCACGTAAGCTCTTGTGGACACTCTGGGGGTGCGTACACACATCTGTCTTTCCTGTGGGGGTGGGAACCAAGACAGGATGACTGCGATTATTAGGGAGCCTTAATTAAGGAGCACGTTACCTCTCCACTGGTCTTGCACGTCTCTCCGCTCCCACAGAGCCTGTGCCTTACCCTACCCAGCGGGATGTGGCCAGCCCGCTGCATGTGGTTACAAATGTGAAGATAGAAGGGACTGGACTGTCAGCATCAACACGTGAGACTGAAGGGAGGCAGATTCCGACTTCAGGCTCGGCTGATGTCAGAAAATAATCGTGGGGCTCAGAGGCTGGGACAGCAGCAGCATCATCCAAGCAGAGCCAGAGGCTGCCAAGCTGCCCAAGTCATCCTGAGCAGTTCATATGGAAAAGGGGACGTGGGAAGAGGGAAGAAAGGGTTTGGGGAAGCTAAGGATTAAATAAATAAATAGTTGATAGGCTAAATATCCAGCTGCCTTAAGGCAGAGAGGTTGTCTGTTCATTTTTCTAATCCACCTGGCTCCTTSAATAGGGGGTTAGAGGATTTGGGAATGTCTCTTTGCACAAGAAGTCTCTTCCCGTGGAATTGTGGAATCATTTGAGASCGTGTAAAGGAAAGGCTGCTTCTACGTCTGGAAAACATTATAAGACTGATGCCGCATTCCTACTGCAATGACAGTAGCAGACAGAAGAGGGTTGGCTGTGCTCTCCTTCCTGCATTGCAAAAGAACTGTCACTTAAGCTAAGAATTTTTTATTTTATTTTCTATATGGGATGTGTTTTTACAGATATGAAGTAACACATCTGTATACAGATATATGGATATTACAGCACTGCAAAGGCTTCTGGCTGCCCTTGCAGAGCAGTCAGCTCCCGTGCTGCTACTTTAGACCACGACAAGACCCAGCATTTTGCAGGATTTTAACAGCCGAGTCTATGTAAGGATGAAGTGATTAGACTGCCTGTTATTAAAGCACACTGGATTCTGCTTACTGAAATTCTTTTACTCTATTTTAGTTATTGTGCCTTAAATGCTTTGTGTAATTTAAAAACTAGCTAAAGACGTTACTCTACAAAGGTAGAATATTTCTCACTCTTTGCWGGTTGGTTCTACAATGTAAGCATTTATTTAATCCACAAAAAGAAGGTTTTCTAATGAACTTATAGAAAAAATAAATTAATTAATGAAGCTGAAGGCRCTTTTTAAAGAAAGAGTGATTGTCCCATGCCCTCCCTTCAGAATGACACTGGTTTGAGAGCAGCATCAGGGTCCCTGATCCTGTCATCGTGATTTAAGGCTAAAACCAGAATAACTATTGCTTGCTACAAAGGATATCTCAGCTGCAGCAAAAGAAAGCCAATGCAGTCCACAGCGCAYAAACTGGTAGAAACTGTAGATGAAAGTTCAACTTTTTTTCTCAATTTGTCCCYAGAAAATTAGAAATTCTGCTTCCTGTGCATTTAGTTGATAAGAGCAAACAGAGCTTTTGATGCTGCAAAGAAACCAACTCTGCTCCTGAGTGGTGTCACTGATTTCATCTTATGTCTCCCAAGTCTGCAGGAGAACCCAGCAGCAATTCCGCTTTGACTGGCAATCCCTGACACACCACTGGTCCTGTAGGACCCTCCCAATTGTGCCAATACTCTTCCTAATCARTCTCATGAATATACCTTTACGTGTAAAGGCATCTCTTATTGCAAATGTATGCCATAAATAGTAAACATCTGCTTTACTGCCACCGTGATCCAAAGGTGGTTGTCACTYAAGGTTTACTGCAGACAAGTTGGCTGAGGTCCACACGCTCTCTCATCCCATTCAGTTTACTTTAGGGTAAAACCAATGTGTTGTATGCCCACCTCAAATCCCAAGTGTGATTGGAGTTAAAAAAAGAAAAATCTTTTAAGTCCACTAAAAGTCTACTAATATATAGCATGTCAGAAAAGACATCTGGGGCTTGGCCTCAAACAGCGCACAGTGAATCTGCTAGCAACCACTTCCATCCCACAGAGCCAGCTTTGAATAATCCCCAGTTGTGTAAGGAAAAAGAAGCGATTCCTGCTTCCCAGGAGACACCCACTGGTCCCAGCAGCTCCTAAGGGAGGGCAGAGGAGCTGTAGGGATTCGTAGCCCTCGGGCTCTGCGCGATACCGGCATTGAGAGCGYGGGGCTTTGATGTGCCAGGTGGAAAACCTGCAAGGAAGCAGCAGCTGTTGCTGGTTTTGGCCAATCTGAGCTACGCTGAGGCTCAGGAAAGAACAGGAGGCAGGAAAGTAACATAATAAAGAGGATGCATTTGCTGAATGTGTATTTTTATAACCTGGATTGTTCTAGAGAACAAGTTGTGAGCATCCATATTTTTTATATAACCAACAGCAAATGAGTATATGTGGTTTATATATAGACTCTGCCTCAGCCAGAGGTCGCAAAAATAACACAGGAGAAATAATCAGTGGGGGAAAGTTTCAGCAGTTTAACAAGGTTTGCATAATAGTGTGGCAAGAACTGCAGCAAACAAAATACACTTCCCACAGCTCCGGCACCCAGGGGCGCACACGCCGCATGCAGAGCGGAACAGGAGCGTTCAGCGACATGAAGGCTGCTGATCAAAGCACAACAGCCTCCCCATCGCTGAATTGGTGCCCTGCTTTCCTGAGAGCCCTTTAAAACCTTSTAAGGGGAAACGTGCACTTTGAACAGGAGGGAACTTTGAAGAAGACAGACACACGCACGCGCCCAAAAAAATGCGCCACATATTGGAGCGATTAACACGGAGAAACAAATCCTATTTAGTGCTCATCCTTTCATGCCGTCAAATATGCAGCCCGCAGAGGATCAAGAAAAAGCACTTTGAAAGGTCGCAGAGAAAGATTACAACCAGACCTGAAGGCAAGAATAAACTTGAATGTTTTTACCTAGTACAGATTTGTATCTACTGCAAATCAGTCCCACRTGTAGATGTGCTCTCCAGAAGTCTTACATTAGAGTACATCACTGTCTGCAATGGATGCTTTCCCTGACTTGGGCTGGTGTGAAAGCAGCCCAGAATCAGGTCCTTTCCACTGAACTGATGCAATATTCTTTAAGCACTGCTGGGTTTTGCTAATGAACATTTTAGCATTCTCAGTTTCGATGTGTTGCTAATGGCAAAAAATACATTTATAGTACTTTATATTTTTAGAGTGCTTYCAGTTATTCTGTTAATAAATCAATTAATGCTTAATATAGAAATAGACTAATGCTCAGATAAGTGATTAACCCCAGGCAGGCAGAATTTAAGGGTCTTGCCTATGACACTACAGCAGAGGAAGTAACACCCAGGATTAAAACAAAGTGGCAATTACTAAAAGATTAAAATATGCCAACAAATAAGGTGGAAGCTCTTGTTTTTAGARGAACTCAACTTTTCTTTTTGGGGAGCTAATCTATCACAAGATAAGCAAAARAAATTAGACAAAGGTATCTCAGAGCCCATTGATAGCAGTGAATAAAGATCACRCAGAATTTGATTTGGGCAGAAATGTTCATTGAATACCAGGAGAAAAAACCCCAAGTAACACTGAAAAGCCAGTCAGGGTCCATTTATTCCACAGCTTCCGACACCATTTAAAACATCCACAGGCAGCCCGTACTCTGCTAGGAGACAGACTGACAAGATAAGCTTGCTTTAGTCTGTTTAACTGCTCTTACAGAGAAAYAGAAGCTTTACAGCTCTCTGGATGTGGAAACAAAACTTGCAGGTTTCTTTCAGTACATTTCGAGAAAATTATTTATACCTGCAGGCCAAAATGATTTCAGGTGAGGCTGTTGTCCTGTTGTAATGTACAAGGTTTCTCACACAATAATTAGGAAATAATCACATGGCCCGTGCAAGGACGTACACAAAAGTGCTGTTGTGTCTGTCCATCAGCAAAGTCTTAAAGATTTCCATATGGAAGCTAATTAAGACACCCCTTCCACTCCACTGATGGTCAGTGAGAAGCAACTGCTTATCCAACTGCTTATCCAGTCGGAATATAGAAACCAGGCCCATGGGATCTCAAGCTGCAAGAGGAATTTGCGTGACCAGAAACTGCACAGTGATGCATTCCAGGAAACTGTTAGATCATCATCACTGTCTGCCAGGAGCTAATTCTGCACTTGGTCAAAGCTGCTGCAGGTTTCCTAAAGTCAGCTGATTTACACCCACTCAGTAGTGTTTAAATCTCATCCAAAGACAATCGAGTTTAAATCTCMTCTAAAGAGATGTTTTGTAAACCCCTGAATATGAGTTCATCCAGAACTAAGAGGAGCTACTGAAGATGAGCAATGATGAGCAGTGTGGCCTGGGAAAGTTTGTGTTTCTTATTTTCATTCTGTGCAGGTGCTTTACCTCCAGGACCTCTCCATTTTTAGGCACCACCTAAGAGTATGAGCTTTGCACGCAGAAGTTCTCATCTATTTCACCTTGCATTCCTTAGGAAAGCAACATCTGTATTTTAAAGTAGTTGTATGGAATATTTTCGAGGTCCAAGAGCTGTAGCAGGCTTTGGAAAGCTGAGGTGAGAGACAACCTTACCTACTGACTCTGACTATCGCAGCAGGCTCCAGGGTCACACTCTGGTCTGGCCAAGTGGCTCCTCTAATGGGACGCTTCAGTAAAATCAGTTGATGTCACCTCGCCTGAACTCRTTAAACCATAAGGAAAAGCTAGGATGAGGAATTGCATTTGAAACAAATTCTCTACAGGAGAAAAAAAAAAGGATGCATAAAGATCACTATGCTTGAACCTAACACCTCTGTTTTGACACCCTAAATCAGTGCAGCTTAGGAGAGGCATTTAACTTACTGTCTACCTTTGGATACCCTGTTCTGAGAATGACATTTCCAGGAGAGAGATGGGGTTAGGCAGATAAATCAGCACATTCTTTCACATAGTTTAAACTACAGAAATGGAAATGCTGTGAAGAAGTAGCTGCCAAAAGATCCCTTTTTTGCATAGTAGTCATTAAAAAATAGGGAAAAATAATAAGAAATAATGACAATAATGATAAACAAAGCAAGGAAAAGCAGCAAGAAYTGCAGAGAAAGAATCAATGAAAGTTATGTGATTGGAACGTATAAGCAGGTAGGAAAAATATTCAGAATTTCTGAGACCTTTGAGCTTACTTATAATTCCAGAAATCTTTACACCATCTTCTAATTTATTTTCATGCTATATTTTTACACTCTGTATATAACTGTAGGTCCATTGACTATTAAAAGCTTTTCATCTGAGCAGTGATGGGAAAATTTATCTTACTATCTGGATATACTACAACCTATTTACCAATTCCCTCCAGTTAGTTYCTGTGGTGGGACATGATTTGATGGAGAGCCAGATACCCTGCTTAGCATATTTCCCATTGCCATCTAAGGTAGAAGGTCACTAAGGCACAGGAATTTTAGATTCTAATTAAGATATTCACCTAACAGCAGGTGAGTCATTCTTGTTACTATGCAAATGTCATCCTTTACCTGAAGGCAAATTCCTGCCACTTAATATTTAAATCCCATCTAGTTTTCACTGATTTCTAAACAACATCACATTTTTGAAATTTTATTAAGAAACATACTGAGGAACAAGGACTCTCACTCTTTTTTCCCACATCTTGTCTAGTAGTAGGACTTCTGTTTGATGTTACTAGAGCAAAATGTTGTGCTCAGTTCAGACAGTAAGGAGCCCTCAGCTTAGATGTTAAAGAAAAATATATAGTTAGTTAAGATGGATTCACAAACTTGCACAAAGAAGTTCATACTATTGGTCTAAAAGAGACCCAAAAACAACCACCCCGATACCTCCCTTTCAGARACCTTACTCCTATGGTTAGGTCTGTCTAGTACCTGCCACATTTGATGCATTACAGCAGAACCTGAGGAACCATCTAAAATCAACACTCCTTAGCTAAGCAACATGGACCCACAGTGCTTCTTACATCCATACCCTCCTGCAAAAACTTCTTCACAGCTACAAGAGGTGCTCCAGCTCTCCCTCCTTGGAATTCACAACTTGAAACCTTCTCTTTAAATAAATGCAACAAGTGGATCTTATTGCTTGTTTCTAAACCATTTCCAGGTAACAAYGTTCACAATAACTAACCTTTCTGTGAGAGTACCAGTCTGTGAAGTTCATTCAGTCCCTTGCCTGGATAGTTGGCTTTCAAGGCACAGTAAGAGAGMAAGGAATGAATTCAAGTACACAGAAATATTCCAGATGTCTAGATTTGTCCCCAAAGGCTCTATTYTTGTTCTGCTCTAAATCAACAATAACATCATCACAGAAGCCTGCTAGGATCAACACACCTGAGTAAGATGAGAATCATGCCCTGTCTTTTACTGCAGTCACCGAGTGCTGAAATGAGAGATTCTGTTGCAGAGATWATGCTGCCAGCTTCATCAAACCTAAAGTAACCATTTTTCAGGAAGTTTTCTCTCCTTCCAAAGAGAGTAAGAAAAAGCACAAAGGCTTGTTTCCTCCAGCTCAGGTAAGCATTGCTTACCGTGTGTCTCAATTGTGGCTCATATCTGCTTTCGTGGCCAAACAGACAGTGCCTTCACCTTGAACCACAAAATGCTGGTCCACTTTTTGAAGCAGAGCCATGTTGTGTACAGTTCGTAAAGCAGAGCCATATTGTATCCAGTTCTTAAAGAAGAGCCATATTGTGCCCTGAAGATGCAGTGTGTAATTGGGCTGCCCATGTGGAACAAAGTGAAGGTTCAAGGGCTTCTGGCCCTGAAAGCCTTTTGCTCGGTGTTGGGTACAGTGTGTGTAAACTGTCCCAGCAGATATAACAGCAGATCTTTGGATACCTGCTGCTTGGGGAATAGTGAAATGACAATGATAAAAAAAAAAAAAAAAAAAAAAAAAGAAAATGAATCTAGGCTATTTTTATGCAGGGCCTTGTCCACTATGGCCTAACCCAACTGCCTGTGGGTTAGGTCACAAAAGGCAAAAAGCCAAAATTATGCTGTTTTCTCATTTGGAGATAACAGTCTCTCTGCTCCTCCCCTCCCTGCCCTGGCAAATGGAAGAGCAATCAGTCATCCACGGAGACAGGGAGGCCAAGAAACAGCTCGCCCTGTTCCCGACTGCGTTTTGCTTTGCTGTGACTGGGCTCTGCCGATCCTCTCCCCGGCCTCCCATCATTTTCTCCCTTATCCACTCAGTTTCCTAGACATTTCGACCCTTCTATCCTTTGATTTTGGCTTCTGTTCCTGCCTCTGCCCTTGTCTTGCCCTGACTCTACTTTCCCGAGACTCTGCAAGTCCCACTCAGGACATCGTCGGGATCAGTGAATACCTCCCACGTTAGGGCCCTTGTAGCAGGATTACAGTTGTGCACCCTTTATGTCTTAATTTATTTTCTAAGCCAGGTTTCAATGCAGTACCTATGGAATTTCTGAAGGACATTTGCATGTGATTATTGAATTTTACTTCAGGCCACAGATGCAAATAAAATCTGTAAGTCATTGCAGTGACTCAGGCAGACAGGCAAGCACAACTTGAGCCTTAGCTTTATCACCTGGAAGTGCCGTGGAACAAACTAGTTTTATAAACTCTAGGAAATACAACTCCTTTCTCCCAAGATGATTTTCTAATTAGTAGATAATGGTAAAAATGTTCCTGGAACCCGGCAAGGGCCGAGGAGAGTGTTTGTACTGGTGTTCAACACATTGCATTTCATTTATTATTTTAAGAGATATAATAAAATTACTGCCAGAACTACCCATGGTGTGGAGATCACTCTTAGACCAAACTTGTTCTTTGCAGAGAGCCAAGTCAATGATTAGAATCCATGGGTGTCATCATGTGGGTGAGAGAAAAGAACCTATCTGTTTGTTTTGCTGTTGCTCCTGACTAAAACGCCTGGGCAAAATAGAGCAGATGAGGAATTATGTACGGCTTTTTCTCTTCAGAGCATTTCTGCCTTCAGTGGTTATATTTGCTTTGGTTAACAGCCAGGGAAAATAAAAGAATCACAGCGGTCAAGTGGGAATATATAATCACTTAGCGGCTCCCGTGTTTTTACCAGCTGCTCTG
Organism: Nothoprocta perdicaria; assembly: GCF_003342845.1. NCBI lineage: Eukaryota > Metazoa > Chordata > Aves > Tinamiformes > Tinamidae > Nothoprocta > Nothoprocta perdicaria. Next base: position 37,774 of record NW_020456165.1, on the reverse strand, counting down.
CTCCCTCTTGGTTAGAAACAGCAGAGCTGCAGGACAGCTGCAAGAAGGAACAAAACACTGGGCTAAAACAGCTGGGTGAGAATTGGATGCTGTGATAACCCAGAGACCCCAATCCACTGGGAAGAGATTATGTCAGGTTGACAAAATGAGAGAGAGGCAGCATTAACAGGCCCCAGAAGGAAAGCCAAGGAACACCATGGTCCTCGGTATCAGAACCGGAGCAATTCAACAACCTATCCTGATACAGTATTATAATACTTCTGTATTGAGTGAAAGAAGAAAAGAAATATACCCAAAACATGCCAGATAAGTCACAAAAATATTAAATTACACCATCCGTGTATGTGACGTAGAACTGTGGGACTTCTCTCCTTCTCCTCTTCTCTTCTTCCTTGCCTTTAAGTCATATACCAAGTCCAGGTATATCCAGCTAGAAAGATGGCTATTCAGGCAATGCTGGTTGCCAAAATTAAGCAACTATGAGGTTTTCTGATAATACAATGGCAATTAATGAGGTTTTCTGATAATACAGTGGCAATTACTTTGCCTCCTATGCCTACCAATACATTCCTCAGTCAAGGACTGTATCTTTGGCATTTTCTAGCCAGCATTAGCCAATTTTGTTTGCTCTGTTTGGCCCTGGGAAGGAGGAGAGGAGGAATGAAGAGGAAAGCGCGGTCTCAAAAGAGTGCTTGCTAGGGTTTACTTCTTTACTTTAGGTAGCTTGGATGAGGTTTTATTTCAGAGGGTGAATRTATCTGGTGCAAAGCAACACAGTGCAAGAGATACCCAGGGGAGAGCTCCCTCCTGCAGGCGAGCACCTTGCTCCATACCTGCCGTGATGGGCACCTTGCTCCATACCCCCACAGATGGGAAACGAGGAAATCCCTTCCCCTTTCCACATTCCCTCTTCTTCCATTGTTACCCTTCAGGGATTTCACACACCTCTCACCCTGCTGAATTTCCACATTTCTACCACATTCACCTTAGCTCCAAACACCTTACAGGAAACGCAGGATCATCGAGTCATCATGACAGGTATTAAAATTCCCCCTGCACCATTTTTACCCTGTGCCACAGACAACAGCAAAGCATTATGCAACTGACCCAGTTTGAAGCACTTAAAATAACAGAGTTTAACAAATGTCCTGAGAACTGATCCTGTCCCCACTGAAAATCAGTAACCACATCACTGGAGGCAGAAGCGGCTCCCATGCGTCAGCGCCGCCCATCCGTATTATAAATAAGTTGTTCAAGGAAACATATTAGTTTCTAATCTTGGTACTCCAGCACCTAAATGAGCCTCATCACCATAGCAACAGATGACTTCCTAATCTTTAATGCCTTTATTTTCACAAGTCCTCTGAGAAATAGAAGGGGACAGCTGTCATCATTTTACATCTCACTGCAAGGCTTGTGAGGCAAAGCGATCTGCCCCAAATCCTGCAGGAAATCTATGGCAGAGCAGGATGTCAGGGCACCCAGGGCACTTCCTGCTAGTGCAACAATCTCTCAGCTCCTCCTTGTTTCTAAAAGTGCCTCTTATATCCATGGATTCATGGACACAGCCTCTGAAAACCTGGCTCTTGTATCTAGAGACTCAGTCCCCTCCAAAGTCTTAGCCATCATGCACTGTGGGTGCACTTTTKTTTCCAGATTTATATGTGCAAAAGGAACAAACCATGGAGGAAGTCCCAAAGAAAAGAGAAATTAGATTTGTCCAGTTCAGAAAGCTGTCAAGCCAGGATGCCCCCATGGAAATCCCACASGTCTTGCTGGTTTTGTAGATGCTGCAGAGAGACCCAACTCTGGGCTTGCTTCTTGCTTTCCGTACTGCTTGCCAAGAACGTGACTTTGGCACTGCCCACAGCGTGCCCTTGGTGGAATGTAATCACCAGAGCAGACAGCAAAACTAAAACCCAACCAGTTGCCTTTTTCTTAAAGAGGAGAGAAAACTCATGAAAATTATTCTGCGAGTTCCAAACACTGCCCTGAGAGCTAGGGCTGAAAAGGCACCATGAGGCCATATCCCCTGTGAAGAAAACCCCCACTATGATCCTCATAACCTGGAAAAAGGAAAAATGTGCCCCACACCAACGGATGCCATTGTACTTGTCATGTGTTGTGCATACCGTGATTTGCTGCCCTTCCCTGCAAGGGGGATGAACACCCTGGACCTCCTTATCCACTTCCCCACGGCTTCATTGGGCCACAGCAGGTTGTCCTAGGCAGGCATGAGGAAGGCAGAGCATCTGACCTCTCTTTTCTGCATAATCTAAACTGGGAGGGTTTGAATCTCTTTTCCAGGCATAAAATTCAAAATTCTAAACACGGAGAGCACAGTTCAGGGCTCCTGTGTTAGGCTGTTTCAGCTAAATTTGTTACCAAGTCAGGGTTGGTTTCTAAATCCGTTCTACATTGCTCCTTCTCCCCACCAAGTTCAGGTCTCATCTCAATTCTCCTTTATTTATTATTTTTTTAGAGGAAAAAGAGCTTCACTTTATGCAATTTCTGCATCTATTTTATATGGAAAAATGCAATGAAGGATTCATTTATCAGTATATTTTTTTKGTTTACAATTAGCAACAGAGCTGTATATAAAATATCTCAACCTTAAAATTTCTCTACTTATCACAGCAGTCTACACTGTTTATATTTATGGGGCAATTTGTACAGATGCCTTTAGATTGATGCAATGATCACATTTATTTCATTTTTCTACTTCTAGTATGTTGTGCTCTTCTTATTCTGGTACTGATTTGTTATCAGGAAATAGCTCATTCGCTTCTCAGGGAAACTGCTTTAAGAGATGGGAGCACCTCACAAGTGAAACAGGGAAACTGCCTTGACTTGACATTGCAGTTTCCCCCCAGGTACTAGTGAACAGCTTTCTGAAATACATATTTTACTTAGGATATAGAAGTAATTACTTCTAATTGTGGTTCTAAGCATGAAAAACAAAGGGAAAAAAAAGAGGGGCTTCTTTTCCTCAGAATCAGACCACATCAGAAACAGAAASACACCAAAAGACACTTATTAAAGAGCAGGCCGTAGTTGTCCTGAGAGTTGCATAAAGAAGATACATTAAGTATGAAAGTTGCCTTCGGTTTCTCTTGGCTGTCTTAACTCTGATGAGATTAGAGCATCAATATCAAATGCAAATACAGTTCCCAGTTTCATTGCAATAAACATTGGTGCCAATGTTGGTACTTTGAAGTACCAAATTATGCTTCACCATCCTACTCTGGCTCCAGACATAAGCTCTCCATTCCTTACTTATGATCAGGAAAAGTTAAAATCCAGGATTGATGCTTTAGTCATAAAGTGAATTACACAGGTAGCACTGCCAAAGAAACCGGGTGCTCCACAGAGGGCTCAGCTCAGCACGGGCTACACAATCGACCTCCTGGACCCAGCAGGCCTTGGTGGACACCAAGAGACACGCTCAGCAACACATCATCAGCAACACAAAATGTCCCTGGGCACCAAGCTGGGCACAAGGACAACATCACTGGGGCACCCAACGTCATCCCTGGCAGAGCAGCCAAASGGGAGGACAGGGAGATGCCTCAACGACTGAGAGAAGATGAAGGACTTGCTCCTAAGCAGGTGTCCACATGAGCGATGCGAGGGTGCCACAGTGAAAAGATGGGGGAAACTGAGGGAATTTATAAAGAGGACTCGCCACTGAGGCACAAAATGGCGACACAAAACTGGATGGATGCCCCAGTAAGAGTGATTCACGTTTTCCCTTCACTCCAGCAATTACAGCGGGAGAACGGTGGCCTCGGTGTCACAGGCTGAATATCCACATGCTCATAGACAGCAAGCATGGAGAGTTCTGCCTGCCTTTAGTGAAGGTTTAAATTACCCAGAAATAACCACTACCCATTTATTACAGAGCCACACACCTTCCCGTTGAGAAAACAAAAGCATTTCTTTTCCTTTTCAAAACATATGGCCAGAGCTTTGAGGACAGCAGGCACATATTCAACAGCATTCTCCTGCAGTGGAGCAAAATTTCAGCTTCGTGTTTGTCAGTCTGCATTTAAAAAAGTGTTTCTAGTGACACACGGATGTCCATCTTTGGAATTACTGCTATCGATCAGGTTACGCAGGAAGCAATTTACAGAGCACAGYGTGGCTGGAATGGTGCATTTCCAATGTTTGTTCATCCTGCTTGGGAAAATAAACTTCTCTTAGACTACGACTTGCACTTCCCTGAGCAATCTTCTAAACCAATTATCTTCTAAATAGAAGATAATTAGTGCAACTAAATTAATAGTTGYTCATATTCAATCCACTTTTCTTGCATCTTCTACCTGCTAGAGATATGTCCCTATATAAGTTAGAATTTAATGGACATGAGTTTAAACATCGCCTAGTGACAACAAACAGCTCATCTTTATTATTCCCAACTAAAAGAGGTAGTGGGAAATGGTATCAAAGTGGCTATTTGGAAGACCTTAGAATCGTTTTCATATCCCTATTTAGCAATATTAAATTAAGGAGCCATTAAAAGGTCGGTTGTCATCCCCTGGCATTTTGTTTTACAGAAAACTGAGAACTAGGATGCCTGCCTGCAATGTTAAAACCTGATGCCAAACACATTGGAGATATGCAGGTGTATAAGGAAATAGATAAAGAAGAACAAAAATAAATATAATTTGAAGCCCTGGGAACTGCCCTACTTGATGAAAATAGCACTGTGCATCTCAATGAAGAGAGACAATGGTTGCAAATAGAAATACTGTCTCAAAGGTTGCCCTCAATTACACGAGACTGCCATTACAGATAGATATATTTTATGATGGAACAGGCAACAAATTCTCAGAAATACATAGGAAAAGGAAATGCAGGACATGGAATCCACCCTTTAGCTTGAATAAGTCATGGAGAAAATCATGGTTGGAGCAGGTTCGGACTGTAAACATGGCACAGCCAAGTAAATGGATTTGTCATTTCCCGATAGCCCAAGTGCTGTTGGCAGATGAAATCTCATGTGGTACAAGGAACAATGCAAGACAACTCAGCAGACAGCCAAATACYGTGAGCAAAGTTAATCATTAGCTTGTTATATTCACTTTGGCTAGCAGAAGTTAAYGGGAGTCTCCTTGATCCACTACCTGACCAAGGATGTCATATTAAATGTGAAGTGTATGGCAATGAGGACATTTAGGAACAAAAGGAAAAATTAGAGCAAATGCTGTGGAAAAGCCTGAGTAGGCAGAGGTCCAAATTTTGTGCTCATCAGTGTGACGTAACAGTCTCTGGTGGATTCTGTGGCCTGTATTCAGGTCTATYATCAAGAAAAGAAGAGAAAATTTGGTTATTTATCCTGCTACTCATGTCAAAAGGCAAACTTGGCAACTTCCAACCAAAAAAAAAAAACCGCAAAACCAAGAGGTTCTTGTAGTTAGTATTTCCCTCCCAAACACACACACGCATACAAGATGCCCCCTGCTCTTTCCATTGTCAACATAGTCATATATAGATATACATGTCCTCTTAAGCAGGTGAGGTGATTCCGGACTAGGGAGYGGGCTCATTTGCAAGGCTAAGCTGCAGCACGCATCCCTCCTTGCAGCAGATGGACGGAGCTGCTCCCAGCGAGCTCCCAGGGGGACCTTCTGCCAAGAAAAGCTGCCAGAAACTTCTAACTGGGCTTCATCTCTGCTCTTGTTGTCAGTGCGTTCTCTCTCYCCCTCGGTTGCTTTCCTCATTAGGCTGGCCATAGGGCACCTCCACAAAGGTGTAGCCAGAGATTTTAAGAATTCTGCAAATATCCATGAAGATTACAAGTGTACCGGAGATGTGCTAGGAAAGCACTACAGAGGAAGAACTTCATTACTAGCTTAGCTGTTGGGATGAAGTAGGTGATAAAATATGCCTAACAATGAAACCTGCCTTCTCGGTGTTCTGCAGGCACTGCCATAACCGGTTTTAGAAATGAGCTGAAAGCTTCACATAACTGAGCACAGTTACAGTAAAATACACATATTTCAACCTTATTGCAGTCGCTGCATAGAAATCGGGGAAGTAAAAATCCCAACTTCTGTGGCTCCAGAGTAACTCCATATGCCGTGCTGCCTTCAATCCCAGCTAATGCAGCATTTTTGTGAATAAAATGGACTGATTTCAAAGGTAAGTGAGACAAAACGACGTGAAGGGACTCTTAGACTCTTACACATTAGAACCGAGAAGCCAAGTTTCTATAAGCTATTCAAGCCACAAGGAAACGGAGGCATAAAGAGCCTGGAAATGCTCAAAGGATGACAGTAACGGAATCAGAGAGACAGGTTTAATGGGATTCAGGGGAATAAAAAGAAGGAATAGTAGGGAATTGTGGCTCCCGTGAAAAGCTTTGGGTGTAGCCCCACTCTGCCAGCAGTGATTAGCTATTGCCCACTGCCCACTGGTTAATCAGAATTTTCCAGCAGTAGGRACGAGTTTCCACAGTACAGGATTCATTTTAGGAGAAATAAATCCAGCCACAACACAGCAAACTTTTCTGCTTCTCTTCATCCTTTGTGCTAATTCAGGCAATACAAAGCTCAGCCTGAGCCTCTCTGTTGATGGATCAGCATTTGGACAGAGCAGCACAACTCTGCGCACTGTTGAACCAGAGCTCCTGCAAAGGGCAGGTTAACATCTCCAGGACTTCCCAACTGTGATTCGTATTGTGGAATGGCCTCTTGAGAAAAGATATGTTGGCCTTATTGTTGAGAGGATATAAAACGAGGTGCACACAACACTGCAAACTGCACATCAGAGAATAAAACCTGCGGCAGCCTTGTTCATGACTGAATGAGCCMATCCGCAACATCTCCGGGTAATTCACGTCTCCTTAGGAAAGCCAAAGGGGTTCAGAAAAGACTCAAGCCTAACAAGTCATAATATTTTTTTTTCCTTACATTGAAAAGCAATTTTTTCTTGTTCTCCTAAAGCAAGGTTTATATGAGGTAACTCTATTAATAATACTCTCATGGAGTTCTGATCAGTTCTATTGTTCCTTTCCATTTTAATATATAATATTCATGAACTCACAGAATGTTAAAATTCCCTCATCTCACATTTGCCATACTTTGCTTTATTCACATTTTTTCTTTTTTTTTTTTTCCCTAATGTAAATACAGGACTCAAAGCAATATTGCTATAGCACCTAAAGTGCCAGTCCAGTCTACAGAAGTTCTCTCGTTCTCTCCCCATAGAAGCTGTTGGTTTCTGAATATTAAGATCTCAGTGAGCCTCAAAAAAAAAAAAAAAAAAAAAATCTTCCTTACATTTGTCAGAAATGACTGGAAAGAAAGATCTAAAAGATTTATGAAGTATGTGAAGTACAGCACTGTCAGCCACCATCAACCACTCTCCAACATGACAAACTGGAAGAAAGAAGTTGCTGACCTAGGACCCAAAGGACTTTTTTGACATTTACTTTTTACGTAAGATCCACCTGTTCTAGAATTCAGGCTGACCAAAGTTTGGAGGAAGCAGCAGACAGAGACTTAAAAACCATGGCCAAGCTAATATTCAGAACTAGAGGAGGAACAGGTGCCAAGAACACCATCTGCCCTTCTCAGCAAATGAGTCAACACTGCTCTCTACATCTCTGAATTCACAGTTATACACAACTGTATTTTTTCCCCTAAAGGATAAAGGAAGAGTTTAACACAAGTGCACAGAAGCTGCAGAAAATGCTTCAATTTAAACAAAGCTAGAGTTCAGAAAGATCAGAAACAGTTCAACTTTCTTCTGTGAAAAAGCATCACAGACAATTCAAGAAACTTACAGAATCTTCAACTTTAGCAAAACAGTCCATGAAGAAAAAGGCTGCAAATAGCTAGTAAAACTCCTAAGAGAAATATGCTGGCGGGTTTATGCCAGGGCTAAGCTCTGCCCATCATCTCCATTCACCTTGGACAGGGTTAGAAGAGAGCAAAAATTCAGATCAAGCCTGGAACAGGACCTCTAACCATGAATGTAAAGTAACTGTGGACTTTGTTATTTTCTCCAYATCCTTTTTATCTATTACCAACTTTTGGTTAAAAAATATAAGAAGAGAGAGAGCTATTAAAGCTCTTATTAAAGCATGGAAATGGATGAGCACACTAACCCTTTCTCCTTGGAAAAACTGGCTGCTCTCTGCTGCACGACCATTCCCGTGAACATACCTAGGTTAGCCAAGTTGCCACCTGCACACGTCTCCCTGAAGACACAGATATATTTGCCTGGATAAAACTGGCATTAGTTAAGAGGCAGAATATGCACAATACTCCCTTGATAAAAGACTTGAGAGGCAAAAGATCATTTAGGACAAGGGCTACATTTATGTTTCTTTGCCAGATTTGTACAAGGCCGACCCCTCATTGTGGCCATTGACAGTTTGAAATTAGCTCCTCATGTTCCTTTTCTTAGCTGTTTTYCCCCCTCTTTTGAAGCTTTGCCCATTCACTTATAATGATAATGAATAATTTACTAAAGAGAAAATCAAAGAGAACATGAGTCTGCCTTAATATTGGCATGTCAAATGATGTTTAACAGTTGCCTAGCACCATGAATTTCAATAGAGTATTTTCTCATCTTCATCAGTATAAGTAAAGTAAGAGAAGCAGCAGCAACACAATGGAACATGTGCAGTCTTCTAAGTGGCTTACTTCATGTAAATGCTACAGTACTTCACTATAATAGAAATGATTATATGTGGATTTACTTCAATTAAGCATCACCTTGGTAATGCTCTCTCTTTTGTTATCCTAACATGATTGCATATGTTCATCAAGGATGACTGAAGTTTACCCAGRAAGCCAAGTCAATTTTGCAGCTTTGTATTTAAGTGAGGCAAATTTAAAGGAATATTTTTAAAGCTCAAAGCTAACTACTTCTCATTCACAATTATCTCCTCAAATGTATATGCTTCAGTTGCTCACATACTGGCCTCARACATGATGACTGCATTCCCTGACAAGTCCCTTTGCCTTTTTCTGAACCCCAAATCCAAAGCAATATGCATTAGGCTGAATGACCCAAGAGAGGGCAGGGGAAGGGTGGCAGGGCATGCAGCAGCACTAGGCCAGGCRATATACCACAGGCCATAAAAATAAGGAAAGAAACCACAGTTTAAAACTGCAGCTGAGGCAGATGATTGTACTAGCAGACAGCTCCCCAGACACAGAAAATAGATTATTCCTTTCCTCATGCAGYGGCCTTGAATATATGAAAAACATTACTGTATTCCCACACTGTCTCCTTTCCTCCATGGCAAGTTCATCCAGGTCCCATCTTCAAATCTCTGACCTTTCTCTTTGCTCTTCTGTCTACTCTTTAAAGCTGATCTGCATCTGTCCTGAAGCAAACTGGACTAAACACTCTAGGTGAGTAGTTTGGCAGTACCTGAGCAAAGCAAATACTTCATATTTATGCATTATAGGGTGCTTGCTTTTAACCCTTTACCATGTTCCCCTTCACCCATTTTCCACAGGATTTAAGCATCCTGTATTTCCATGACTGATTATTCCTCTCTGTAGGCAGAATCTTTCTTTGTCACTCTTGCATAGCCTTTTATTACGTTTTTCAGATGGCAGCTGCAGTTTGTCCTTAAGAACTCATGCCCTCGCTTAAAGTAGCCTGGCAGTCTCTCATAGATTACATTCATCCCTGCATTTATCAGGTATGCTCTCTGCCCCACCTTCTTGGTAAATGATAGAAAACCGAATGACAGCCTGTCCAAGACAGCCCTCTGTTCTCTATGCTCTGCTGCTAACTTGCAGGGGTGTTTCATCAGCTTTTGAGACCGAGATGATCTTTCTCAGGCCAGCTTGATTTGAAAATACCCAGGGTATGCCAGAATTCTCCCTTGTGCCCTGTTCTTCCCTACTGAAAGTTGAGATCTACCCCTTGCTGCTCTTACCAACCAGACATTAATTGGGAGTGACCTCTTCAGCGAGGACWGATGAAATGTTGATTTTTTTCTCAGCATCTTCTGTTGTTCAGCTGTTCTGCTCTCTAGAGAAGAGCAACTCTTCCCTCGGTCATCCTACCAATGCTTACAGGATGCTTTCCTATTATTTGCATTTGTTTTGTGCTTTCTGTGCCTCCACATTTTTGATATTGTCCCTTCATGTTCCTGCTATGAGTTCAATCCATTGCTAGCAACGTGCAAAACTTGATATGGATCTTTGACTGCAGACCATCATGGCCTTGCAACGTATGTCTGCAGTCTTTACGGCAGAATCTGGACAGAAACCATGACTATTAGGACATTGAAAGCTATATATATAAAATACAAATACATAGTGGTCTTTTTTTCCTTATGCATGTGAATCACAACCAGATCAATCAGACAAACCTAGCTTTCATTCACAGTGGTATAAACCTAAAGGAAAACCAAATATTTCAACAAAGCTTTTGACACACAAAGCTGCCATTGTTCTTATCCTCCCACAATTAATTAATGGACTGACTTTTTTCTTCAGTGAAGCAAGCAAGCTTGGCTTGAGGGCAGCCATGCATTTTCTACGTCTGTGAAAGCCCTCTTGTATCCAGCTAGCTCAGCAGGGACACCAGCTCAATAGGAGCCTAATTGAAATAAGTCCCTTTTCCATTCAGTTACAACAGTATTATATGAAATTTCAGGGCTTGTGGGTGCATTTGCTTTTTGCTCTAAAGCAGTATCTTGTCGATATATTATTGCTACTGGTCTCCCTTTTCCAAAATGCCCTCAGTCTATTTGCACAGGCCAGCAACTGCAAAGTGAGTGGCTGTAAGGAACATTTTTCTTACATTCCCTTAAGATTTTGAAGCATTTTCTTTGCCGGTGAAGCTACTTGATCYGTCAAGTCGTTATGTCATGTTCTCGTTATGCACATGTACTGCTTTATATCTAACTCTGCTTTCAACATGCAATCTGTGGCTCATTTCTTTCAATTTCAGTTGCCTAATCCCAGTTGTAGCAGAAGAATCTACATATATATATACACCCATATATACACACACATGTATAAATATGCAAGCACACACATGCATGTTCATTTATAAATACACACACAAATATAGGCTTGTATACTGACACACACACTTATTGCATATGTATACCTAATCCAGATTTTATTTCCAGGGTTAGTTATTTGCTTGCAATACAAATGCTGCACAGGTACCTGCCATCTTGCACAGGAGATTTTTCCCTAACATTTACTCACAAAGGCAATTACATGAAAAAATTATGATTTGGAATCTAGAAGAAGCAAAGGATTATAGTTAAAAATATACAAGCAAACAACTTAAGATCCACAAAGATAATCRAAGAGGGATTTTTCAATGAGAGCCTAAGCAAGGAAAACATGCATTTCACAGGGAAAAGAAAGAAGTAGAGAGGCTGATCTTTGATACAAAGCRCCACTGAAATTCATCCCTACAGGCCAATTAAACTCCTTGCTCACTTTTAGAATAGTTGGTCTGTGGATTTAAAGTCCCCTGTGGGCTTGGTGCTGGCCCTGTGCAYGGAGGGGAATTCCAGCACTCTGGATGACCACTGCGGCATTGCAGCATCCCGGAGGAGAAAGCCCAGGCTAAGCATCCCACGTGCATCAAGTGGGCTGCCTGGAAAACAGGGACCTAATTTAATGTCTCTTYGTATGTTAATGAAGAAAAAGAGAACCTTTCAAGTATTTTCACTGAACTGACCAAAAATAATTTTTTAAAAAAATGTGTATACTTCAGGAACTCTCTGCAGTGGTGAGTAATGAGGTTCAGGGCTGTCCGGCCTGGTCTGGAGACAGGGCTGGATGCTGCCTCTCTCCAGGCATATTCCCTGCAGCCAAGGAGAGTAGGGTGCTTTTCCTGATCTCTCTCTGCTCCCAAAAGAATCCACAAAAACATTTCAGTTTTGACAAAAAGAAACTGCCCAAAAATTTCAGACAGCTCAATCTAACTGTTCTTGTTCCTTCAAGTGTTGTATGAGTCATCAAAAAGGCTTATCTCCTCCACTGGAATTTGGATTAGGCTCATAGAAGAGGAAATAAAAGTGGAAGCCATAAAAAGTGGCAACCTCTTGCTCTCTGGAAAGACAGGTCCCATCCATCAACAGCAGCCACTTATATTACTCAGAACAACCTTGTGTCAGTGAGAATATTTGCAGGCATGCATCCGTGTAGCAATAAAGAGGTTAAAATATATATCAGTGGAGTGGTTATAAGACCTTCAGCAACTTTAATTTCCCTGGTCCATTCTTGGAGTTTCTGGGAGATGTAATTCTCCAGAGTATACACTGGGGGATAAAAACTGCAGGTTGATATAAGCACCCTCTGAATATTATCAACACAAGGTAAAAGGGAAACAAGGTTTAACTGTGAAAACAATATTACTGTTAATCAAACTGGGGAAAATCCTCCCAGTCCTCAATAAAACTGTGACATTCAGGTCTGTGTTATTTTCATCTGAAATAGGCCTTCCCCACAGGAGGCCCAGGACTGCCAATTATAAGGAGAAAAAGGATGTTTTAACATTTTATGTTCTCATAAATCAGAAAAGTTTGGTAGTGCTGTCAAATTCATCCTGCCTTGTGAATCACMAAGTTTTCAGGCTGAGCAGAAGATTCAAGAGCCTCAAACTTACCCCAGATTGTGCCTTAAATCTATTTCTGCCGTATTTGTATGGAAAATTTCATTATGGCAGTGAAATGAACAGAGTAACTCCCKCTCTGACATCACAATAGGTAACATTTATTGAAAGATATTCTATTTAAGTTGTATTTGCAATGAAAAGCAAACAGACTCATTAGCAGCTGAGCTAGGAAACTGAGTTTCCATAAGTTTGGACCCACTGCTTTATGTTCTCTAGAGGGTTTCCAATGCTTTTCCCTGGCAGGAGCATGGGTGGGAACTGGCTTCTCCAATTGGCTGCCTACTCTACCAAAATGGACGGGAATTTGTTATTTTTGAAACTTCCTTATCTCCAAACTAGCCTAAAATTAACCGKATGAGTCACAACTTAATGTGGAGAGAGCAGAAGGCATAGTCACAGACGCAGCATAACCACACGATGTTGCTAACTTTTAGTGTGGTTTTAGGGAAACTGCACAAAAAAAATTACAAGCACTGTCCTTATTTACTCAGCCATGGAACTGAAGGAATATGTCCTGAGCTAACATCAGCCATACAATTCACTGGGTTTGCTTAAGGAATATGAGTCTAGAACAAGAGCCCTGATCAGCCTCAGACTACAGACAGTAAATGACTGAGCCCGTGCATCCCCGTTCACTCCTGCCCTGCCTTTCTCTGATTTTCTGATCAACCACAGAATATGGGGCTGGGGTCTCCTGCCAGCTCTGTGCAGCATTAGTAGCCACCTAATCAGAAAAGGGAAAATACAAGCTACCTCCCCATAAGCAACATAGGACCAAGGCAGATCTGAGTTTTCATTTGCTCATAAAAGACCTGAGATCAGTGAAGCAGGAGAGAAAGGGAGGTCTTGGGGAGATCAGCCTAGCCTCAGTCGGTCGGGGACTGTGACCAAGGTCACAGTCTATCCCATTTATGGGACTTGGAGGGATGCCCAAGTGACTGAAAATTGACTGAAATCAGTCATTCCRAAATTGACTGAAATCAGTGATTCTGTACCCTTCCCTTTGGCTCTGCTGCTCCCACCATGATCTCATTGCTTCTTATACCCCAACTACTCACCCTGSAGGAGCCCTAAGCCACGAAATGGGAGCCAGGGGGAAGCTCCTCCTCACTATTCATGCTGGAATCCCGATACCTACAGGCACCATGATCCAGACCCGACTGCATGAGGATTTCAAGGAACAGACTCCAGGCTGAAAGGAAATGCAGAGACAACGACAGCCTCGGCAAACCTCATTTCCAAGGGAGGACCATGGCCACATCACAAGGCCCATAGCTCAACACCACATCTCACCCTTCTCCTGCTACCTCCCTTGCAGTCTTTTCCTTCACCGTAGCACGTTCAGTGGGACTGTCTAAAGGGCAGTGATTCGCAAAACTGTGTCCACATCCTGCTTATTAGTGTCCTTTAAGGTACACAGCAAGCTTAAATCACAAGACAGTAATAGGAAATTAAAGTCATCCAAAAAAGCAGTAAAATGTTAAAACTGAAAAGCGATATTTAAATGGCAAATTGATTTTTAAAAGTTGAATAATTAACTGATGAAATCATCCAACTTACAATAGTGTTAAGGATAAGGCTCTATTATTTTAAAAGATCCATTTATTATTCTGTTGCATCAATTAATAAATTAAGCTAAATAGCAAGATTATCCTAACAGCTAATTAGTTCTCCTAACAGGAGGGAGAAAGAGCTAGCGGAAAAAAAAAAGTGAAAATGCGGAACATTCACATTAGTGTAACCAAATCTGCACTTTTCATCAGTTAACAGTAGCTTGGAAGAAACGTGAAGTTGCATGAATGTCTATGATGTTCTCACCTCAAAACAGTCGCCCAGGCCAAAACACCTCAATGAGRAATATACTGTAATTTGGGATGCAAAAGGGACTCGAGCAAGAAAAAAATGATGTGAGTCTAATGCACATAACAGGTGTGTTAGTATTCTGTGGGTGACCCAGAGGATAAAAGAGATGCCGTTACAAGAGAAAAAAAGAAAACAGATTTTTTGTCAGGAAAAATAATTGAGAAGTCTTTGTTTTCAGAGCTAAATACCTTAAGTTTCTTTACCAAGCTCCATGGGATAGGAAGTGCTGATTACCTCAGTGCCTGTACATATATGGCCACAAATTCATTACAATAAATATAAAAGAAGAATCTCATGCCCATCAGTGTCTACAAACAAGCAGCACAAAGTGCCTGCCACTGATGTTGAAGAAAAGACAAGTCAAGGAAACACTGGAATAGCTTCAAAAAGCAATAAAAAATTTCAGGCAGGCCTTCATGCAATGGAAATTCCTCCAAGTCTGATAAAGCACTGAAAATGTCTTTCATGAGAATAATAATGCACAGAATTGTGACCATTTTCTGAAGTACCTTGTCCACCGCTAGAGTGCCTTGGTAGATGGTCAAAATTGTAGTTCTGTTCATGTCGACGCAGTCTGGTGACAGATCGTGGATAAAAGTTCAAGTCCATAAATCTGTGTTTGCTCATTGATAACCACTGGTGTCCCTTCTCGACAGATAAGATGCACAGCTGGTTAAAACACAGTGATATTCTATTTTTATTAAAATAGAGAGAAAATACTCTTCAGAATAACATTATCTGTAAGCTTTCCAGATAGTAATAACACAGTTCAAGGAAACATGCCTTTTACTACCTTCTCCTCCCATAAAAGCCACATAGATCTTATTGCTTTCTTTGTTCCTAATAAAGAAAGTTAGCAAACTTCTCAGCATCATCAAACAGGTTTCAGATATGCAATTCTGTCCAAAACAATCTAGAATTTCTCAAGGGAAAGAACTGAAAGCGCCTCCACTAATACTGGCAGAGTTTGATTTTAATAAGTCATATTTCATCTCTGTTTGCACTCTAATAAAACTCATATGGAACTGAAAATATCCACAGAAACAAAATTTTCTTTCACGATGACTCAGGGAAAGCACAATCAAATCTGTTATTAGCCATTAGAGCCTAAATGGTATGATGAATGCCCAGGATTTACATGTCATTTTTACATCTTCAGAGCACTGTAATCAGTTATTCTTGCATTACATGGCATTGTTACCACACAAGGCTCTTTTAAGGTGCAACTACTAAGATGTTAATTCTGATATTCTGTTTCCTCAGACAGCATAATCCAGTCACGTATGTGAAGTACATGACAAGCAGGGCTGCACTGGACTCGCAATGAAATAACATTTATTTCATTTGTTTGCTTCACTCTCCTGATTAAAACATTTAAATGGTTTGGGTTTTTTTCCTAATAATATAAAGCTCCAGAGAGATTCCATGCACAAAGAAATGTATAAACTGCCTTCCAGAATAAAAAAGTGTGTGCGTAAATTTCTTCCAAAATTTATTTCTGATGTGTCAAGTCGGTCTTTATTAGGGAACTATAAAGTTTATCTACATGGAATAATCCTCCAAAGGACTTTATATTACCAGGACTTATCTTGTTTTATTTAACATACATATGTGAATAAATGCAAATCTTGTTATAAATGACAGAAACCATCTGATATTCAAGTTCTTTGAGCTTCATTTCAAACCCAGAAGAGATTGGGATAGTGGTTAGTTCGTAGGAGACAAAAAACACCCTRAAAAATAACAGGAAGAGGTAGGGAGCTGGGGAGGAAAGGTTAGAGGAGGGCTTGCCAGGACAGCTACTCAGAAAGGCATCCAAATGGTGAGCAGGGGCATCCTCCTGAGGAACCCCTCAGGGCTGCATATTCCATGTGCACTTTTCCATTTCTTTTCCATTTCTCCTCTGTAAAGTATTCTTTCCATTAAGTACATTTTACATGCTATTCCTGCATTCATATGCATGTGACTCGGCTGTTCCGACTGGAGCTCATCTCCTTTCCCTTCCTTGTTACGAYACTGCAAACTCAGCCCTTTCCCACATGCTTTCCCACTCCCTTTTCCCTCGGGTGTAATTAAAGAACCAGTCGCTCTAGTGCGATTTGCTTCCGTGCTTCCCCTTTACAACCTAAGGGGCCGTTAAGCCGATTTCATGGCTTAACAGAAAGATCCCAAAGCGAAAATCACAAGAGTAGTGGCACAGTGAAGACAGCTAGGGATTCCAGATAAACAATACCAAAAGTGCATTTCTCTAAGGATCCGCGTTGAGGAGGAGCCCGAGAGTGGCAGGCAGCAGCTCACATGTCAGAGCTAAATTTCCTTTTTGGTTTGTGCTGACAGACCAGCACCCAGCAGAAGGGGTATCTCTTGTCTCATGCTTCTTCAGCTCTGCTGCTTTACTGTTTTAGCTGCACAGCCTTTCCTTGCCCACCCACTTCTGCCTCCTTCTCCCAAAGGCACCTGCTGGGTATTCAACACAGTCCGCCTTGGTGGATAATGGTTAAAAAGAGACAAAACAAAACACAAACCTGAAACAAGCATTTCAGAAGACAGGTTGCTAATGTAAATCCTAATATTAGTCAGCTTTCAGGAAAAAAAAATGAAAGAGGAAAATCTGCTTTATATTCTAAACCTTTTATATATATTCTAAACCTTAAGTAAAAAAATAAAATAAAAACTGGCCTGCCAAAGTTTGCCTAGCAGAAAGCTGCTCATTTTACTCATTGCAAGCACATCACCTTCACTGTACAGGCAGGAAAATCAGAGCAAGAGACCAAAGAGAGAAGCAGGACGAGAACTGAGGGGCAGCTGCCCCAGGTCCCTATCCGAGCACCAATGAACCTGCCAAGGCTTCCGACTCCTGCCCTTCAAATTGCCCAACACTGTTCTAGCTYGTGAAGAAACTACAACAGCCACCAGACTTCAACACCCTTCACTGTATGGGCTCCCTTTCCTACTGTTATCTGTTTTTCCAGCCCCCAGTAGCCTTCACTGTTACAGTTATTGTGGAATATCAGCTGGGGCAGCAGCTCCCCCAGCAGACATGAATTTTAAAGCATCTCACGTCTGGCAATAAGTAAAGGCAAACCAAGACACCGATGGACTGGCATCATTTGAATGTCTGTTTTGTTTCTGAGAGCTACAAGGAAATAGAAAAGGTACTTGAGTGAAAAATCAGAATATTGGCTATTTTTGACAGAGAGAGCATGATTAAAATGCCCTGAAGCAGCAATAATGACTGAACCCTATCAAGACCAGCTCTCACCACCTCATACCACGAGCACCGTGCTTGTAATGCAAGTGATGATATACAAAATCCACCTCGTTCCAATGCACACCTTACAACGCGTGACCACTGTCATTAAAGCTTCTTCCCCAGAATGTCTCCCCAGTCTACAAGAGGCAGAACAACATGTCCCTGCGGCTCCAGGAAGCAGAAGGAATTTAGTGTTGCCTCCAGAGGTGTCCAACACAACCATAATTTCTCTGCTTGCTTGCATATAAGCTGTCTCCCTACAGCTATATGGAATTTTTCCATTAGAATATTTTTCCATGGGAAATTACTGGCTCTTTTTTCTTTTTATGTTTATGGTACTGTGGCCATCAGCTTATAATTCCAGGCAAATTTCTCTTTGACCTCAAGCACAGCAGCCGTGAGGGCTTCTTGGTTTCCCTGGATTTTGGCTAAACAGCAAAGAGACTTCTGTCAAGTCAAGTCAAGTCTGCCAGACCTGCAGATTCCCATGCCAAGGGATTCTGCCCGGGGACCATCTCAGAGGCAGGATCCCAAATTTCCCATGTGTGCCTATACAAGTGACAAAATGACTCTGCTCCAAAGAGTGAAACTCTTTCATCACGTACATGAATCAATGCATCAGTAAAAACGATGTTTCCCCAATGAAAAAGAAAAGCAATTAAGAAAGCAGCTAACATGAAGAACCAAAATTAAATGTAATAAATAAAATGAAATTAATTTGATGACAAATTTGAAATGTTTTGATTTTGAATGTTTTATTTCAAAACTTCTCATTTCTCTTTTTTTTTTTAATTTTCAAATATTTGCTTTGTATTTTACTGGAGAATTTCCCACAGAATGAGTATTCATTCAACTGTAGTTTTTTCAAGATCATTAGGAACTTGAAGATGCCAGCTTAGTTCAGAACCCAAMACGCTGCTTTACAAATAAGCATGGCACTGGTAATTACCACTGGTAATTGCAAAATGGCAGTAGTAATTATGCAAGCTGCATATCAGGATATATTTTTTCAACAAGAAAGTCTATTATATTTTGAAATACATCTCCTAAGACAAGTAATGAAAGCCCCACCACTTGAATCAATTGAGACAAGAGATTTTCTGCCCCGTTTCAGAAGCACATTGAAAAGCTCAAGCTTCAAAGCCCTCGACCTGCAAGAACAYGGTCCCCCAGCAGCAACAGTGGAGGCAGGTTGAGGCCTCCCGGGATTGCTTCAGCTTTCCATGGATTAACACAGGACCTACCTGCATTATCCACATGGCTCTGGAGGCTGTTGAACCTCAAGATCTAACACAACTTTTTGATGACACTTTCAGGCTAGAATTAGTTAACCTTCACACAGTAACAAACTGGTTTCACAAGTTGAAATAAATGGGAAGAAATATCCTGCAACTTGATATTTCCCCCATCAATGCCATTTGCATGTTTTTTATTCACAGAGTTCTGATTTTTTTATAGCCTACAATAGTATCCATAAAATCCCTAGTTGAATGCTGGCCTTCATTTGTCTTCATTTTGTTCTTCCCAATGCCAGAGGAAATTTCTTAGTCAAAAGATAACCTGGTTCTCCTTTTTTTTAATTTCTACACGGTTTCTGAGCACCTGCTCTTTATGTTGTACTGCAAAACACTAGGCATTTAAAAACTGAGAGAACACGGAAAAACAAAGCTCGTCTGCACACAGGGAATTATACATTAGACAGTAACGGCAATAGCTACACTGCAGCCACGAGTAAGCTGCTAATTTATGTGTGCATTCAGTGCTAAACTACAAAAGCCAGAAATTACTGGGATTTTTATGTTTAGCTTAAAAAAACCTCAAAAGTTAAAAAAAAAAATCCAAASCAAAGTACCCATGGCAACCTTAATTCTCTTCATCCTGCCCTCTGATGCAGCGCTTGTTCAGTGATTACATATTCCTGACTAAAGCTACATCTCTTAGATGATGCAAAGCAAGGTTAAAGGATTCTTAAAATTAATGAAGTCCTTCAGCCTTCTTGTAGGATTTACAGCTAGAGGGATTCCAAACCACATTTTGAGAAGGAGAAGAAAAAAGGGTAAGAAAACCACCACATGAGTTTCCTCCCTTTTTGATAGGAAAGAACATATACCAATATCAAATAATTTTAAATTCCTTTACTACATTTTTACCCTTCTTAACATTCCTTATTTTAAATTTCTCTGACTTGCAGTATGAGAAGTGAATATTAGTCATTTTACCTTTTGGCGCTGAGTTTCACTTTCTGCTTGTCTACTTATCTTTCAGTAAGAGCTAAGAGATGCTATTTCCAGTTATTATTTAGGATTTTTCTTATATTTTCCAACKAGAATATGTTTCTGATGATAGGCAGAGACAAGTAGAATGTTGTATTATGACATTTAGTATGAGGAGGGTCATACCACATGTTTCCAGGTATTTCGTTATGTCTTTTTAGCCTGTTTCCTAATAATGGGGTGCTTGCAAATATATGCAATACAATACATATGTAATATATTATACGATAAATATGTAATTCTGTATGCAAGTCCTTCTCACCCAATATCTTCTGAACTCAATGGCCAGCTTGAAAGAGGAGGGGATAGCCCCAGCACTAATGAGTTCCTACAACTTTAATGGGAAAAATAACATGGGAGTTTAGAGCCAACTGGCTTGGCTGGCATGACCAGCACTAGCCCAGAAGAGAGACAGGTASAACAGAGGCACCTTCCATGCTGCCTTACAGCAGCCAGATGGCATTAATGCACTGGCTATTCATGCACTCCATGTCAGCCACAGGGCTGGTACAAGGCTGTGGAGAGGAGGGATGAATTGCTATGGATGTTATCACTCCTGCTGTTCTCTAGAGCTCTCACAAGCAATGTCTACAGGCCCCATCCCCATGCGGTTTGTTCTGAAAACTTCAGTGGCTCCTAGCAATGGGAGCTGCAGGTATCTCGGTCTGGAAACATCACGTCTAAAGGGCATCAGGCACGGTGGAAGAACTAAGGTAGTGCTGGAACTCAAGGCMATAAGAGGTTGGCAGTGGTCCGTTAGCACACTTTGCAAAGGGGGCCAGAGCAGACGAGAGAGCCSAGCTACCGCAGCGCGCGGCCTCGCTGACACGTGGCAATGGGCAACGAGGCGCTGCTCAAGGCGCCTTCTGCTAACACCGACCAAGGACCTTTACGAGAAAACCACAGTGCATCACCCGCWGTGGTGAGTCAGTTCTGAACACCCTGCAGATAGAGCAGCAGGGCCTACTGGAAGGACGGCTCTCCCAAGCCAGGTCGGGCTCTGGCGAGCTTCCCTGCCCCGGCCACGCCGCGCCTGTGTGAACCGTCTCAACGCCCAACAGTCCCTATCGTCTCTCTCTCAAAGTGTGTCTCAGCACCCTGCGTGTGGGGCATTCGAGGTATTTCTTTTGCTTYACGTGCACGCAGCAAGAGCCCTAGTAGTCTGTGAAGCAAAAGGAACAGCGATCTTGCTTCACACCCAGGATAAAGGAAAAGAACCAGCTCAAATATACGCTCTGAATTTCCAGAATCTGTTTACTTTCTCGACCTGCTTTTGCACAGGCAGCGTTTCACAAGCACAAATGACAGACTCTGGTCTTAAGTAACAAATCTACAGAATTATAACTAAATATTTCATTTTCACTGCTTGTCCTAAAGTAAAAAGGCATTCTCCTACCTCCTCTCTTACTGAAAAGAGAAACACAGCTTTAGTTTTAGAAGTAATAAAATGTATGCAGTGGTGACATAGTCTTTACAGTACAACTGTGACAACAATCTAGGAAGATGCAGTCAAGATGAACAGCTTGACCACCTTCTAGAAAACTGTTTATGGTTATGGGTGGGTGGCAATGTTGTCTTGAAGTTGCCAAGGAACATTCAGATGGGTCATCCCTTGAGAAAGGCTGCATGATACTGAAAAGATTCTTGGATCTCCTCAGAAAGGTCACATCTGGCCTTTCTTTCAACTGCTGTCCTCTATAGCTTAAGCTCAAAGGCCTCTCTGTGCTGCAGGACACTACAGAAACACCTTATGCTATGCTATGGGATGAATGAGAAAGAAGGCACACAGGCACACAGAAGAGAAACCAGTCCCCCTTTCTTCAACTCAGTGCCACCCAGTGATTCTGAGTTCATATGAAGCCACAGGCTCTTCCAAGAGGGCTAGAGGTAGAAAGCAACACAAAAGAAATTTTGTGAGCAGTCACATTTCCCTCTGAAAACAAACAAAAAGTGACAAGAATACTTTCCCCATCCCTGTTTCAAATGCTACGTGGTGCAGAAGGAAGAACTGGTTACTCATTTTATCCACCAGAGATTSACAACAGCGATCCAACAAGGCCACCTGACTACCGGACTCACGGATTTAARGCTTCTGCCCAGTACATGAACTATTCGTTCTCTCTGCCTTACTCTGTACCTTTTACCCTGTGCCTGTTCTGTACTTGTTCCCCTGTAACTTTTCTTCCATTCCACAACTTCTTCACCTGCCTTCAAAGCAACACTTCACACATGCACTTTATTCTCCCTGGAAAAGCTTTCAGTAAAACCTGCAACAAGACCGTGTTAAAGATGAGAAGGGGATCATCCACCCAGGTCTTTCAGGTGAGCAGAACATGGTTCAGAGGAAGGAGAAATGCAATGGCAGAGAATTTCAAAGTGTCAAAACTGCGACAGGAAGCAAAATATTAAGCTAAGCAGAGTTTCACTTTGAAATGTTCGTTTCATAGTGATTTCTCCTACCCTGTCTGGGAAATCTCCGTCACCTACCCACCATCTCAGGGAAGGGAATGWAAGAGCTGTCTGCACATACAGAAAAAGAAAAGTTTCCTCCACAGAAGACAACATCCATACTTTGCCAACACGCATAACACTTAACACATTTCCTCTGAGCTCTGTCCTTTAGGAGGTTCATCAGATTCAGCTTTCACAGCAGCAGCACCTTTTGCATGAGCAACAGTTATGATCTTTGGAGAGATTTTGTTCCCATTTGAAAAGGGTAATGCCTCTGGCAGCCTTGACTGGAGCAAGGCGCCGAGCTCTGCGTGCATCGCATCCGTATCCTCATTTGAGAGGCAGCACTTCCCAAAAACTGCCGGAGAGAGAGAAAGTCATGCATCTTCCCCACTAACCATCGTGTTGGCCTGTRAAGTGCAACCACAGCTGTTAGCTTAGCTGTAGCCCATTCCTCCAAAGTTCCAATAAAGCAAGCAGTGCATATTAAGAGAAGAGTCCTGCAGATGAGGTAGCACTGAAGGGGGCCGCCTTGATTAAACTGGGTTATTCTGCTGAGAAGTCCTCCGTGCGCTCTCTTGGTTATGGCTGTTAGAGCTGCAGCAGGGTGACATGAATTGCCTTTTATCTAATTGGAAAACTCCCACAGAGTTGAGAAGTACTCATTTAGACAGGCAAATCAATAAAGGAAATGGTAAGCATGAGAATATACTGGGGCTACAGAGTCTGTGTGCGTCTTATATGCTTTTGCTTAATAAAGATTAACTCTTTCCTGTTTGCTGCAATGCCAGGATTTGGATTACAGCAGATTCTACCCTATAATATCAGGGTACAGTTTTCTCAAGGCAAGAGTACTAGTCTGTTAGAGAGACTGGAAATTTAGGAGAAGATATTCAGAAAAGGCAGAAAAGAGGAAGCAAATAAACATTAACAGCTTGGACGCTGGCAACCACAMCAAAAGTTAAGTTTCCATTAAAAGGAAAAGGGAGCAAAACCTGCTTTGGGAAATAGCAGGAGCATCGGCTGTATTTCCATCCAGGCGTGCAGTTGAAAGGTAAATTGTGAGGAAGGCAATGAGCAGAGAAGCAATCCCAACTTCCCTACTTCCAACTTTTCCTTTTCCATACGCCCTCACAGTGGCTGTGAAAATCACCACCCACACCACAGAGCCATTTCACAGTTTTAAAACTATTAGAAACAGTTATTTAGCTATTACAGAAAAAAAAATGGTTTGCAAGAAGAAAAAAAGCTTATAGTATAGTTGCTTAGTCTAGGATTAGTTTTGTTTTTCTGATTTCTCTCCGGCATTTCTTCTCCTAAAATCTCCAATCACTTTCACAACAGGCTTATGCACAGTAGCTTCAGGCATCTGGGAGAAAAAAAAATCCTGTTTAGCAATGTAAGTATCTGTTCCCCCACTGATGCTAATAGGAGTTCCTGTGCATAAATCACAGCACGCCCTGATGGGAGAAGAGATCCTAGAGCCTGAGACTGCCTTTACCCCAAGGGTGAGCTTGAATGTCCTGCTTATACCACACTGTTGGTCTTGGGGGAGYGCTCTGGCACATGTGAGAGCAGAGCCAAGCCCAGGGGACTTGGGCAGATCGCTCCTCGCCTGGTGCCGCAAGCCACGGAGCTCGGAGGAGCTCGGCTCATACAGCAGCGGTGCTCAGAAGCAGGCAGTACAGGACACGGGGTTTAGTGATCAAAACAAACAACCCCTTAAAAAGAAGGACTTTTCATTTGCCTTCAAGCTCGATCAGAGAAGGAAATGCATAATAAAGTGAACTTTTTTTTATGAGTTCCTTTTCTTCTAATTGACAAAATGCGTGTTTTAGTAAGGACTTGGTCTCCTCTTGCTTGATCCTGCACTGAAGTCATGATCSCGTGCTTTGGGCATCAGCCTGTTGCCATGGAAATGATCATATCACAAACAGTGCAGTATTATGATTTCACTGAAGGACCAAGGAGAAAGAAACAGCCYGGAAGGCAGCAAGTCCTCAAGCAGCAATCGTGTTGGTTATTAACACAGAGAAAAAGCACAATTACGACTAACAGATCCAAAGCAAATTCACTTATATCTTGCAATGTCCCATGAGTATCTTCCTTAGATATTTTCTTTCTCAAGAACTAATTCAGAATGTTCTTTGAGTGCCCAGTTCTTCCATCTGCAATCTCACCTGCCACTTGAAATATATTCCTCCTGTGAATGAACCCTGGTCACTTTTCATTCTCTCCCTACCCAATCCCTATCCATGACCTCTCTGCCAAGCTTGCAGTCTCCTGTTGTTAGTGAAAGGACTCTTTAGTTCAAGGGAACTTGCACAGTTTTAAGTGCTCTTGAAGGTGATGTGTGCACTGGCAAGAGCTGGTGTGGGCCAGATCCTCCCCTGAAGTGGGAATAGCCTGTGGTCAGCATCACACACATACATATGATAAGCACTCTCCAGTCTAAAATTGCATACCTTCAGCCTGAGCGTCCTTAGGACCATATTTTTTTTCTCCTAAGGGGAATTCTTCTGTTCTTTTTCCCCATCCACCACAGCACCACCTGCTTCCTTAAGAGATGACTAGGCCAGGCTCAAATGATTCACATAAACTCAAAGGTCCAGACTTTCAGGCCTYTTCACTTGTACTAAGCATTTAGTTAAACCTACAACTTCAGCAAGGCTCCTCCTCACCATTACAGCGCTCCACACGTGAAGTGAAGCCTGGAAAATCTTTCAAAACTTTGAAAACTTAAATAGCTCCAAGGAGGAAGAGGACAGATCCTCCGGCACCTGTGGCAGTTCCTGACAGGAACAGTGGCCACAGAAGCCCTTTGAACACTTTCAGAACAGACTTGTGACTTGAATAATTTGCTTCCATGTCGTACATCTTCTTGGCTACCGTGACAAGTTCAGGGAGCTTTCCTGAGCAGGTGAAAAGAGGCGTTACTGTGGTGTCCAACTTTAAACTTCCAGCTTGCACGAGCACAACTTCTGCCCAGGCCTGCCAGCTTTGGCAGCCAAGGGCTCCTTCCCATGTTTCCCACCCCAAATACCTTCCTCCTACATCCCTGTCTCAGGAAGAAAATAGGATTTGTGGTGGCCACAGATAATACAATGGGGACCAAGARAAAGATTACAGAGAAAGAAGAAAAGAACGACTCTAATGAGTGTTTCTTCATAAGTTCACTGAAATTTTTATGTTTAATAAACTTACATTCTTCTGAACTCCAACATACATGCACTATAAACTTGTGGCTGCTTATGAATTTACATGTATATAACTTGGGTCTCTCAACATTACTAAATCTTCCCAGTGAGAAAGCCTAGAGCATCTGTGCTACATACCAAAAGACTATTCTTTTCCATTAGGAATTCACTGATTTTTTGCCTCCAGATGTGTTTTAAGCTGTTGGAAAGCCTCAGAATTCAGCAGATTAATGTGTTTTAAATGTCACTCGATAAAGGGCACTGCTGCCAACGGTTCATTCATACTGCAGAGATTTAATTAGCTAAATGAAGTACCCTCCAAGAAATTTGTGTTAGTTTGGGGGCTTTTTGTTTTGTTTTAAATAACTTCACTTCAGTTTGTGTTTTTTGCTTTCTAATTGAAATTAATTTCCCYGGCTGTTTTATTTTAGAAAACACCTGGAACAGGGTTATTACTTCAAAAAGCCAATTATGAAATTAGAAAGATAACTACGATACTTATTTCTTTAATTACAGATATAAATAGGGACTATAGCACTGAAATTGCTTACAGACATCTTCCTGAAGTGTGCTGGAAGAAAACTGCAGAATTTGCTGCTCATCTAATTCCAGGGAGACACAAACCAAGATGAAATGAAGAGGTTGCTAAATCTACTATCAAGTTCTGTCTGAAACTTTGACAAGGCCCTTCCCTGTCATAGCCCTGTTTGTGCAACGAGAGCAAAAACTGTAGGATAATTAATGGCATACAGGTCTTGCTGCAGAAAGCAGGACTTCTCTGATCCCAAAAGAAATGTATCAGGATAAAAATACAAGAGCAGGAGAAAAACACCCATTTCTTTTGCCAAAAGTGTTAGTCACCTGCCTTTTCAAGCTGGAGATGTTGTTCCTATCCTGAAATGTCTACAGATAAAAGAGGATGCTGCACAAAATGAGCTGATTCAAGGCAGGTGACACCAGAGGTTTCTAAGAGCAGGCTCAGGAATAAAATGGTTGCAAGGGATCTTGTATGGGGATAGAYAGTCTCTTGGGGACTCTCCCAACCCAATGACCCTAGGAAAAGACAGACCCAAGAAGTGAGGAGACCCAGGCTGGCACAACACAGAGACAGCATCAACACCATCACAATCAGAACAGGGTGCAACTAATACACCACCTCGTTTAAAGTCCTCCACTATTTCAACTCATCACAGGCTGTAGCAATATTTTCAATTAAGCATTCCTAGCACAGCAGGATGCTTTGGAGAAATCAAGTCCCACCTTCACTAACTCTTCCGCAGGTACTGCCAGCTGACCATGCTCTGACATGACTTGATTGCTCCCCATTAAAGATCCCAGTCCTTTCTTCCATCCAGGGCTCCCAAGCCACCTCCCAGCTAACAAAAATCGGCATCAAAATGCATGGCACATAGGTTGCTGGGAGCCAGAAACAACATTTGTCTTATAGACCTGGAAACCTGATGGTGTCAAAGCAGGGCAGCTATCACAGCGTTGTTTGGTCTTTTCTGCTGAGGTTGTAAATAACTTCCAAAAATCTCCAAACAGGGACAGAAAGTGAGAATCTGTCACATCAACTAGAAAAGCAAGGCGATGCATGTGCCYGTGTCAGTGGTAAAAGACATTGTTAAGCAAGTAAAATAGCCCCTGCCATCTACAAATCTCTGAAGACTCCCTGAGTTTCAAAGCCAAGCATTAGGAGACTGCATTTTTCTTGCACCATCATAAATTATTTTTCCTTCCAGTCCTTTGCTGTCCATCAAGATTGCTTCTGGATTCATTCCCTGCACAAGCACCTCAAAATGGGTAAATGGAGCCACACAAGAATATACAGCATTTCAAGCCCAGTCTCACATAGAAAGGGTAATTCTGAAATCCTTTGCTCCGAGTGCTATAAGCCAGCAGAAGCTGGCCTAGGGTAGACACCCTAGGCGTGTAACACCTCTGCATGGCTCCTTAGACCTGCCTCTCTTCTCCTGATGTGCAGCTCCAGAATATGCCTTCCATGAGCTTTATGATATTCAACTGAATTGCCCGTCACTTTCCAAAAGCCCCTTGTACCAACTTTGCTATGAGAAGTAGTGCAGTAACCCAGCACAACACTGGAATAAAAGTGACGAGGAATCACGGCTAATGCTGTATGATTTGCTAAAGCGGTCAAGTTTACAGATCTGATTCCGACTGTTCCGATGCTTGATCTCCAATTCTGAATGAGAAGGAGATAAATAAAATCACAAGAGACAAAAAAAAAATGATGTTAGTTAAGAGAAGGAAAGGAGAAAAAGCATAAATGCAATTACCAGTGTGGCATACAGTCTGCAGCAGAGCTGTATACAGCATGGGAATTACAACAAAGAAAACAGATTCAGACTTCCAGGACTTAATTCTGTGGGGTCCATCTGGCCTAAGTTGAATCAAGCAGTTTCCAAGAAAATCCAAAACTCCAAATGGGTGATAATAATCTCTAACCTATGGAAGACCTTTCCTGCAACTCTAGCTGTCTCATCACTTGATATTTATTAAACATCCTTCTTTGAACTAC
This sequence comes from Nothoprocta perdicaria, assembly GCF_003342845.1. NCBI lineage: Eukaryota > Metazoa > Chordata > Aves > Tinamiformes > Tinamidae > Nothoprocta > Nothoprocta perdicaria. The sequence continues at coordinate 9,580 of NW_020456165.1, read as the reverse complement.
CCATTTGGTGTGAAAATAAAGTTTTCTGAATATGCACAAGTTTTCTGAATTTACAGAAGTTGGCAACTCAGCCTCTCCTGTTATCACGTCCTAGAAGAGGTATCAGGATATCTTTGATCTCATTTTCCTATCTAGGAAAGGAGAGGATTCATCACCTTCCATAAATCAACTATAAGTTCAAAGGCAGAAGGATTCCTGTGTAATCTTTTCTTTTTTCTTTTTTTTTTTTTTTTTATTTTTATGACCAGTATATTGACTAGCTCTGGGCAGTGATATTGGACATACCAGGCTTTCATCTTTTCTAAAAATCAACGATAGTGATCAGTGATTTCCAGTAGTGATTAACGATTTCCATGGTGAAAAAGGTTCCTGAAGGTGCATGTGAAACAAATCAGTGCTCTCCTACTGCAGAGGCAGCATCCCTTCCACTACCACAAACTGAGGTATGAGTGGTCAACAAAGGAGATTCTTATTTCTTCTCCATAGGGAAATCCCTCCATATTCTGCATTTAAGTACTAGTAGTAGCRCAGCAAGGGAAGTTGTCCAGGCTACAAGTTAATCTTCATTAATGAAGTTCAAGACTACTCAACTTTTTCTCATGCTGACACAGTCCAGCCCCTTTCATAAACATAAAAACATCTGCATAAAAGCCTTATTTGCTTCCACTCTTTTATTTTCAAGTCTTTGTATCAACAGATTTTTTAACCCATACTCTTACCTCAAGTGTGTACATGGCACACAGATAGATGATAATATATTGTATTTTTCAGTCTGTTTTTAATAGGACAAAATGTATAGATTTTCTTTTCAAATCAAAAAAGAACATTGAAAAAGCAGCATATCCACTGAGAAAAATATAACCCGCAGCTTTACTAGATCATGGAATAATTTGGTCTAGGATAGGAAGGGCTTTAGCTGTTCATCTATGACATCCTTCAATCTTAATGCAGTGATAAGTTTATCTTTTGAACCTGTGCCCTAGACCTCTTAAGCTTTTCTGGCTAAATTCTTCCATTTCTCTCTCAGCTATTACAGTACTGGTATAAAAGGATTTGCATCACTAAACTGGAGCTAAGGACTTAGTTCTCCTCTCTTTTACACAAAGCTAAAGTGAGGAAAAACTCATCCTTAAAGATAACTAAGTTGTACCAAATACCTTCTTAGTTGAGGCAACTTATTCTCTAGAAAAAAATAATAAGAAAAGCCAAATTGCCTAACACTTCAAAAAGAGAGTTTATGAAATCTGGCACTTCTGGGACCAGAGGAAATATTGTTTTAATGAATTGAATTTATGGAAGCACTTAGATWGGATAATTACCCTCAGAGCTATAAAGTTGAACTTGAAATAGTCAGGTAGACCAAAATTTGGTCTCCTAAAAGCAGGATTTTCTGTAGGTGCCTCACTGCAAAGTTACAGACAAGAAGATTTCACTGAGTTACCACCTTTCCTTGGAAGCACTTACCCTCTCCAAGGGTCAGGATGGAAGCTGTCAAGTGCCTTGAGTTTTCCGCTTCACCTGACCAAAAGGGCCATGGTGCCTTCCAGCTCTGTCCCAAYGCAGAGCTACAACAGACACAAAAGGCTGCACCTCTAGATCTCTTTTCCTCTCAGCCACTTCAGGATGAGGGGATTCAAAACTGATTTTCCCAAATGAGTGTGCCAGCCACCCAATTCTGGGAGACGGTACTCACTGCTTTGCCTTGAGACTGCAACACCAGGAAGGAAAGCATCAGGAAGGGAAGCAGACAGACAGACAAGGCAGRGCTCTGAAATCTGCTTTTAGGCTTTGCACTGGTGAAGAGATGCAGATCTTAAGTTCCTGCCCTCAAATTATATTCAGGAATCAGAAATAATYCCAAGCTAAGGATTTATATCACAAATTTCTTCCTAACATGATTTTGCAATAAGCTTGGTGCAAATGGACAAGTAACTACACTGTTAAATCTGTTGGTATTTAAATCAGATGTTTGATGCTTAAGGATAAATGAGCTTTATACACTCCTTAATTACTCACATAGTTGTCCACTTACCTGCACTGRAAACAGTGCAGGTAAGCTCAGGCCCTTGACTGCCAAATCACTGGCACATCTCCCCACATCTGGCTTGTCAGGGCCCTCTCCTTCCACAGAAGCACCTGAGCATCCTTCTCATCTTAGGTATCCAAAGCTATTCTGATGTCCATGACCAGAACCTGCCTCCGTCTGCCCCACTTGCACAAAGACCAGATACAGCATGGATGGAAACCTCCCACCTGGCACCAAGCACTGACAGGGATGAAGAGCAAACTCAACTTCTATTCTTGCTGCWTAGGGGTGGTACAGAAGGTCTCCTCAAGCCAGTACAGTTCAGCACCCAGCAGTGGAACAAGCTTCCMCAGAAGAAAATGCTGGAAGTCACTGAGAGTTTTCTTGCATGAGGTCTAAAATACCATGGAAGCAAATTAAAACAATTTGAGACTCTGATGCCATTTTTTTTTCTTCACACTCTAATACATAAAATTAATGTGATCTTTTGAAGTAAATTTAATGAGGTGGCATAGGCCATTCCAATTTCATGCCAGACGTGTAACTTGCCTATGGTATAAGGACTACAAATCCTCCAAACCTAGACTGATTTCAATAACTGCATCTGTAAAAGTCGAGACAATTCCACATCCTACACGCTTTCATTAGTGCTTGACTGCTGTTCTGTCACTTGTGACCTCTACTGCTCCCCTACCCCTTACACTTGAAATGGTTTCCTGTCCAACAACTAACACCAAAGAGCACGGATGTTCACGCTGGTATCCTCTTTTCCTTTGGAGTTGCTTTGATGAGTCACGTCATTRATGTTTACTGTTAAGACAGAAATATAATGCAACACTGTTGGCACTTGCTTGCATCTCAGAGCCCCAAAGAACCCCCCGAGTCCTGCTTCACACCCCACAGCCCATGGACACAGTGAGGTGGCCCCTGTGTGATGGTCACACCACTGAGATTGCACCACGTCCAACTGATATTCACAGTCACAGCAGCATGAGCAGGAGACTTGCTCAGCCACCTACTCATACACATACAGAGCTCTTCCAAAGCTCTTTCAAAACAACTTTCAAACTCCCTTTTTTTTTTTTTTCCTTAAAAAGGAGCCATTAATCCCTTTTCCTTAAAGTAACACTTTTGATGCTRGCTGACAAAAATGGAGAAAAAAAAAAGAAGGGGAATAAAGCTGTCACTCTGTCTTTAATGTGCTGCGTTGTGATTAGGACAGTGCTTTGGTCAGAGAGCTGGGCTCGTGGCTCTGCTGCAGGTCTGGCAGATTCAGACAACAAAAAGTTAGAGATGCAAAGGTGTGTCACATAGTGAGTTTGGGAATAGGGAAGGTGCTGTCCTTTCCTCACCCAACCCTTTTTGTTACCCCAATGCAGTCAGGAAACACGGCCCAGACGGTGCAGATGTGCGTTGGCAGCACCTCCAACTGCTCCCCACCTCCAGGGCCGACAGCGCTAAAGCAGCACACGGGACTTTAGTTTGTGACAAAGCCTCAATGCAAAACACGCTTATAAATCAAGGTTTTTCTCCTCTCTYTTTTATTTTCTCCAATTTTCAAAGCCTGTTTTAACGGTGTTTCATAACGGAAACCGAAGAAACAAAGTTTTTTCTCTCTTTTGTGCAATTTGGTTCCCTCAGATTTGCTAATTCTGCTGATTTCTCCCAGTAACTGCCTCGCTATTTACCACACAGCAGAGGTCTGGTACCTTCCCTGCCGAGACAAGCAGCTTTGCCGACTCCTTTGGGCTCTTAGCGTTCTCCCAAATTATTCTGATTGATACAGACCTCGATCCATGCTAATTACACAGAGCTTCTCCTAGGAAGGATGGTTTCTGTGGCAACAGCATCGGGCAAACAGGTGCGTGGAAAGCTGCGCTATATTCAATGACAGTCACCCTCTGCCTCGGCTCTGCCCATTGCCATTCTCCCCGTTTATTTATAGCAGGTAGTAATTAATCTGTGTGCATCTCATTTCATTGAGAAGAGGGAAAGGAGAAAAAAAAAAAAAAAAAAAAAGCACCGAATGATTAATAGGTCCTAATTATCCGCATACCTTTGATTCTGAAAATTTTGTTGCCAATGCACAATTCCAGCATAGAATTGGTGAATTATCATTTCAGCAGATATGTCACTGACACACACACACACACACACAAACACACACACAGAGCTATCGTCTAGCACCTTGCCCTGCTGCCTCCCTGGCGCCAAGGCTTGCACTAGTGTTGCTGCTGCAGGCGCAAAACAAAAAAGCCTCTTAAAAAAATAAAGATATCTTTTTTAATGTAGATGTAGTTTTAGTTGGCTCTTCCCGGGCGCCCGTAGCTCTGAGTTGGCTGGAAGCAGGTGCGTGGCCCTGGTCTAGAAACTGCATGAGAGGACCCAGCAGGACTGGCTGCAGCGCCGCTACCAGCATCCCGGTGGCCCGAGGCAAGAGCCTTAATCTCCCTTTTTCAGATGTTACTCACATAGCGCCTCTTTCTCTGGATGTTAGGAGGACTCAGAAGTAAATGGCCATAAAACACTTCAAAGATGAAAAATGACTTCTCATGCTGCAAAGGAAAATAGGCCTTGCTCTTTAAAAAAAAAAAAAAAAAAAAAAAGGCATATAATTGAATCATCTGGACTGCTCTTGGCCCAGAACAGCTCTGGGTTTTAGAACTGCTCAAGAGTGAAAATTTGGAGAGTTCAACGGTTTAGGAATATGTGGGCCTGGACAATGTTCCCCTTCTAAATAAGGGCTCCAAAAAGTCAGCAGCCGACRGGCTTTGGCTGAACGCCACGTGAATCCAGACTTGCCAGCATAACCTCATCCTTAAGGACATTTTGCCAGAACAGCACGGCATTACTTGGACCATGGCAAAATCTGATARCAAAATCCAACTTTGTCAGACTTTAGAAGAACCTTTACAGACATGGGAAGCGTGACTAGCTGCTCTCGAGACATTGAACTTAAGCAGCTATGGTGCTGGCCATGCTGCAGGAGAAAGTTCACATCACTTGATTTCTAGAATAAAGTCAGGCTRTTCCAAGGCAGGAACTTGTTCCTGTTCTATCAGGTTCGCATTAGAAATTTGCAGAGAGCAGCAAAACTGAATTCTAAGAAGCAGCAAGTGTCATGACAGCATAGGGACTGTTTCCTGAGTAAACCCAGTCAACAGCACCATGAAAAATGAGGGCAGAATACACGTGTTTAGCCTGGTGAGAAAGCCTTCCACAACAAAGCAGTTCTGTACACACCTGTGTCTTGAAGACATAAATTCAACAGACAAGGGTTGCATGCRGTTTGAACCCTGATAGGAATCACTGCCTGCCCAGGCCTAAACACCGCACACCTCCCTCCCTTGCAGGAGGCTTTAGCAAGCCTTGTTGGCTGGTAGGAGATGAAGGTGTGCAAAGCTCATCTAAACATACACACACATTTTCAGTATTCTCTCCCCAGGACTGCCCTCCTCTCGTGCTTGTTGCACTTGGAGATGTGAAGGTGGGGGGCAGCCTTGGCTGCAGTGATCACGAGCTGGTGGAGTTCAGGATCCAGCGAGGAGGAGGCAGGGCAGTAAGTAGCCTTGCCACGCTGGACTTCAGGAGGGCCAACTTTAGCCTCTTCAGAGACCTGCTGGGAAAGATCCCATGGGCTAGGGCTCTAGAAGGAAGAGGGGCCCAGGAGAGCTGGTTAGTTTTCAAGCGGCATTTCCTCCATGCCCAGCARCAGTGCATCCCTATGCGTAAGAAGTCAGGCAGAGGGGGCAGGAGACCTGCGTGGATGAGCAGAGAGCTCCTGGCAAAACTCCAGCAGAAGAAAGCAATATATAGAATGTGGGAGAAAGGACAGCCCCCTTGGGATAAATACAGGAACATTGTCAGAGAATGCAGGGATGCAACAAGGAAAGCTAAGGCACAATTGGAATTAAATCTGGCACGGGATGTTAAGAGTAACAAGAAAAACTTCTTCAAATATAGCAACAAAAGGAAGGTCAGGGATTTCGTGGGGCCACTAGTGAATGGGGTGGGTACCCTGGTTACGAAAAAMATGGACAAAGCAGAGCTGCTGAATGCTGCCTTTGCTTCTGTGTTTGTCAGGGGCGGCCCTCTAGAATCCCAGGCCCTAGGGACACATGAAGAGAGCCAGAGAGAGGAAGGCTTGCCCTGGGTAGAGGAAGAGTGGGTCAGAGAGCATCTAGGGAGCCTCGACACCCACAAATCCATGGGCCCTGATGGGATGCACCCCAGAGTGTTGCGGGAACTGGCAGATGTCCTAGCTGAGCCGCTCGCCATCATCTTTGGAAGGTCCTGGAGAACGGGGGAGGTGCCGGAGGACTGSAAGAAAGCCAACACCACTCCAGTCTTCAAAAAAGGCAAGAAGGAGGACCCGAGTAACTACAGGCCGGTGAGCCTCACCTCCATCCCTGGGAAAGTGATGGAGCAGCTCATCCTGGCTGCTCTCTCCAGACACATGGAGGAGAAGAAGGTGCTCAGGAGTAGCCAGCATGGATTCACCARGGGGAAATCCTGCTTGACTAACCTGATCACCTTCTACRAAGGAATATCTAGCTGGATAGATGAGGGCAGAGCGGTRGATGTGGTCTATCTGGACTTGAGCAAGGCTTTTGACACTGTCCCTCACAGCATCCTCCTGGGCAAGCTCCAAAGGTGTGGGATAGATGTGTGGACAGGGAGGTGGATTAGGAATTGGCTCGATGGCAGGGTGCAGAGAGTGGTTGTCAATGGTGCGGAGTCCAGCTGGAGGCCTGTACTTAGTGGTGTCCCCCAGGGGTCAGTTCTTGGTCCGGTCCTGTTCAACTTACTCATTAACAACCTGGATGAAGGGCTGGAGTGCTCCCTCAGCAAGTTTGCCGACGATACCAAACTGGGTGGAGTAGCTGATAGCCCTGAGGGCTGTGCTGCCATCCAGAGGGACCTGGACAGACTGGAGGACTGGGCGGCGAGAAACCTCATGAGGTTCAACAAGGGCAAGTGCAGGGTCCTGCACTTGGGGAGGAATAACCCTGGACACCAGGACAGATTAGGGGTGGACCTGCTGGAGAGAAGCCCTGCAGAGAGGAACCTGGGTGTCATGGTGGATGACAAGTTGACCATGAGACAGCAGTGGTGTGCCCTGGTGGCCCAGAAGGCCAACGGGATCCTGGGGTGCATTAAGAAAAGCGTCTCCAGCAGGTCGAGGGAGGTGATCGTCCCCCTCTACTCAGCCCTGGTGAGGCCACATCTGGAGACTGTGTCCAGTTCTGGGCTCCCCAGTACAAGAGGGATGTGGAGCTGCTGGAGAGAGTCCAGCGCAGGGCTACCAGGATGATCAGAGGCCTGGAACATCTGCTCTATGAGCAAAGGCTGAGGGAGCTGGGCCTGTTCAGCCTGGAGAAGAGAAGGCTGAGGGGGGACCTGATCAGCGTGTATAAATACCTCAAGGGAGGCAGTGAGGAGGAGGGGGGCGGCCTCTTTTCAGTGGTGGACAGTGATAGGACTAGAGGAAATGGCTTCAAACTGAAGCATCGGAAGTTCCACAGGAACTTAAGGAAGCATTTCTTCACTGTGCGGGTGACAAAGCACTGGAACAGGCTGCCCAGAGAGGTTGTGGAGTCTCCTTCTTTGGAGATCTTTAAAACCCGCTTGGATGCAGCCCTGTGCCATGTGCTCTAGGTGACCCTGTGTGAGCAGGGGGGTTGGACTCGATGACCTCTGAGGTCCCTTCCAACCTTGGGCATTCTATAATTCTGTGACCACAGAGTCTGGTTCCCACTTAGGCTACTCTCTCCCCTGACAGGACCTATTTCTTGTGACATATTTCTGTAGGAGAATTATAGCTAATAAGGTATACTTCAGTGTCACTGGAGTCATCATGATCCGAGGACACAGATAAGGTTAAATGGATTTTTTTTTTCAGACTAGGGGAGGTAGGAAAAGCAGATGGATCTGCACGTGCCCAAGAGCTTCTCTACTTTTTCCAGCTCTACTGGTTAGCTTAATAAAAGACAGTACTTGCTTTGCTTAATTAAGTCTAATGTCAAGAGAGTTAAGGTCTCAGTTAAACTCTATTTAAGCAGGATTTTAAATTAAAGCCTGCAAACTTAGCACTCCTCACAGGAAGTGATCTCTTGGGCACATAAAAGAAAGTGGAGTGCATAGTTTGCAGCTCAGCCTCATTTAGAAATAGCCATTTCCATGTTTTTTTGTTCCTCCTCTGTAAAGTGTCAGACATAACTTATGTAAACCTGTAAAGTGTCACACACAAATTTTGCTAAGTCACCTTTCTTTTACATCAAGCATATCAGGTTCTTCATTTTGAATACCCTTGCAGGGTCTCCACTATGGAAACATCATTCTAAGTTGGAAGCATGTAACAACTCTTTTCCGTAAATTCAGAGTCTGCTCAAGTCTACCTTTCCTTGGTGCTATCATGGCTCTTGCATCCAGAGGACAATGAGTGTTTTATCATTCTTTTCCACTTTGCATACTGCTCTACTGGTCTCATCGCTCATAGAAACATTCTCCCTTTAAAAAATAAGACTCGATCAAAAAAAAAAAAAAAAAGAAAAGAAAAGAAAAGAAGCCACCGGAGATGATATACTTATAGGAAAAATTCATTGTAAGGAAGTGTTATCTACTACAATGTATAGATATACCAATGTATAAATGTAAATAAAATACACACCAAAAAAAGAAACACATGCACTGAGCTAGAATAGAGTTCAAATTAAGCTGTTAGATCTGCATAGTCTACAGAAAGCACAAAATAAGCATCACGGCTTGAACCCAGCAAATGTCTGGAGAAGTGAAGGAACAGCTGGGAATCTTTCTGTTATCAGTGGTATTAACATCACACAGAAACCAGCCTTTATGAATAACTTATCTGTGCAATTCCTTCTCTAAGCTTGCTTTATTCCAACTTGGCCATTCAGCCAGTCCTGCAAGGAGTTTCTCTCTAGCTCTCCCTGTTGATAAGATTCCTTGCTTTTCTGCACTTCCCCTAATCCCAAAGGAAACTTCTTTCTTCAGTGAGCACACTGCCATCTTATACTGCTTTGATAACTCCCACCTCATGACCTTTGTCAAAACTGTCATCTTTTCAACCAAGTAAAACCACGCTAGAGCATGTGGGACATGGCACCACTGATGCTTAGGTGACCACAGAGTTTGCTGCTGATGACACCAGACTCCTGATCTTTAAGCTAAAGGTCTGGTACYGTAGCTGCTTCAACCAACAACAGCAGAAATCCTTGGGGTGGATCATATGACCACATGACATAGATTTTAAATACACGCAGAAAGAGCATGACAGTGTGTCCACAGCAAGTACTGGATAGATTATTTCATGACTAGCCTTGTCCTCCTCCTAAAGGAACGTATAACCTTAATCTCTCCAAAGCATCTGGGGTGTGAAGACAGCTCTCCTTGGTGTGGGTGGAAATTCCTCACTGGGATCTTCATTGCTCCATCTCAGCTAAATGGTGTTTACATGACGTACACCCTAAACCACCTAATCTATGCTAATTTAGAAAAAGAAAAGAGGAGAGAAAAAATAATTTTAATTCCAGC
>NW_020456164.1:11919-13496 GCF_003342845.1 Nothoprocta perdicaria | reverse complement strand
CCGGTTGCCCTCGTGAAGCCTGCCTACCCTCCTGCAAACTGCTGGTAGAGCAGTCCTTGAGRCCCAAGGTSCTCCTAAGCAGAACATGCCCTGAAGATCCCAAGGCTGGAAAGGAGCTGTGAAGAGAGGGACGTGGGTGTGCTAGTAGGTTGCTGCCTGACCATGAACCAAGAATGTGTCCTTGTGGCCAAGAGGGCAAATGGTCTCCCAAAGTTCGTTAAACGTGTTGCCAGCAGGTAGAGGGAGATGCTCCCACCCCCAACTCAGCTCTGGGGAGGCCACCTCTGGAGTCTTGTGTCCAGGTCTGGGCTACCCAGGACAAGAGGGAGCTACTGGACAGAGCACAGTGTGGTGCTACAAAGAGGATGGCTGGATCACCTCTCTTGTTAGGAGAGGCAGAGAGAACTGAGCCTGTGGAGCCTGCAGGGAAGGCAAGAGGGGATCCCATCAAAGCATACAGAATCACAAATCATTGAGGTAGTAAGGGACCTCTAGAGATCATCTAGTCCAACACTTCTGCTCCAGCAGGGACACCTAGAGCTCGTGGCTCTGGGTGGCGTGCAGGCAGGTTTGTAAGACCTCCAGAGAAAGAGACTCTGCAACCTCCCTGCGCAGCCTGTTCCAGGGGTCTGTCACCCTCACAGTGAAGAAGTTCTTMCCCATATGCAGATGGACTTCCTATGTTTCAAGTTGTATCCATTGCCCCTTGTCCTATCAATGGCCAGCACTGAGAGAAGTTTGGACCCTTGCTCTACACATTCTCCYCATTCGTATTTGTACACATTGAGCAGATCCCCTCTCAGACTGCTCTTCTCCAAGGAAAAAAGGCTCAACTCACTCAGTCTTTCCTTCTACAATAGATCCTGCATTCCCTTAATCATCTTTGTTGCATTTTGCTGGACCCTCTCTAGAAGCTCCACATCTCTCTTATACTGGGGAGCCCAGAACTGAATAAAATAGTCTAGGTACAGTCTCACCAGACCTGAGTAGAGTGGCAGGATCCCCTCCATTAACCTGCTGGCAACACTCCTCCTAATGCAGGCCAGGACCCCTTGGCCTTCTTGGCCACAAGGCCGCTGCTGCCTCATGGTTAACTTGGTGTCAGCCAGGACTCCCAGGTCCCTCTCCGTGGAGCTGCTATCCAGTAGGTCAACCCCTAATCTGTACTGATGCTGGGGGTTATTCCTCTGCAGCTGCAGGACCCTGCACTTGCCCTTGTTGAACCTGCTGAGGTTCCTGTCTGCCCAACTCTCCAGCCTATCCAGGTCCCTCTGAATGGCAAAACAGCCCTCTGGAATGTCAGCCACTCCACCCAGCTTGGTAWCATTCGCAAACTTGCTCAGGCTGCACTCTGTGCCCTCGTCCAAGTCATTGAGGAACAAGTTGAACAGCCCTGGGCCCAGTACTGACCCCTGGGGGACACCACTGGCCACAGGCCTCCAACTAGACTCGGCCTCACTTATCACCACCCTCAGAGCTCTGCCATCCARYCASTTCTCAATCCACCTCACTGTCCACCTGTCCAGTCCACACAGCATCCACAGCTCTCTCCTCAACCAGCAGGGCAGTCACCCCAT
>NW_020456164.1:8086-9667 GCF_003342845.1 Nothoprocta perdicaria | reverse complement strand
CAACCTGCCATTTCTCTCAGCAGCCACCTGGGGCTTCCACCACTCCTCTTAGAAGCTTCCCTGTTCCTCTGAAGGCAGCAACAGAGGGCACAGTTAATCTGCCCAACATCCAGTTGCTTTCCTTAGGGAGCTAGTTGAAAGTAGACACAAGATATTTTTCTCAACTGCAAAGAAACAAAATAAAGCATGAAGTCATTCCATAAAAAATAATGATGCTCTTGGACTGTAGTCCAAGATGTCAACAATGAGGTTCCCTGGCCACAACAGAGAGCTTTCCTGCAAAACCAGAGCAAGCTTTAAACTGCCTGCAGTGCTGAGCAGCACCTGGGGCTCTGAGAGAACGGAGATGGAACGGGAAGCCTCGCAATCCTGCAGCTTGACCATGTCAGCTAGTGCTGCAAAGGAGAGGTTTAGAAACTGCCTATTTGAGCAGGACATGTGGGAATGGGAGAGCCACAGAGCKCCTGGGCCATCATGTGGGCCATGCTCCTCTCGAGGATCCCAGACCTGCCTCTGCTGTTCTTCTAAATCAGAGAAAACCCTTTGGTGCTATTTCCTGGAGAGGGGAGATTTTCTTTGCTGTGTAGAGCAACCCAAGCAGCACTTGGGCATCTCTAAGGAAACCCAATCTACTAACACCACAAGCACTGGACTCTCCTAAAGCCTTGGGCTGGCAGCAGGAGAGGACAAGGGAAACAGCCACGTCCCAGGTATCCTCCTTAAGGCCTCCAGCTCCACAACGTGCCACAGCTTCAAGGGAGCTCCCTAAACCAAGACCTCCCATGGCCCTGGGGCAGAGAGGAGACTGAGCGRAAACAGAGGAGACAGGAGAGAAAGGGCAGAGATGCCAGGGTGCAGAGCAGGGCTCACAGTGCCACAAACAAGATGCTGGAGGCTGAATAAGCAACCCAGAGGAATGAGTCAAGGCRGGCTTCCCTTTGGAGTGCCTTGGAAAGCCACATCTYGGACAGGATTSCAGGGGATGGRGTCTCCCTTCTGCAAGAGTGTCCCAGGACTCTGCAGAGAGGAAGAAGGGCAGGCAGGTGGGTTTCAGGGATGTTCTCCAGCTTCATCAGTGCAGAGCAGGGAGCTGCTCATCTCACAAACTGCTGCTTGACTCCAAATGCAGATCCTGCGGCATTGCACCTCATTCCAGGCTCTGCTGTGCAGCCCCCGAGAGAGCCAGGGAGCCAGGACGGCTCCAAGGTGCTGGGGAAAAGTGCACGGAAAAGCACCGGGAGCACTTAAGGTCCAAGAGGGGGAACAGCAGTTTGGGAAGATCCCATCCCTGATGGGAGGTGACGGCTTCCAGGAGACGGGGGAATCTCTCTGCTCTCCCCCTGGTGCAGCCATCTCCACAGCAGGGACCCACTGAGCCCCAGGGGACACACGGGGATGTGCCCCATCCCRRGGAAGTCTCCCTGCTGAYGTGGSTGCMGRCCCTCCTTTTCCCATGGGCACAGGAGGCCCCAGGACACACTGGCAGCCAACCCGCCCCGCGCCCCGATCTGTCCCCCCACACAGGGCCCTTCTGCCCCCAGGGCCCGCGACGCCCCACGAGACACCCACAAGATGGCGCCG
>NW_020456164.1:3789-5126 GCF_003342845.1 Nothoprocta perdicaria | reverse complement strand
ACCACCCTCTGAGCTCTGCCATCCAGCCAGCCCTCGATCCACCGCACCGTGCACTCTTCTAGTCCATTCTCCCGGAGCTTCCGTATGAGGATAGTATGGGAGACAGTGTCAAATGCCTTGCTGAAGTMAAGGTAGACAACATCCACTGCTCTCCCCTTGTCCAGTCAACTAGTMATCCCATCATAAAAGGCCACAAGGTTCRTCAGACATGACTTCCGCTTGGTGAATCCATGCTGACTACGCCTCAACACCTTCTTCTCCTTCATAGGCCTGGAGATTCTCTCTAGGWTGAACTGCTCCRTCACCTTACCAGGGACGGAGGTGAGGCTGACCGGCCTGTAATTGCCTGGCTCCTCCCTCTTGCCCTTTTTGAAGACTGSAGTGAYGTTGGCTCTCTTCCAGTCCTCAGGCACCTCCCCTGCTCTCCAGGACCTCTCAGAGATGATGGAGAGAAGCTGAGCAATAACCTCGGCCATTTCCCTCTGCACTCTTGGGTGCATCCCATCTGGCCCATAGATTTTTGAGTGGCCAGTTTGCCTAAGTGATCCCTATCCCAATCCTTCTCAACCTGCGGAAGGTCTTCCTCTAGCCCATTTATATCTCTTCTATTGGAGGCCTGCAGTTCATGGGGGGTCGCCTTAGCAGTATAGACAGAGGCAAAGACGGCATTTAGTACCTCTGCCTTCTCGGCATCCTCCGTCACCAAGGCCCCTTCCCCATTCAGCAGTGCACTAACATTTTCCCTYRTCTTYYTCTTGCTATTGAYMTACTTATAGAARCCCTTCCTGTTGTCTCTGACTTGCCTCGCCAACTCTAATTCCGCCCGGGCTTTGGACTTCCTCGTCTCGCATCTGCGTTCTCTGACGATGCGCCTGTATTCCTCCCACGTGGCCTGTCCCTTCTTCCACAAGCTGTACACTCTTTTTTTTCTCACTCACTTTGCCCAACAATTCCTTACCCATCCATACAGGTCTCCTGCCCCGCTTACTCGACTTCTTTTTTGTTGGGATACACTGATCCTGAGCTTGGAGGAAGCGGYGCTTGAATATCAGCCAGCTCTCCTGGACCCCCTTTCCTTCTAGGACCGTGACCCAGGGGACTGCTCCAAGGAGCTCCCTGAAGAGGTCRAAGTTGGCTCTCTTGAAGTCCAGGGTAGCTATCCTACTTCTCGCCCCACCTCCTCCACAGGTAAATGTTAGGTTTGGAGTTATATGCCAAAGATTACAGTTCGGGTTTAGGGATTACGTTTAGATTTAGGTAGGGGTTATCGTTTTGCAAGTTCTTGTGGAAAGCTGCAAGCAGGAACCTTGCACATCATCTCTAGTCACGGGTCACAC
>NW_020456164.1:0-1634 GCF_003342845.1 Nothoprocta perdicaria | reverse complement strand
CTGCCTGCCTCTCCAGCCTGTCCATGTCCCTCTGAATGGCATCACAGCCCTCTGGAGTGTCGGCCACTCAACCCAGTTTGGGATCGTCTGCAAACTTGCTGAGGCTGCACTCCGTGCCCTTGTCCAGGTCATTGATGAACAAGTTGTACAGCACCGGCCCCAGTGTTGATCCCTGGGAGATACCACTGGCCACAGGCCTCTGAGTGCACTCAGCCCCATATATAGCCACCCTCTGAGCTCTGCCATCCATCCAGCCTTTAATCCAACCCACTTTCCACTCAGCTAACCCTGAGCTTCCCCAGGAGGATGTTATGGGAGATGGTCACGATTCACGTGATGAAAGGAGCTTCCTCCATGAAAGGAGGAGGTAGATCAGGCAAGGAAGAAGAAGCATGAAGGGGAGAAAGGGGCCAGGGCTAAGGCAGAGGGGAGGCTGGTGAGGAGTATGCATGGAATGGGGGAAGGTGGCAAGGGAAAGGGATAGGTGGAGCAGACAAGGAAGAAGCCTGGAGGTGGGGAAGGGGGAGAAGAAAAGGGAGAGGTGGAACGGGTGAGAAAGAAGCAAGGAGGAGGGAAAGGAAAAAAGACCCTAAAACTAGCTCCAATCTAATTTCTGTGTAAGCCTCACCCTAACCACATCCCTATCCCTCACCCCTAACCCTAAACATATACCCTAATCTTAACCCCAACTCTAACCATTACCCTAAACCATAACTGTAACASTGACCATAACCCAACCCCTACCTTAAGCTAACCCAAAACCTTACCTAAGCATAACCCTACCTGCTTGCCCTAATAATTCTTGTAGCCCTAAATTCTAACCCAGACTCTAAAATTAAGCAATACACACCAGCACTCACTGGTACAAAGCTGGAACTACCAGCTCCCATCCATGTGCACAAAACAGGACATAGAGGCAAAAGCCAGTGCACACCAATACACACCAGTAGACACCACCACAAACCAATGAACTCCAGCAGACAGCAGTACAGACCAGTGAACACCAGTGCACAGCAGCACACACCAGTACATCCCAGTACGGATGAGAACATGAGTACACACCAATACAGACCATCACACACCAGTGCAAAAAGGTACAAAGCAGTAGAAACTAGCACACACCATTTTATATACTGGTACTTGCTGATGTGTACTGGTGTGCAGTGACTTGTGCTGGTGTATACTGGTATGTGTTGTAGAGCACTGGTGTGCACTGGTTTTATGTGGTGTGTAGTGGCATGTACATATCTGTACTGGTGTATAGTGGTGGTGCTTGTGTTTGCTCATGCATACAGGAGTGCACTGGTATGTTCTTATGTGTACAGGTGTATATTGGAGTGTTCAGGTATGTACTGGTGTGCACTGCTTTGTACTGGTGTGTAGTGGTTTGCAAAGCTGCGTCCTCGTGTTCCCTGGTGTGCGCTGTTGTGTGCTGTTGTGCACAGGTCTGTAGTGGTGGGCACAGTTCATGTAATATAATGSTGATGTTCTGGTGTGCACTGGGGTATAATGACCTGTACAGGTGTATCTTTGATGTCATGATTTGCACTGTTGAGCACCTGTGTGTACTGGTGTGTACAGCTCTAGAGTGGTGTGTGCTGCTCTGTGCTGGTATCCACTGGTGTGTACTGTTG
>NW_020456163.1:6682-12581 GCF_003342845.1 Nothoprocta perdicaria | reverse complement strand
CTGCACTTACTTTTCTGTTCGGGTCACAGGCAGTGGTGGTGGAGCAAGCGTCTCTTCTGACGAAATGCTAAAATGCTGTGTGAGCGGTAGCATGGAGTTAGGAGAAGGAGGAGGCCTAGAGGTGCACTTGAAGGGAAGCTTCAAAGGACATGGCAAGAGAAGTGTGGGGCTGTGCCAACACTCCTACTGCACTTACTTTTCTGATCGCGTCACAGGCACTGGTGGTGGAGGAAGTGATTTTTCTGATGAAATGCTGAAACACTGCGTGCTTGCCAGCATGGAGGTAGGAGAAGGATGAAGCGTAGAGGTGCAGTTGAAGTGAAGGTGCAAAGGACATGGCAAGAGAAGTTTGGGGCTGTGCCAACGCTCCTCCTTCACTTACTTTTCTGTTCAGGTCTTAGGCAGTGTTGGTGGAGCAAGCGTTTGTTCGGACGAAACGGTAAAACCCTAGGTGCATGCCAGAATGGAGTTAGGTGAAGGAGGAAGCGTAGACATGCAGTTGAAGCGAAGGTGCAAAGGACATGGCAAGAGAAGTGTGGGGCTGTGCCAACACTCCTCCTGCATTTACTTTTGTGTTGGGGTCACAGGCAGTGTTGGTGCAGCAAACATTATTTCTGATACAACGCTAGAATGCTGTGTGAGTGCCAGCATTGAGTTAGGAGAAGGAGGAAGCGTAGAGGTTCAGTTAAAGGGAAGGTGCAAAGGGCATGCCAGAAGTGTGGGGCTGTGCCAACACTTCTCCTGCAATTACTCTTCTGTTTCAGTCACAGGCAGTGGTGTTGGAGCCAGCGTTTTTTCTGACAAACGGCTAAAACCCTTTGTGAGTGCTAGCATGGAGTGAAGAGAAGGAGGAAGCGTAGAGGTGCACTTGAAGTGAAGCTCCAAAGCACATGGCAATACAAGTGTGGGACTCTGCCAACACTCATCCTGCACTTCTTTTTCTGTTCGGGTCACAGGCAGTGTTGGTGGAGCAAGCGTTTGTTCTGACATAATGCTAGAATGCTATGGGAGTGCTAGCATGGAGTTAGGAGAAGGAGGAACCGTACAGGTGCACTTGAAGTGACCCTGAAAAGGACATGCCAGGAGAAGTGTTAGGCTGTGCCAACACTCCTCCTGCACTTACTTTTCTGTTCGGGTCACAGGCAGTGTGGGTGTCGCAAGCGTTTGTTTTGACTGACTGCTAAAATCCTATGTGAGTGCTAGCATGGAGTTAGGAGAAGGAGGAAGCATAGAGGTCCATTTGAAGTGAAGGCGCAAAGGACATGGCAAGACAAGTGTGGGGCTGCGCCAACACTCCTCCTGCACTTACTTTTCTTTTCGGGTCACAATCACTGGTGGTGGAGCGAGCGTTTGTTCTGGCGAAACGCTAAAATCCTGGGTGCATGCAAGCATGGAGTTAGGAGAAGCGGGAAGCGTAGAGGTGCAGTTGAAGTGCAGCTGCAAAGGACATGGCAAGACAAGTGTGGGGCTGTGCCAACACTCCTCCTGCACTTACTTTTCTGTTTGGGTGAAAGGCAGTGGTGGTGGAGCAACCGTCTCTTCTGAGGAAACGCTAAAATGCTGTATAAGTGCTAGCATGGAGTTAGGAGAAGGAGGAAGCGTAGAGGTGCAGTTGAAGTGAAGCTGCAAAGGATATGCCAGGAAAAGTGTGGGGCTGTGCCAACACTCCTCCTGCACTTACTTTTCTGTTAGGGTCACAGGCAATGGTGGTGGAGCAACTGTTTCTTCTGACATACTGCTAGAATGCTGTGTGAGTTCTAGCATGGAGTTAGGAGAAGGAGGAAGCGTATATTTGCAGTTGAAGGGAAGGTGCAAAGGACATGACAAGAGAAGTGTGGGGCTGTTCGAACACTCCTCCTGCACTTACTTTTCTGTTCAGGTCACAGGCAGTGGTGATGGTGCAAATGGTTTTTCGGACGAAACGCTAAAACCCTGTGTGAGTGCTAGCATGGAATTAAGAGGAGGAAGAAGCGCAGAGGTATAGTTGAAAGGAAGCTGCAAAGGACATGGGAAGAGAAGTGTTCGACTGTGCCAACACTCATCCTGAATGTACTTTTCTGTATGGGTCACAGGCAGTGTTGGTGGTGCAAGCATTTGTTCTGTCGAAATGCTGAAACAGTGGGTGCATGCCAGCATGGAGTTAGGAGAACGAGGAAGCATAGAGGTGCAGTTGAAGTGAAGGTGCAAAGGACATGGCAAGAGAAGTTGGGGCTGTGCCAACACTCATCCTGCACTTACTTTTCTGTTCGGGTCACAGGCAGTGTTGGTGGAGCCAGCGTTTGTTCTGACGAAATGATGAAATCCTGGGTGCATGCAAGCATGGAGTTAGGAGAAGCGGAAAGCGTAGAGGTGCAGTTGAAGTGAAGGTGCAAAGGACATGGCAAGAGAAGTGTGTGGCTGTGCCAACACTCCTCCTGCACTTTCTTTTCTGTTCGGCTCACAGGCAGTGTTGGTGGAGCAAGCGTTTCTTCTGACGAAACGCTAAAATCCTGTGTGGGTCCTAGTCTGGACTTTGGAGGAGGAGGAAACGTAGAGCTGCATTTGAAGTGAAGCTTCAAAGGACATGGCAAGAGAAGTGTGGGGCTGTGCCAACACTCCTCCTGCACTTACTTTTCTGGTCGAGTCACAGGCAGTGTTGGTGGAGCAAGCATTTCTTCTGACAAAATGCTGAAACACTGGGTGCATGCCAGCATGGAGTTAGGAGAAGGAGGAAGCGTAGAGGTGCAGTTGAGGTGAAGGTGCAAAGGACATGGCAAGAGAAGTGTGGGCCTGTGCCAACACTCCTCCTGCACTTACTTTTCTGTTCGGGTCACAGGCAGTGGTGGTGGAGCAAACAATTTTCTTATACAATGCTAGAATGGTGTGTCAGTGCAAGCATTCAGTTAGGGGAAGGACGAAGCCTAGTGGTGCATTTGAAGGGAAGCTTCAAAGGACATGGCAGGAGAAGTGTGGGGTTGTGCCAACACTCCTCCTGCACTTACTTTTCTGCTGGGGTCACGGGCAGTGGTGGTGGAGCAAGCGTTTGTTCGGACGAAACGCTAAATCTCTGTGTGAGTGCTAGCATGGAATGAAGAGAAGGAGGAAGTGCAGAGATGCAGTTGAAGTGAAGTTGCAAAGGACATGGCAAGAGAAGTGTGTGGCTGTGCCAACACTCCTCCTGCACTTCCTTTTCTGTTCGGGTCACAAGCAGTGTTGGTGGAGCAAGCGTTTGTTCTGACGAAACGCTGAAACCCCGGGTGCATGCTAGCATCGAGTTAGGAGAAGGAGGAAGCGTAGAGGTGCAGTTGAAGTGAAGTTGCAAAGGACATGGCAAGAGAAGTGTGGGGCTGCGCCAACACTCCTCCTGCACTTACTTTTCTGTTCGGCGCACAGCCACTCGTGGTGGAGCAAGCGTTTGTTCTGACGAAACGGTGAAACCCTGTGTGAGTGTTACCATGGAGTAAGGAGAAGGAGGAAGTGTAGAGGTGCATTTGAAGTGAAGGTGCAAAGGACATGGCAAGAGAAGTGTGGGTCTGTGCCAACACTCCTCCTGCACTTACTTTTCTGTTCAGGTCACAGGCAGTGGTGGTGGAGCAAAGAATTTTCTTATACAATGCTAGAATGGTCCGTCAGTGCTAGCATTGAGTTAGGGGAAGGAGGAAGCGTAGAGGTGCAGTTATAGTGAAGCTGCGAAGGACATGCGGATAGAAGTGTGGGGCTGTGCCAGCACTCCTCCTGCACTTACTTTTCTGTTCAGGTCACAGTCACTGGTGGTGGAGCAAGCGTTTCTTGGGACGAATGGCTAAAATCATGTCTGAGTGACAGCATGGAATTAGGAGAAGAAGGAGGCGTAGAGGTCCAGTTGAAGGGAAGCTGCAAAGGACATGCCAAGAGAAGTGTGGGAATGTGCCAACACTCCTCCTACACTTACTTTTCTGTTCGGGTCACAGGCAGGGTTGGTGGAGCAAGCGTTTCTTCTGACATAAGGCTAGAATGCTATGGGAGTGCTATCTTTGAGTTAGGAGAAGGAGGAAGCGTAGAAGTGCAGTTGAAGGGAAGCTGGAAAGGACAGGGCAAGAGAAGTGTGGGGCTGTGCCAACACTTTTCCTGCACTTACTTTTCGCTACAGGCCACAGGCAGTATTGGTGCAGCAAGCCTTTTTTCTGACGAATGGCTAAAATGCTGTGTGAGTGCTAGCATGGAGTTAAGAGAGGGAGTAAGCGTAGAGGTGCGGTAGAAGTGAAGCTGGAAAGGACATGGAAAGAGAAGTGTGGGGCCGTTCTAACACTCATCCTGCACTTACTTTTCTCTGCGGGTCACAGGCAGAGGTGGTGGAGCATGCATTTGTTCTGACAATACGCTAAAATCCTATGTGAGTGCTAGCATGGAGTTTGGAGAAGGAGGAAGCGTAGAGGTGGAGTTGAAGTGAAGGTGCAAAGGACATGGCAAGAGAATTGTGGGGCTGTGCCAACACTCCTCCTACACTAACTTTTCTGTTCGAGTCACAGGCAATGTTGGTGGAGAAAGCGTTTCCTTTGACTGACTGCCACAATGCTGTGTGAGTGCAAGCATGGAGTAAGGAGAAGGAGGAAGCGTAGAGGTGCAGTTGAAGTGAAGCTGCAATGGACATAGAAAGAGAAGTTTCGGGCAGTTCTAACACTCATCCTGCACTTACTTTTCTCTTCGGATCACAGGCAGTGTTGGTGGAGCATGCATTTGTTCCGACAATACCCTAAAATCCTATGTGAGTGCTAGCGTGGAGTTAGGAGAAGGAGGAAGCGCTGAGGTGCAGTTGAAGTGAAGCTGCAAAGGACATGGCAAGAGAAGTGTGGGGCTGTGCTAACACTCCTCCTACACTTACTTATCTGTTCGGGTCACAGGCAGTGTTGGTGGAGAAAGGGTTTTCTTTGACTGACTGCTAGAATGCTGTGTGAGTGCTAGCATGGAGTGAGGAGAAGGAGGAAACGTGGAGGTGGATTTGAAGTGAAGCTGCAAAGGACATGGCAAGAGAAGTGTGGGCCTGTGCCAGCACTCATGCTGCACTTACTTTTCTGTTGGGGTCCAAATCAGTGTTGGTGGAGCAAGCGTTTTTTCTGACGAAACGCTAAAACCCTGTGTGAGTGCTAGCATGGAGTTAAGAGAAGGAGGAAGCGCAGAGATGCAGTTGAAGTGAAGTTACAAAGGACATGGCAAGAGAAGTGTCTGACTGTGCCAACACTCCTCCTGCACTTTCTTTTCTGTTCGGGTCAGAAGCAGTGCTGGTGGAGCAAGCGTTTGTTCTGACGAAACGCTGAAACCTTGGGTGCATGCTAGCATGGAGTTAGGAGAAGGAGGAAGCGTAGAGGTGCAGTTGAAGTGAAGCTGCAAAGGACATGGCAAGACAAGTGTGGGGCTGCGCCAACACTACTCCTGCACTTACTTTTCTGTTCGGGTCACAGTCACTGGTGGTGGAGCAAGCGTCTGTTCTGAAGAAACGCTAAAATCCTGGGTGTATGCAAGCATGGAGTTTGGAGAAGCGGGAAGCGTAGAGGTGAAGTTGAAATGAAGCTGCAAAGGACATGGCAAGAGAAGTTGGGGCTGTGCCAACACTCCTCCTGCACTTCCTTTTCTGTTCGGGTCACAAGCAGTGTTGGTGGAGCCAGCGTTTGTTCTGACGAAATGATGAAATAATGGGTGCGTGCAAGCATGGCTTTAGAAGAAGGAGGAAGCGTAGTGGTGGAGTTGAAGTGAAGGTGCAAAGGACATGCGGATAGAAGTGTGGGGCTGTGCCAACACTCCTCCTGTGCTTACTTTTCTGTTCGGGTCACAGGCAGTGGTGGTGGAGCAAGCGTTTGTTCTGACGTAACGCTGAAACCCTGTGTGAGTGCTAGCCTGGAGTAAAGAGAAGGAGGAAGCGTAGAGGTGCATTTGAAGTGAAGGT
>NW_020456163.1:1478-5661 GCF_003342845.1 Nothoprocta perdicaria | reverse complement strand
TACAAAGGACATGGCAAGAGAAGTGTGTGACTGTGCCAACACTCCTCCTGCACTTTCTTTTCTGTTCGGATCACAGGCAGTGTTGGTGGAGCAAGCATTTCTTCTGACAAAATGCTAAAACCCTCTGTCAGTGGTAGCATTAATTTAAGTGAAGGAGGAAGCGTAGAGGTGCATTTGAAGTGAAACTGCAAAGGACATGGCAAGACAGGTTTCAATCTGTGCCAACACTCCTCCTGCACTTACTTTTCTGATCGGGTCACAGGCACTGGTGGTGGAGCAAGCGTTTTTTCTGATGAAGTGCTGAAATACTGCGTGCTTGCCAGCATGGAGTTAGGAGAAGGATGAAGCGTAGAGGTTCAGTTGAAGGGAAGGTGCAAAGGACATGGCAAGAGAAGTGTGGGGCTGTGCCAACACTCATCCTGCACTTACTTCTCTGTTCGGCTCACAGGCAGTGTTGGTGGAGCAAGCGTTTGTTCTGACATAATGCTACTATGCTATGGGAGTGCTATCTTTGATTTAGGAGATGGAGGAAGCGTAGAGGTGCAGTTGAAGTGAAGCTGCAAAGGACAGGCCAAGAGAAGTGTGGGGCTGTGCCAACACTCCTCCTGCACTTACTTTTCTGTTCGGGTCACAGGCAGTGGTGGTGGAGCGAGCGTTTTTTTTGACGAACGGCTAAAATGCTTTGTGAGTGCTAGCATGGAGTTAGGAGAAGGAGGAAGCGTAGAGGTGCAGTTGAAGTGAAGGTGCAAAGGACATGGCAAAACAAGTGTGGGGCTGTGCAAACACTCCTCCTGAAGCTACTTTTCTGTTTGGGTCACAGGCAGTGGTGCTGGATCCAGCGTTTGTTCTGATGAACGGCTAAAATGCTGTGTGAGCACTACCATGGATTTAGGAGAAGAAGGATGCGTAGAGGTGCAATTGAAGGCAAGCTGCAAAGGACACGCCAAGAGAAGTGTGGGGCTGTGCCAACAATTCTCCTGCACTTCCTTTTCTGTTCGGGTCACAGGCAGTGGTGGTGTCGCAAGCGTTTCTTCTGACAAAAGGCTAAAACCCTGTGTGAGTGCTAGCATGGAGTTAGGAGAAGGAGGAAGCGTAGAGGTGCATTTGAAGTGCAGCTGCAAAGGACATGGCAAGAGAAGTGTGGGGCTGTGCTAAAACTCCTCCTACACTTACTTTTCCGTTCGGGTCACAGGCAGAGTTGGTGGAGCAAGCGTTTGTTCTGACATAATGCTAGAATGCTATGGGAGTGCTATCTTTGAGTTAGGAGAAGGAGGAAGCGTAGAGGTGCAGTTGAAGGGAAGCTGCAAAGGACATGGCAAGAGAAGTGTGGGGCTGTGCGAACACTCCTTCTGCACTTACTTTTCTCTTCCGGCCACAGACAGTGTTGGTGCAGCAAGCGTTTTTTTTGACGAACAGCTAAAATGTTGTGTGAGTGCTAGCATGGAGCTAGGAGAAGGGGGAAGCGTAGAGGTGCAGTTGAAGTTAAGGTGCAAAGGACATGGCAAGAGAAGTGTGGGGCTGCGCCAACACTCCTCCTACACTGACTTTTCTGTTCGGGTCACAGGCACTGGTGGTGGAGCAAACAATTTTCTTATACAAAGCTAGAATGGTGTGTCAGTGTAAGCATTGAGTTAGAGGAAGGAGCAAGTGTGGAGGTGCCTTTGAAGTGAAGCTGCAAAAAACATGGCAAGAGAAGTGTGGGGCGGTGCCAACACTCCTCCTACACTTACTTTTCTGTTCGGGTCACAGGCAGTGTTGGTGCAGCAAGCGTTTCTTCTGACATAATGCTAGAATGCTATGGCAGTGCTATCTTTGAGTTAGGAGAAGGAGGAAGCGTAGACGTGCAGTTGAAGGGAAGCTGCAAAGGACACGCCAAGAGAAGTGTGGGGCTGTGCCAACACTTTTCCTGTATTTATTTTTCTGTTTAGGCCAGAGGCAGTGTTGGTGCAGCAAGCATATGTTCTGACGAATGGCTACAATGCTGTGTGAGTGCTAGCATGGAATTAGGAGAAGGAGGAAGTGCAGATATGCAGTTGAAGTGAAGGTGCAAAGGACATGGCAAGAGAAGTGTGGGTCTGCGCCAACACTCATCCTGCACTTACTTTTCCGTTCGGGTCACAGTCACTGGTGGTTGAGCAAGGGTTTCTTCTGACGAAATGCTAAAAGACTGGGTGCATGCCAGCATAGATATAGGAGAAGCAGGAAGCATAGATGTGCACTTGAAGTGAAGGTGCAAAAGTTATGGCAAGAGAAGTGTGGGGCTGTGCCAACACTCCTCCTGTACTTGGTTTTCCATTCCAGTCTCAGGCAGTGTTGGTGGAGCAAGCATTTTTTCTTACGAAACGCTAAAACCCTGGGTGGAATGCAGCATGCAGTTAGGAGAAGGACGAAGCGTAGAGGTGCAGTTGAAGTGAAGCTGCAAAAGACATGACAAGAGAACTATGGGGCTGTGCCAGCACTCCTTCTGCACTTACTTTTCTGTTCAGGTCACAGGAGGTATTGGTGGAGCAAGCGTTTGTTCTGACATAATGCTAGAATGTTGTGTGAGTGCTAGCATGGAGTTAGGAGAGGGAGGAAGCGTAGAGGTGCAGTTGAAGTGNGTGCATGGCAGCATGGAGTTAGGAGAACGAGGAAGCGTAGTGGTGCAGTTGAAGTGCAGCTGCAAAGGACATGCCAAGAGAAGTGTGGGAGTGTGCCAACACTCCTCCTGCACTTACTTTTCTGTTTGGGTCACAGGCACTGTTGGTGGAGCAAGCGTTTGTTCTGACGAAACGCTAAACCCTAGGTTCATGCCAGCATGGAGTTAGGAGAAGGAGGAAGCGTAGTGGTGCAGTTGAAATGAAGGTGTAACTACATGGCAAGAGAAGTGTGGGGTTGTGCCAACACTCCTCCTGCACTTACTTTTCTGTTCAGGTCACAGGCAGTGGTGGTGCAGGAAACATTTTTTCTGATACAATGCTAGAATGCTGTGTGAGTGCAAGCATTGATTTAGGGGAAGCAGGAAGCGTAGAGGTGCAGTTGAAGTGAAGCTGCAAAGCACATGGCAAGAGAAGTTTGGGGCTGTGCCAACACTCATCCCACACTTACTTTTCTGTTTGGGTCACAGGCAGGGTTGGTGGAGCAAACATTATTTCTGATACAACGCTACAATGCTGTGTGAGTGCTAGCATGGAGTTAGGAGAAGGAGGAAGCGTAGAGGTGCAGTTGAAGTGAAGGTTCAAAGGACATTGCAAGAGAAGTGTGGGGCTGTGCCAGCACTCCTGCTGCACTTACTTTTCTGTTCGGGTCACAGGCAGTGTTGGTAGAGCAAGCCATTGTTTTGAAGAAACGCTAAAACTCTGGGTGCAATGAAGCATGGAGTTAGGAGAAGGAGGAAGCGTAGTTTTGCACTTGAAGTGACGCTGCAAAGGACATGGCAAGAAAACTGTGGGGCTGTGCCAACCCTCATCTTTTTGGGTCACAGGCAGTATTGGTGGAGCAAGCGTTTCTTCTGACTAAACGCTGAAATCCTTTCTGAGTGCCATAATGGAGTTAGGAGAATGAGGAAGCGTAGAGGTGCAGTTGAAGTGAAGGATCAAAGGACATGGAAAGAGAAGTGTGGGGCTGTGCCAACACTCCTCCTGCACTTACTTCTCTGTTCGGGTCACAGGCAGTGGTGGTGGAGCAAGCGTTTCTTCTGACGAAATGATGAAACCCTAGGTGCATGACAGCATGGAGTTAGGAGAAGTAGGAAACGTACTGGTGCAGTTGAAGTGAAGGTGCTAAGGACATGGCAAGAGAAGTGTGGAGCTGTGCCAACACTCCTCCTGAACTTACTTTTTTGTTTGGGTCACAGGCAGTTTTGGTGGAGGAAATATTTTTTCTGACGAAACGCTAAAACCCTGTGTGAATGCTATCTTTGTGTTAGGAGAAGGAGGAAGCGTAGTGGTGCAGTTGAAGTTAAGCTACAAAGGACATGGCAAGAGAAGTGTGGGGCTGTGCCAACAATCATCCTGCACTTACCTTTCTGTTCTCGTCAGAGGCAGTGGTGATGGAGCAAATGTTTTTTCGTCTAAAATGCTTTTTCGTACGGCTAAAATGCTGTCTGAGTGCTAGCATGGAGTTAGGAGAAGGAGGAAGCATAGAGGTGCTTTTGAAGTGAAGGTGCGAAGGACATGCCAGGAGAAGTGTGGGGCTGTGCCAA
>NW_020456163.1:0-1128 GCF_003342845.1 Nothoprocta perdicaria | reverse complement strand
TGCACCTCTACGCTTCCTCCTTCTCCTAACTCCTTGCTAGCACTCACAGAGGGTTTTAGCGATTTGTCAGAGAAAATACTTGCTCCATCACCACTGCCTGTGACCCGAACAGAAAATAAGTGCAGGAGGAGTGTTGGCACAGCCCCACAATTCTCTTGCCATGTCCTTTGCAGCCTCACTTCATCTGCACCTCTACCCTTACTCCTTCTCCTAACTCCATGCTAGCACTCACACAGTATTTTAGCGTTTCGTAAGAAGAAATGCTTCCTCCTCCAACACTGCCTATTACCCGACCAGAAAAGTAAGTGCGGGAGGAGTGTTAGCACAGCGCCACACTTCTCTTGCCATGTCCCTTGCATCTTCACTTCAACTGCACCTCTACACTTCCTGCTTCTCTTAACTCCATGCTAGCACTCACACCGGTTTTTAGCAGTGAGGCAAAGAAAACGCTTTCTCCACCAACACTGCCTGTGACTCGAACAGAAAAGTAAGTTCAGGAGGAGTGTTGGCACAGCCCCACACTTCTCTTGACATGTCCTTTGCAGCTTAACTTCAAGTGCACCTCTACGCTTCCTCCTTCTTCTAACTCCATGCTAGAACTCACATAGCATTTTAGCGTTTCGTCAGAAAAAATGCATGCTCCACCAACACTGCCTGTGACCCGAACAGAAAAGTAAGTGCAGGAGGAGTGTTGGAACGGCCCCACACTTCTCTTGCCATGTCCTTTGCAGCTTCACTTCAACTGCACTTCTACGCTTACTCCTTCACCTAACTCCATGTTAGCACTCAGACAGGATTTTAGCTATTCGTCCGAACAAACGCTTGCTGCACCAACACTTCTTGTGACCTGAACAGAAAAGTAAGTGCAGGAGGAGTGTTGGCACAGCCCCACACTTCTCTTTCCATGTCCTGTAGGCTTTTTATTTTTTTAGGGCTTAATAATTTAGAGAGCTTAGCAAAAGTAGATGATATATTATAGATGGTATATTATAGGGCATAGAGGTTAGGGCATGGCGCTCGGAAGATCTCGCGATGTCACGGGAGTTAGGAGCRTAATTAATTTATGCAGTTTACTGATAACCCCATGCCATACAAGGCGAAAAGTAGAAATTAGTCTCCCGATTGGGC
>NW_020456162.1:12200-13631 GCF_003342845.1 Nothoprocta perdicaria | reverse complement strand
ATTGTCTTCATTGCTCTGTGCTGGACCCTGCCTAGAGGTTCCACATCCCTGTGGTACTGATGAGCCCAGAGCTGCTCCCCAGCCTGCAGGTGTGGGCTGAGCAGAGCTGAGCAGAGGGGCAGGATCCCCTCCCTGCACCTGCTGGCAGCTCTCCTCCTGATGCAGCCAGGATCCCATTGGCCGCGAGGGCCCTGCTGCCTCATGGTGATATTGGTGTGAACCAGGCCTCCCCATTCCCTCCTTGTGCTCTCCAGCAGGTAGACCCCCCACTAGCGCAAATCAGCATCTACCAGTATAGACCAGCACACAGAGTGCACTCGAGCACACACGAGTACCAAGCTGGAACTACCAGCTCATATCCGTGCACAACAGTACATACAGGCAAAAACCAGTGCACACCAGCACATACCATTACATCCTAGTACATACCACAACACATGAGTACATATCAATAGAGATCAGCACACCCGACTGCACACTTGTACAAAGCAGTAGACACCRGTGTGCTGCTCTGTYGTTTTGTCTGCTGGTCTGCATTGGTGTTTGCTGGTGTGTATTTGCAATGAGTGATATGTTCTGCTGTATCCTGGTGTGTACTGGTCTCTCTTGGTGTGTATTGATGTGCAGTGGCGTGTGCTGTTGTATACTGGTATGCACAGTATGGGGATCTTCAGGACGTGTTCTGCTTAGGAGCACCTTGGGCCTCAAGGACTGCTCTACCAGCAGTTTGCAGGAGGGTAGGCAGGCGTCAGGAGGGCAACCAGGAGTCAGAGAAGGCCTCCAAGAGAGAAGACATCTTTGCGCAGAGTGAAACTACAGGTCGCCTTGTGGCAGCTCTTCTGCATGTGAGCAGCTTCAGGGCGAGGAGCAGCTTGGAGGCTGCCTGGCTGGCTGCTCTACAGCACCTCTGCCAGAAAATGAGCCTTGTCCAGTCAATGTTTGGAAGCATCTGGTAGGCCAGCAGCAGGTCCCTGGCACTGCTGCTGGTTGGGAGGTCCTGTTGCCTGTGCTCCTGACTGGACAGGAGACGGCATCAACAGGTGCAAGGCTGTGAGGGTGACCGTGAGCTCTGCTCTCTTGGGAGTCCTGGGCAGGCCGGCAAGAGGCACCTGGTGGGAAGCTCCTTGCGAGKTCCCTGCTGCCAGAGCAGCTGCAAGGCCAGCGCTGGCCCATGGCTGGGATAGGCTCTGAGGCCGCTCCTGTGCCAGCAGCAGCGCGGCCGGCAGCAGGGTCTGGTGCAAACACGCGGGGAGGTCCCTTGTGTGCGAGGAGCTGCCGGGGCAGCAGCAGGCGCTGCCTGGGAGGCCAGGCATGTCCCAGCAGCGGGCAGGGACAAGGAGGCCATTGCGGGGACAGTGCGGGGAGGTCCCTTCTCTCTGCAGGGCTGGCTCTGTGCTGACGTGTGGGCATCGGCTGGTGAGGTCACTGCTG
>NW_020456162.1:9020-10422 GCF_003342845.1 Nothoprocta perdicaria | reverse complement strand
TGATCACCTAAAGATCCATGAGGATTCATGTCCCACATTTGCTCCATCAGAGCAAGCAAACAGGGGCACCTTTGTGSTATCTCCTYTGTCTCTTCAAGCAGGTATTTGGGTGTTGTCCGCTGACTCACACCCTCCATTACCAGTGATTACAAGGGGAGCTTAGAGAAGGAGCTCCCATGCACATGGCAGTGCTCTGCACACTTCAGTGTGGGCGAGCAGCATCCCACCTTCTGTGTGTTTGTGGAGTTCACAGGAGGAATGTGAAAGCCACCCCAGAGCAGGGGCTTGTGAACCAGCATGGAATGTCCAGATTAAATCATCTGAATCCATGAGCCCTTTCTTGACCCCTTCTTATTGTCCTGCCTAGTAGGGGCTTCCTAAGTAGGGCCTTCCAGAGTAGGACATTTCTAACTTGCAGAGATAGTCATCCTCTGATGAAATAGACTGCAATTTGGGAATCCTTCTTTCTCATTAGGACAGGACCACAGGTGTGATTCTTTTAGTTGTTTCATGCCCATATCCCAGGAGGTGGGGAGACAAGGGACAGGGCAATTGGTGAGTTCAGCTGGGCCTCTGCTCCTGAGCGGGGCCAGGCTCCTGGGACGGAGGCAGCTCGTGAAAACCTGTGAGCCCTGCCCAGAGACACTGTGTGCAGGAGCAGCTGCTGTGCCAAGAGCAGCAGGGCTGCGGGCACTGCCTGCTGCTGCRCACAGCAGAGGAGAGAAGGCAGCGAGAGGTGAAGGGCAGTGTGGAGCGGGAGCACAGAGAGCTCATGGTAGGAGGAATCTCACCAGCCCTCGGTAAGGTGAGTCTCTGGCTGCAGGACCTGGTTACTGACTTTGCTGGAAGGTGTGCTCAACCCAGCCATGGCTTGGGGGGCTTTATTCCTTTTTTCAGGCTCCCTCTCCTGACTTGAGCAGTGCAGAGGAGGAGATGCTTCAGAGCAGGGATTCCTACCACACTGTCACAGGGACAGGGCATCCTCCTAGCTTCACCCATGGAAGCTGCAGGGATGCGAAGCTCGCGTGTGTGCACAGTGTCCTGCCTGAGCTCTAATCCAGAGCCGTGTCCCTGCACCCAGTGGTGCTGTGTGCCCGGGGCAGTGACTGTGCCGCCTGTGCGGGTCAGCACTCAGGCTGCGCGGGAGCTCCCCAGGACACTGTGGGGAGAAGCTCTGGGTGAGATGGTCGACCCCTGGCAGGGCAGGTTCCTGTTGGTGCTGAGAGGCTGCTGTGTGGGTCAGGGCTGCCCACAGCTCTAGCTCACCAGGAGGTCATTTTGAGAGTGGAGTTTTCCACTCCTGTAGACTTGTGTCTGCATGTTGGGAATGGAAATGCAGCAGAAAGGTTTAAGAAAGTGGCACATGATCTTTGTCACGACTGGTGAAGGTTGGAGAGGTTTG
>NW_020456162.1:3802-6630 GCF_003342845.1 Nothoprocta perdicaria | reverse complement strand
CGGCACAAAGCCTTCTCCATGTGCCTCCCACACCTGGCTGTGGTCTCCCTCTTTATCAGCACTGCATTTTTTGCCTACCTGAAGCTGCCCTCCATCTCCTCCCCMATASTGGATCTAGTGGTGTCTGTTGTTTATTCGGTGGTTCCCCCAGTACTGAACCCACTCATCTACAGCATGAGGAATAAGGAGCTCAAGATTGCCCTCAAGAAGCAGATTTCATGGAGTTTGTTCGTCAGTGCTAACATTTCCATCTCTCTCCACAAATGACTCCTTCTGTATCCCTTAACAGGACTGAGCATTGTTCCTTCATGTTATTTTTATTATGGCTTTTATTTGTCATAGAAATTGTTATCATGTTGCTACACAAGTACTTGCATTCATCCAAATTTTACTGAGTCTCCTTTTTTTTTCATGATGTACTTTGAATTTTATCTAAAGCTGTATTAGGACTGGACCCCTCACTCTAACTCTGTAATAAATTAGATTCTACATGCTGGACCTTTTCTTCCAAAGCTTCTGTCAAGAATGTGCCTAGGAAAATGCATCTCAGAAGGGCCTGCTTAGAAGACTTCTCCATTAGTTCTGRTGTAAAAAGCTCCTAATTGTGCAGTGCTCACTTTAGAGACCAAAAAGTGGGATTTGGGAGAGAGACCAAACCAGAGTTTTTAGCTTTGTCTAACCCTGAGGCCTTCCATCACTATGTCTATCATTGCTAGAGCTGTCTTCCCACTAATAAAAAGGGATTTTTTCGGTGCAACCTCAGCTCGGTGACGGAGGAACCCCAGAGGGCCCCAGCAACTCCCCGCCGCCGTGCTCACATTGGGAAGAGGGGCAGGAGGTCCCGGGACAGCTGCACGTGGAGGTGGCCGCTCTGCTGTGGGTCAGCGAGCTGCAGCACATTGTGCAGCAGCGCCAGCGCCTTGGTCTCCATCTCCCCATCAACGTCCTGCAGCCGCTGCACCACGTCGGGAACCAGCTCCAGCATCTTCCTCGCCTGCAGGGAGACACGCGGCGGTTCCTCACAGTGCCGGAGGTCGAAGGGCTCTGGAGATGGGCACCATCAGTGAGTGCCCACTCACTGTGGTGGGTTCCTCGCAGAGGACGAGCAGGCTGTGCAGGGCCAGCCAGCACGGGACCTGCCGCTCATGGCCCAGCTGTGCCTGGCACAGGCTCAGCGCCACCTCGTCGGCCGCCATGCACAGATCCGGGCACCGCAGCAGCTGCAACGGCACCGGCCACAGTGGCACAGGGATGGGGACCAACCCTCACACGGGGAACCAGCCCGTGGCTGGGCCTTCCCACTGCCACCTCACACTGGGCCCCATCTCCAGCACCATGGGCAGCCCCTCAGCCCCTACCCTGAGGCTTTGTCCTCATCTGCCTCTCCTGGTCCTGGTCCCATGTCCCCACTCCGAGCGACAGCCCCTCATCTCTGGCCCTGTGGGTATCCTCTCATCATTGCCCTTTGTCCAAAAACCTCCACCTCATGCCTGGCCCCTCATTGAGACCTCATGACCCCATCCCCATGTCCAATCCCCTCTACAGCCCTCTGGCCTTTCTCCAGAGAACATGGAGAACTGAGGGATGACACAAGGGGTGTCTGAAACACGGAGTACAGTTTCACAGGGACTGCGTGGGAGTGAGGAGGGCTACTCCTTAACTAATGACGTCAGTATGACCATGAAGAGCCACCTTGGAGCAGGAACTCCATGTTTGGGTCTGAAATAGGGAGACTGAGGGGAAAGGTCCCCATGTCTGGGCAAAGCAGGGGCTGGGGACAAGGACAGGAGCTGTGAAGCCTGGACATGTGCCCCACAGCGGGGACGGTTCCGAGACACGGGCACCACTGCCAGCACAGAGCTGCAGGGCACCCAGACAAGGGGCAACTGAGCTGGGGTCTTCCTCCTGGGGCCAGGTTGGATGCCCTTAAGAGAATGAGGAGAATGAAGCTCCCTTTGCAGTGCCTGCAAGTGTCTGCAGTTTCAACCTCAAAAGGTTTCAGAGGGAGAAATTGTGTCTCCAGCAAGTTAAGGTGGGCTAAGAGCATGAGTGCCACCCATTAGGAGAGCTCGGCATCCCGTGGACACAGCAGGACCCTTGTCCTGTGAGGGTGGCAGCTGCTGTCACTGTGTCCTGGTGCTTTCCCTCTCCAGGGCTCCAAAGCCACAAGGGGAGTGGAAGAGAGAGGAGTCAGCAGCTTGTGGGATGAGAGCTGTGTGTGACAGCAGCATCCACCTCCTGCTGGGAGGCAGGAAGAGGTGACTACATTGCCCAGAAAAGAGAAAAGCTGGGGCATTTTCTCCCTGTAGCTTTCAGTGGGTGCAGAAGCTTTCCTGGGGACATGTCCAGCAAGAGCAGCAGGAATTTCTCTTTTAGAGTTGTTCTCTGCCTTCCCATGCCCTTCTTCTGTGCTCTAACCTGAGTTAAGAGCCCAGGAGGTCTCCTACCCCAGTGGTGGTGGGGTTGTGTTTCCATGTGCATATGTGCCCTAAGCTCCAGCAGGACAAGGCAGTGGGCACCTTTATGCCAGACTCGGCCTCCAGAATAACATTTCTCTCATAGAAGAACTCTCCTCTGTGAAATACCTGCAGTTTGGTGTTTCTTCTGAAGTGGGGGTTAACAATTTACCAACACACCTGAGGGCCTCCTGCTCTGCCTGTGCACTCTGTGGGCTCCAGGGAGGAGCTCCGAGTCCYGCAGTGATCTCTCAGGGACCAAGGTCTGGATGGGGGGTTCATGTCCTTGTGAGCACTGCCAGGGGAGATGCTCAATGGTCTCTGAATTGCACGCTTGCGTCTGTCGCGGAGGTGACAGTGCTGATGGCAAAT
>NW_020456162.1:0-2927 GCF_003342845.1 Nothoprocta perdicaria | reverse complement strand
TCAAAAAAAAAAACATTCAAAACACTTCACAAAGAGTAGGATTTATTCCATTGCAACCTTGACCAAGCAGGTTTTGCATGTCAGGACAGGAAGTTCTCTACTATCCCATGGGGCTCTTAGCTACCTCTAATGGACAAATGTGCAGTACTCTCCCATCCAAGATGATGGGAGAGATCTCGCAACCTTGAGGACAGTCCTCAGGTAGCATCCCAACCCGAGGGGAGCAGAGTGGCTGCTTTCAAGTCTAGCTGTGACTTGGAAAGCCATGCGTTAATTCTATACCCTTCTCAAATCAGGAGGTGGTAGTAGAAAATATGGGAGAAAGAGTGAAAGCACACAAAAGTGTGTTTGGAAAGCTAGGAAAGGCCATCTCTAAGCAGAACGGAGGAGTCAGCAAAAGGGACAGGATCCTGAAAGATGGAAGAAGGGAAAGGACAGAGGTGGCAGAGTGCAGAGTTGGCCTGTCAACATCCAAGATAAGGTGGAAAAGAAGTGTAGTGAATGGAGGAGATGTCTTGGCAGAGCATGAGGGGAAATGTCTCTGCTATGTCCATGGCTCTGCCATCTCCATGGCACTGAGTGCACTGAGCAAACACAGGAGCTGAACTCACAGCGGGATGGCACGCATCACAGGCAAATATCCCCAGGGACATGGCTCATGGCCCTTGCTTGTCTGCGAGGTCATAGAATCACAGAGGAGTTGAGGTTGAGGCCGTTTCGGGCCCTGCTTGTACTCAGCAGAGAGCTCCTAGGGTCTGGGTATCCCTGGGAGGACCCAGGTTGGTGTGTTTTGTCTGAGATAATGCCTAGGGCCAGGAATAAAAAAGCCCACTCCAGAAGATGGTCAGTTCAGCTCCCCTTCCTCACCATCCTCGTGCTCTCTGTGTTGGTGCCATCTCTGCTGCCCACCTCTCGCTTCAGCCCCATCACTTACCTTGCTCCCATACTCCTGCCAGCCTGAGAGCCCGTCTGAGGGCTGGGAGCAGGTGTCACTTGCCACTCCATGTCCATGTTCAGGATCCTCTTGTGGGGACCTGACACTGGAACAAGGGGAGCCGCTCCCTCCTGATGGAGCTGTTCTCCTCAGAGTGGGAACCATGGGGTCTGTGCCCTCAAAAGGGGCATTATCACCATGGGGACCATCCCCTCACAGTGGTCTTGTGGGCATGATGCCACTGCCATCACAAAGCCCCAGTGGTTGCCATGGGGACCCCCATCCTGACGCCTTGATGGTGACCATGTGGGCTCCATCACAATGTCCTGTCCATCTCCATGGGGACACCCATCCCCGCATCCTTGCCTCCAAGCTCTGGTCCCAGTTTCAGAGCCCACTTGGGAGCTGCTGGCTGGGGAGCAGGATGAAGATCCCTCCCCCCAGCTCTGCGCTGCCAGGCCTTGCAGAGGCTGCGCTTCTTCAGGCCTCCATTGCAGAGATGTACACAGGGCACTGCTCTTGCTCTGCCCTTTCATCCTCACCCTTACACTACCCACTGGCTCTCTGTCCATCCCTAGGCAGAGCTCCCTGCACCTCACAGCTCTCAGGGATTTCCTTTCTCCACTTGCTCTTTGCCTTTCCCTGCCATCCCAGACCATCACATAATTTCCTCTCTCTTGCTGGAGTCTTCTTCTCCCATGAGGAACTCCCAATTTAGTGCNCAAGTCCTGACCCTGGTTATTGCTGGCGAGCTCAGCTGTGAGTTCCCTGCTCAGTGAAGCTGGGGAGCAGAGATGTCTTCTCATTTCATGAGATGTCTTGTTATTTCATGAGATACTTCTCATTTCTCATTCTTCCTTCTCARCCTCTCCCTCCTTGTCACAGAACAAGCGGTGGCAGGGGAGGTGAGGGTGAGTGACAAAATTCACCTCACTCATATGAAAAATAACAATAGGATTTATTAATATGGACAATGATTTCACAAGATTCTATGGCAAGGTCACTTCTTATTTACTACATGGAGGCTCAAGATAACACACGATTATCTTGGATACCTTCCCTTTGAGTTATGAGGTTCMTTGGACTCCCTTGCTTTCCAAGCTCCTTCTGAGAGGAGTCTGGGTGCGAATGGATCTAATCCTAGTCCCAGACCTGGTCAATGGTTTCTGACTAAGGGTTTCTGTGCACAAAGTACAGTTAAAGAAAGCGCGCTATGTTCATTTACCACAAATCTGTTGTGGAAAGGCATCTCTCAACCTCAAGGACTATCCTTGAGAGGCGTCCCTGCTCAAGGGGAGATCTGGATGCACAGCCTGCTGCCGTGTCAGGAGAGCTCAAGGGGCTCTTGAGCTGTCCATGTATTTATAGGATAGAATGACTGGCTTATAGTAATTCTTTCATTTCAGAGGCCCATTGGCTAGGGTACTAGCCTTATCTCCCTGTCGGGATGCAGCCTTCAAGACTGTTATGCTGATGTTTGAGCAGGAGAAGCAATCAGGAAGGCACCAACCAGGATTAGATAAGTCTCTGGTGGTTAGCAACTGAACAGGGCTGCATGTAATGTACAGGTCAGGTTGAGCTGGAAAAGGAGCATATCTGTCACAGTGTTAAGGTGAGGGTAGGGTTAAGTATAGAGTTTGGGCTGGGGTTAGCAGGTAGCAGTAGCATTAGGGTTAAGGAGTAAGGTTTCCCATTCCATGGTTTGGGTTGGTGTTAGACATGACAGTTAGAAAGCTCTAAGTTGCCGAATAGAAGCAAATTTTAAAACACTATCAGATACTTATATGTGTAAATGAAGAATTCCTTCGCCTCGTTTCAAATGTCAGAAATTGCACATCCATGGAAAGATGACTTGACTTACTCTTGCAGTTTTGTGAAATTCCGGAAGGACTATGTGGACCTCACAATTAAAAGCAAAGGAGCATTCCTAGTCCTGAAAATAAACAGACAATATCGACCACCAGAGGGTGCCAAAGAATAGCTCTGTTCTTCC
>NW_020456161.1:12196-12415 GCF_003342845.1 Nothoprocta perdicaria | reverse complement strand
GTGTCTAGGCCTGGGCACAGAGCCCTGCATAGCACTAGCCAAACCTGAGCTGCACGAGAAACTGCAGCGCTGCAGTAAGAACATCGCGGGAGTCCCTTTCAAGCCATTACACAAGGTCGACATCTTGAGCAGTTATCCTAAACGTTACTTCTAAGGATGGCGGTCTAGGATTTCCTCGTCTTGAGGGCCCAATTCCCAGCAGTAGGACACACACTATTG
>NW_020456161.1:7498-9502 GCF_003342845.1 Nothoprocta perdicaria | reverse complement strand
ATTACATAGTCTATATCTTATACATCTTCAGCGTGCAAGCTTTATTTACAGAAGCAGAAAGCACGCTACCCTGTTAACCCCTTACAGGCCTTACATTCCTCACTGGCTGTTGTTTCTTCCTCAAATCCTTGAGGTGAGTTTAACCCCATCATCTTCCCTCAATGAGTTGCAATATGTCTTGGTAACCATTATTTTTGCATCAGAGATGAAACTAGTGGTATGGCTGGTAATGCACTTCAAAATGTAAGGTACTACCAACATCAACAAAACAAGTAACAACAGAGGCCCAGCTATTGCTGTTAGCAAGGTAGTCAGCCATGGGGACCAGTTATACCAGGATTGGAATAGTCCTTGCTCCTGGGTCCCATGATAATATTTCTCCTTCAGATTTTTTCGGACTAATGACAAAGTTTCTCTAATTAGTCAACCACTATTTCTGGAATCACACTGGTTACGACTGCTCGAATTACTTTACCAGTGATTGTATCCCTAAGTTCCCATTTCCATTTGGTCAAACGATGTGGGTTTGGCCGAGGGACCAGACCATTAATTTCTCTGTAAACTATTGTCCCTATGAATAGCATCATCCACCATGTCCACATCCTTCCCCTTTCTCAGAGTGATTTTTAACAGGTTATCAGAATTTTTAACTATTGTCCACTTATCTGAGCCCGAATCAGGTTGGGACGGAGCTGTCTTTACGTGTGAATGATGGATCCACGCTGGTTTTCCGGCAATCTTCACAGCTGTTGGGGTGCAGAGAATCACTATGTGAGGTGCCGTCCACCTAGGTTCCCAGGATGCGGTTCGGAACCTTTTGATGTAGACCAGGTCCCCCGGCTGATAYGGATGAGCCRACTTTTGTACTGATTCTTGGTCCCGGTCTCTGTAGTGAGCTCGTAAATCTCTGTGTATCTGATCTCGCACCTTCTGTAGAGCCTGAAACAGAGGTAAAAATGCTGGGAGGTTGTTAGTCATGCCAATAGTTTTTGGGAATAAAGGTGGGGGCCGCCCGTACAGTATTTCATATGGAGACAATCCGATCTTGTATGGGGTACATCGTGCTCGTAAGAGAGCTATTGGGAGTAATTCAACCCAATTGGCTCCTGTTTCTATGTTCAATTTAGTGAGAGTTTCCCTCAATGTACGATTCATCCTCTCTACTTTTCCCGAGCTTTGGGGGTGGTAAACGCACCTTAACTTCCAAGTGATTCCTAAGGCTTTTGCTACTAATTGGGTAACTGAGGCCACAAATGCTGGACCATTGTCAGACCCTAAATGAGTAGGCAAACCAAACCGAGGGATTATTTCCTGTATAAGTTTTTTGTAGTTACAGGTGCAGTTTCTGTTTTTGTTGGATAGGCTTACACCCATCCCGAATATGTGTCTACAAATACCAAAAGGTATTGGTACCCCATTTTCCCAGGTTTTATTTCCATGAAGCCTACTTCCCAGTATATTCCTGGTGCATCCCCCACTTGCTTAGTCCCCTCAGAAGATGTGGTTATCTTCGGGTTTACTTGAACACACGCAGTGCACCAGGCAGAGATCTTTTCGAGCTGCTTTCGCAGATCTGGGGTCCATAGATGGGGGTGCATCAGCTCAAGTGCTTTCTTAGGGGATAAATGCAGGCTAAAGTGGAAATCTTGCAGCCAGGCTTCTGCCATTTGTTCAGGCAGGCACAGTATACCTCCTGGCAGATACCACCATCCTGCGTCTCCCTCCTTTCCTTGATGTTTCTCTATATAGTCTTGTAGGCGTTTTTGTGTTTTTAGGGCTTAATAAGTTAGAGAGCTTAGCGAAAGTAGATGATATAGTATAGCATAGGGCATAGAGCTTAGGGCATGGCGCTCRGAAGAKCTYGCGATGTCAYGGGAGTTAGSAGCGTAATTAATTTATGCAGTTTACTGATAACCCCATGCCATACAAGGCGAAAAGTAGAAATTAGTCTCCCGATTGGGCAGTAGGTGAGTTTCCGCATTCAGCTGGAGTATATAGGCAGAC
>NW_020456161.1:0-7456 GCF_003342845.1 Nothoprocta perdicaria | reverse complement strand
CTGTGCTCCAGGGCCCTGGGGTGAGGACAACCCCAGGTCAGTCCAGCTAGCGAATGAGGCTTGCCGACCCCCGTCGGCAACATAGTCTTTTTCAATTTCAGTATATTCAGGGGACGTTTCAGGCCGCTGGATCTGTGGCATTAGGGCTAACATCTGCAGTGGCCCCACTGGCTGTTGAGCCACCTGCTTTGCCTCTTTATCAGCCAGGGCGTTCCCCTGTATCTGGGGGCTGTTTCCTCGTTGATGTGCTGGCCAGTGGATAATGGCCACTGCTCGAGGGGCCCATACAGCTTCTAGCAGGGCCATAATTTCTTCCTTATTTTTTATACCTTTTCCTTCTGATGTTAATAGCCCCCTTTCCTTATGTATTTGTCCATGCACATGGGCAGTGGCAAAAGCATACCGACTATCAGTGTAAATATTTACCTTTTTTCCTTTTGCCCACCGCAATGCTTGTATCAGAGCGATGAGTTCGGCTCTCTGTGCCGAACTGCCAYGCGGCAACGACAGGGCCCATATTACACGGCCTTCTTGTGTTACTACCGCGGCCCCTGCATATCGTACCCCGTCCTTTACATAGCTGCTGCCATCCGTGTATAAAGTTTCCTCTGGGTGAGCAAGCGGTACATCAGTAAGGTCCGGCCGAACGCTGTGGAGTTCATGGAGGATTTCTGTGCAGTCATGCTCAACAGGCTCAAGCTGCTCATCTCAGGATCCAACGAGGAGGAGGCAGGGCAGTAAGTAGCCTTGCTGCGCTGGACTTCAGGAGGGCCAACTTTAGCCTCTTCAGAGACCTGCTGGGAAAGATCCCATGGGCTAGGGCTCTAGAAGGAAGAGGGGCCCAGGAGAGCTGGTTAGTTTTCAAGCGGCATTTCCTCCATGCCCAGCAACAGTGCATCCCTGTGCGTAAGAAGTCAGGCAGAGGGGGCAGGAGACCTGCGTGGATGAGCAGAGAGCTCCTGACAAAACTCCAGCAGAAGAAAGCAATATATAGAATGTGGAAAAAAGGACAGGCCACTTGGGAGAAATACAGGAACGTTGTCAGGGAATGCAGGGATGCAACAAGGAAAGCCAAGGCACAATTGGAATTGAATCTGGCACGGGATGTTAAGAATAACAAGAAAAACTTCTTCAAATATATCAATAACAAAAGGAAGGTCAGGGAGAACGTGGGTCCACTAGTGAATGGGGTGGGTACCCTGGTTACGGAAAACACGGACAAAGCAGAGCTGCTGAATGCTGCCTTTGCTTCTGTGTTTGTCAGGGGCAGCCCTCTGGAATCCCAGGCCCTAGGGACACACGAAGAGAGCGAGAGAGAGGAAGGCTTGCCCTGGGTAGAGGAAGAGTGGGTCAGAGAGCATCTAGGGAGCCTCGACACCCACAAATCCATGGGCCCTGATGAGATGCACCCCAGAGTGCTGCGGGAACTGACAGATGTCCTAGCCGAGCCGCTCGCCATCATCTTTCAAAGGTCCTGGAGAACGGGGGAGGTGCCGGAAGACTGGAAGAAAGCCAACATCACTCCGGTCTTCAAAAAAGGCAAGAAGGAGGACCCGAGTAACTACAGGCCGGTGAGCCTCACCTCCATCCCCGGGAAAGTGATGGAGCAGCTCATCCTGGCTGCTCTCTCCAGACACATGGAGGAGACGAAGGTGCTCAGGAGTAGCCAGCATGGATTCACCAAGGGGAAATCCTGCTTGACTAACCTGATCACCTTCTACGAAGGAATATCTAGCTGGATAGATGAGGGCAGAGCGGTGGATGTCATCTATCTGGATTTGAGCAAGGCTTTTGACACTGTCCCTCACAGCATCCTCCTGGGCAAGCTCCAAAGGTGTGGGATAGATGAGTGGACGGGGAGGTGGATTAGGAATTGGCTCGATGGCAGGGTGCAGAGAGTGGTTGTCAATGGTGCGGAGTCCAGCTGGAGGCCGGTACTTAGTGGTGTCCCCCAGGGGTCAGTTCTCGGTCCGGTCCTGTTCAACTTATTCATTAACGACCTGGATGAAGGGCTGGAGTGCTCCCTCAGCAAGTTTGCCGACGATACCAAACTGGGTGGAGTAGCTGATAGCCCTGAGGGCTGTGCTGCCATCCAGAGGGACCTGGACAGACTGGAGGACTGGGCGGTGAGAAACCTCATGAGGTTCAACAAGGGCAAGTGCAAGGTCCTGCACTTGGGGAGGAATAACCCTGGACACCAGTACAGATTAGGGGTGGACCTGCTGGAGAGCAGCCCCGCAGAGAGGGACCTGGGTATCATGGTGGACGACAAGTTGACCATGAGGCAGCAGTGTGCCCTGGTGGCCAAGAAGGCCAACGGGATCCTGGGATGCATTAAGAAAAGCGTCTCCAGCAGGTCGAGGGAAGTGATCATCCCCCTCTACTCAGCCCTGGTGAGGCCACATCTGGAGTACTGCGTCCAGTTCTGGGCTCCCCAGTACAAGAGGGATGTGGAGCTGCTGGAGAGAGTCCAGCGCAGGGCTACCAGGATGATCAGGGGCCTGGAACATCTGCCCTATGAGCAAAGGCTGAGAGAGCTGGGTCTGTTCAGCCTGGAGAAGAGGAGGCTGAGGGGGGACCTGATCAGCGTGTATAAATACCTCAAGGGAGGCAGTGAGGAGGAGGGGGCGGCCTCTTTTCAGTGGTGGGCAGGGATAGGACTAGAGGAAATGGCTTCAAACTGAAGCATCGGAAGTTCCACAGGAACTTAAGGAAGCATTTCTTCACTGTGAGGGTGACAAAGCACTGGAACAGGCTGCCCAGAGAGGTTGTGGAGTCTCCTTCTTTGGAGATCTTTAAAACCCGCTTGGATGCAGCCCTGTGCCACGTGCTCTAGGTGACCCTGCGTGAGCAGGGGGGTTGGACTCGATGACCTCTGAGGTCCCTTCCAACCTTCGGCATTCTATGATTCTATGATTCTATGATCTGGTAATAAGGTTGCTGGATTTATTGTAGTAGTTTTTGAGAACCTTATTCTGGAATCAAGTAGCTGAGCTTGGTATTTAGCCAATCTATTATTCGTCATCCATTGCAGAGTACCTTCCCTTAGGAGGGTTTCCACTGCATGCGGGGCTACGATGGTGAGGTTTTGTCCCATARTGGGTTTGTCGGCCTCTTTCACAAGCTCTGCTGTGGCTGCTACGGCCTGTAGGCAAGGGGGCCACCCAGCTGCCACTGGGTCCAATCTTTTTGATAAATAGGCCACTGGCCTTTTCCAAGGACCCAAATCCTGGGTGACTACCCCTTTTGCAACCCCTGCCCTCTCATGCACATACAGACAAAAAGGTTTTAGTATATCAGGTAATGCTAAAGCTGGTGCTTGTACGAGGGCTTGCTTAATCTGTTGAAATGCCTTTTCTTCTTGCGGACCCCACTCCAGGGGTTTTGTATCCCCACCTGCTGTAGCTTGATAGAGTGACTTTGCCATTTCCGCAAAACCCAATATCCATAACCTGCAGTATCCTGCTGCCCCCAGGAATTCCCGTACTTGTTTCTTTGTCTTGGGGGTTGGGATCTGTATAATAGCTTTCACCCTGGAGGTAGAAAGCTTCCTTGTTCCCTTTTCTACAAGGTACCCGAGATATTGTACCTGTTCCTTGCATATCTGAGCCTTTTTAGCTGACACTCGATATCCAAACTCACTTAGCTGCTTCAGTAAATCCTCCGTCGCCCCCTGGCATTCCTCTAGAGTTCGTGTCGCGACTAAGAGATCATCTACATACTGCAGAAGGGTTACCTCGGGATGGTTATGTCTAAAACCAACCAGATCTTTGTGCAGTATCTCATCAAATATTGTTGGTGAGTTCTTAAATCCTTGGGGCAGTCTCGTCCATGTTAGCTGTCCTGAATAGCCCTCAGAAGGGTCATTCCACTCAAAGGCAAATACAGGTTGGCTCACGGAGGATAAGGGTATAGAGAAGAAAGCATCCTTTAAGTCCAACACAGTATAATACATGTGTTCTGGCTTCAGGAGGCTTAGAAGCGTGTAAGGATTTGGGACGGTTGGGTGTATTGTTTCAACCCACTTGTAACACTTCTCTAAGGTCTTGGACAGGCCGGTAATCATCTGTTCCTGTTTTTTTTATAGGTAGTAGAGGGGTATTCCAGGCTGACTGACATGGAATGAGAATTCCTGCCTCTCTTAATCTGTTAATATGTTTTTTAACCCCTAGCATTGCTTCCGATCGAATTAGGTACTGCTTCACTTGTATGGGTCTGGCCGTTGCTTCTAGTGTTATTACTACAGGGGCTACGTGTGCAGACAGACCCGGGGGGTTAGTTTCTGCCCACACTTTGGGGGTCTTTCTTTGCAGCTCTTCCAGTAATGGATCTGGGACAACTTCTCCCCCTGCAGGATTTATGAATAAGTACTCGTCTCTCAAAGGACAGGTTATAGTCAGTAACTTCGGTGTATCATTTCCCCATTGTACTAACGGCTGGGTCCCTTGAAACGAGATGGTAGCTTTTAGTTTATGGAGAAGATCCCTCCCTATCAGGGGGTATGGGCAGTCAGGGATAACTAGAAACGCGTGGGTTACAGTTTGTTTTCCTAAATCCACCGTTCGGGATGTGGTCCAATTACAGGTTTCCATCCGTCCGGTTGCACCCTGTACTCTAGCTGTTTCTTGAGACAGGGGGCCTAGTGGTTCTTTAAGTACCGAGTGTGACGCTCCAGTGTCTACCMGGAACGACACGGGTTGCCCCCGAACCTTCAAAGTTACCCTGGGCTCTTGGGGGCCAACAGAGCCCAGGCCCCATCAGTCATTTTTTTCTCTCATAGACAGAATTTCTCGYGAATTTGACAGCACATTTCGGTAAGGACACTCATTTTTCCAGTGTCCCTTCCTTTTACAAATTGCACACTGGTCCCTCTCTAGGACTGGTTTCCTAGGGATTCTTCCCAGTCCGCCCCTTTTTCCCTGTTCCTGCAAAAACTTTTTATCTAAAGGATGACGAGGAGAGTAGTCCCACTCCAGGCGCTGGAGGGGCACATGTTCGTCTTGAACGTTTCTACGAACATGTTCAGTCAGGTTTTCTATACCTGATATTGATTCTCTAGCTCCCCTTAATATTCTCTCCCTCTCTTCCAATGTGAATAGAGCATGGAGGAGCTGCTGACCATCATCCCATGTCGGCCAATGACTATACRTTGCAAATTTAAGAAGGGATATCATGCTCTCATGATCCTGTGAGAAAGGAGGGTTTTGTTGCTTCCAGTTATACAGGTCCGTGGTGGAGAAGGGCACATGCATATATGCGCTCCCTCTCCCTTCAGGGACTTGCCTGAGAGGCAGCATCGGGGCTGGTGGGCCGGTGGAGTTTGGGGAAGAAGCACCCCCGGCCATAAACCAGACCATAAACCAGAGCATTTGCAGACCATAAACCTGCCCCCCCGCTCCCAGTGTGAGGTGGAGACAGAAAATCTCTGTCCTGCACTGTAACCAAATAGGACGATCCTTTAAAATGTCACTCCAAGAAATAGTATAGGGAATCTGGTCGGGATGACCAGGTTCCCCCAGGACAATAAATAATACCCTTTGAAATATTTCGGAGTCAAAGGACCCCTCAGGGGGCCATGTGACGCCAAAAGTGGGCCATTCCATACTGCAAAATAATTTTAATTTATCAGATTTTATACTGAACCCGTAGTTTAAGAGGATCCATTTCCTAAATTTTGGAAAATTAGACAGAAAACAATTCAAAGGTCCTTCGGGAATGGAGCTTGATTGTCCCATTCCGTCCGGATTTAAGAGACGAATGAAACAAACACAGCACAATAGACAAAACAAAGACACAAATAGCTACAAAGAACACAAATACACAAACCACGAAAAACCGGTTAAAACCTTTGAAACCTTTCTAAAACCTGAACCGGTTAAAACCTTTCTAAAACCTGAACCGGTTAAAACCTTTCTAAAACCTGAACCGGTCCTTAACCTTTACCCGAGGCAACACAGTGGCGTCCCAGCGTGTGCCGGTGGCAGGGAGTTATTGTCTCGTCAGACCTCCCAAAATCCACCACCAAACCTTGGCGCCCCTTACCCTTAAGGATCATACGATCCCTTACCTCGAGGTTATGAGATCCGGGGACCTGGCATGTCGTCAGGTAGTCCTCCCCTGAATCCCCTAAGCTTGCGAAGTGC
Organism: Nothoprocta perdicaria; assembly: GCF_003342845.1. Taxonomy (NCBI): domain Eukaryota; kingdom Metazoa; phylum Chordata; class Aves; order Tinamiformes; family Tinamidae; genus Nothoprocta; species Nothoprocta perdicaria. The sequence goes on along the minus strand of NW_020456161.1, from coordinate 1,313 downwards.
CGCCGATCGCCAAGAGAAGGCAACATCTGGGGACCTGGAACATCCTCAGGTAGCGCTCCCCCTGGAAGCGTTCCCCTGGCAAAATGAGTCGGACGGCCCTTCCCAGCCAGGGAGGGCCTGGTGATTACGGGATCCCGGACGAGCCCCCAAAATGTTAGTCCGTAATCCCAGTAATCACCCGCACGCTCAACCTGGTGGTTTAAAAGCAAGCTTTATTAGCCGGCYGGCGGCGGACCTCTTACAGATTGTCCTGAGATCCGCGCCGTTTGAGGAGAGGTTCGTGTTTTTATAGACAACTACAACTTCTTCGTTAAATGTTATTTACGACCACCATTGACTAACTCCCCTTTTCACAATCCCCTTACCATTTGGCATGTTTGGAATCTTATCTCGGGGTCACGGCAAAAGCAACAAGAGCAGGGTATGTATCCTGTTAGTCTTCATACTCCCTTGTAGCAAGCAATATTTACAGAAGCAGATGGCAAGGTTAACTGTAAATTACCTGCTAGTCCTTATCCTCCCTTATAGCAAGCGAGATTTACAGAAGCGGATGGCAAAGTYAAATGTAAATTACATAGTCTATATCTTATACATCTTCAGCGTGCAAGCTTTATTTACAGAAGCAGAARGCACGCTACCCTGTTAACCCCTTACAGGCCTTACACCTGTAGATACGACCAGGAGCGTTCCTGTGTYGWTAACATCTCRTCTTGAGTCRGAAGTCCACCTTAACCAAAATGTGACTATTTAGAATTCGGATTATGGCGAATGGGAGGGGGAGGGGGGTATTCCCAACCACCCTACTAACCTGGACTGCTTAAAAGATCTCCCAGAGGCTTATGAAGAGGTGCTGGTGTCAGGGACCACACCTCATAACTTAGAGCGGGAGACTTGTGGCCTGGAAGTATCCACGGAACCTGTCTCTCCCTCRGGCGTAACAGTCCACCCTGTCGTTCCTGTTTTGTCTAGTCCTACCCTAGTTGCCAGGGGTGAGGTGCCGGAGGTTTCTACCCCGGTTGTCAAGATTCCCCAAGAACATCCAGCTTGTCCGTGCTGTGGCAYTAGGGTAGGCAAAATCGCRGCATTGCATGAACATCTCAAGAGATCCCATGGTCGGAAACGGGTACTTTATCAGTGCTCCCGATGTGGGAGAACGAATGAGAAACATCATAGTATTGCCTGCCACTTCCCCAAGTGCCGGGGACCCCCCGTTGAGATCGAGGAGGGACCCTTAGAGGCGTTAGAGTGGCGATGTGGGGAATGCGAGCGGGTTTTTAAGACCAAAAGCGGCCTGTCTCAGCAGAAAAGATCTA
>NW_020456160.1:3166-12521 GCF_003342845.1 Nothoprocta perdicaria | reverse complement strand
GGCTGATACGTGGGAGGGCTGTGCAGTCATTCAGAAGTGCCTGGCCAGGCTGCAGAGTTGGGTGGGAAGGAACCTCCTGAACTTCAAGAAAGGGAAATGAAAGGTCCTGCATMGWGGGATGAATACCCTCATGTACTCATATAGGCTGGGGGATGACCTGTTGGAGATCAGCTGTGCAGAGAAGGACCTGGGAACCCTGGTGAACAATTAAGATGACCATGAGGCAACAGTGTGCCCTTGTGGCCAAGAAGGCCAATGGGATCCTAGTCTGCATTAGGAAGACTGTTGCCAGCAAGTCAAGGGAGATGATTCTGACCCTCTACTCCGCCCTGCTGAGACCACATCTGGAGACCTGTGTGCAGTTCTGGGCTCACCAGGACAAGAAGGACATGAAACGACTACAGAGTTTCCATCATGGGGCTACAAGGAGGATCAGGGAACCAGAACATCTCTCCTATGAGGAAGAGCTGAGAGTGTTGGGCCTGTTTATCTCACCCCAGATCCCTAATGCAACAAGAGCCCTACTTGCTATGAAGCTGAGGCATATGAAGACTGCAGTATTACCAAGCAGCTCTTCTATTTCAGTACAGACACTTGATTTGATGTCACAGAAAAAGGCTGCCAGGACGGTGTCAGATGCCCTAGGTGTTAACACAGTCCCATGTCTCTAAGCAGACACTGCATGGGATSTACAGRAAATCCATGCYGTTTTGGGGTCATTGCTGAGRAAGCGCCCCAGGGCATCCTGAATTTCCTACCTGTACCCTAATCAATGAATTCCAACACTGCCAGTAGGGCAAGTCCATCCCACTACATGCAGCGTGCTGCATGAATGGGAGGCACATCACACCAGGRYCTGCRCTCTGTCCCTGCACACTCAAACCCTTGTAGCTCTCCTCCTACGCAATGTCTACTTTCCCTGCCAGCTCATGGGAAAAGAGACTGGGCTAATGATGACCTCAGGGTGGCTGGATCACAGGCTACCCAGGCCCAGGGACTTCTCCAGTAGTAACTTGTCCTTCTTGGAGATTAGCTAAAGGTTCCAGGTACCACCGAGACAGCTTGGGCAGCCAACCCCTCTGCTGCCAGTTTTGTCCTGCCCAGCTCTTTCTCCCTGCCATGGCTCTTGATCTGCAGCCTTTGCTGTCTTAGTGGCAACCTCCCTTCTCTCTTACATTGCCACCTGCTATCCAGGACAGCATGTCACCACTTGCAGTCAAAGCCTTTCTGTGCACAAGGTCCTTTTGACAGGATTCCTGGTGCCAGATGTTCAGCTGTAGGCTGAAGCCAAAATGCATTCAAGAGGTGCAGCCTGGGGTGCAGCCAGTGCACATGGAGATGCCCAAGGAGCCACAGGGCTGCCTTGTGGTTGAAGGAACTCAGATGTGGGGCATGAGTCCTATCACTGGTGTCCTTTAATGTCACAGCACTATTTTTTCAGGAGAGCAGCAGAGAAAATGAGGAGCAGGACCTGTGAATGAGGGGAAATGTGCATAAGTTTTCTCTGGAGAAGAGAAGGCTGAGAGGGGATCTGGTTAATATGTATAAGTACATGAAGCGGGAATATCGGGAGGAAGCGAACAGGCTCTTCTCAGTGGTGGCCAGTGATAGGACCAGGGGCAATGGGTGTGAGTTGAAACACAGGAAGTTCCATCTCCATATGAAGAAGAACTTCTTCACTGTGAGGGTGACAGAGCCCTGGAACAGGCTGCCCAGGGAGGTTGTGGTGTCTCCTTTTCTGGAGGTCCTCAAAACCCACCTGCATGTGACTCTGTGCCRCATGCTGTAGGTGTCCCTGCTGGAGCAGGAGGGTTAGCTAGATGATTTCTAAAGATCTCTTCCTCCTTCTAGAGGTCCCATCTCCTCCTCTCCAACCTAACCAGGCTGCCCTCGTGGAGGCAGCTGCATAAGATGGTTGAGACAGAGCAGAACTCCTACCTTGACAGTTGTCTGTTGAGGAGGCCCCAGCGGTGCCAGGCCCGGCCTGGAGGTGCTGGCCCTGTGCCAGAGCAGCCGGCACCTCTCCTGGTAGCCAGCCCTGTCCCAGAGATGCCGGCTCCTGTCCTGGGGATGCCTGCCCCTGTCCTGGAGCTTGTCCCTCTCCTAAAAGTGCCAGACCCTGTCCCAGAGATGTMAGCTCCTATCCTGGCAGTGCCAGACTCTATCCCAGCTGTCCCASACCCCTGTCCCAYRARGGGCAGCACTTCCATTSGTGGTACTTGCCCCAGGACATAGTGATGGAAGGCCTCAGGGTTAAACAAGGYTAACAAATCTGGAGWAATATCATRTCCAAATCTTGGTCTCTAAAGASAGCATGGCCCARTTAGGAGCTTTTTGCTCTGGAACTCRTGGAGAAGCCTGTTCAGCAGGCACTTCTGAGGTGCARTYTCCTAGGCACRTTCTTGAYACCATCTTTGGAAGAAAAGGTCCAGGRSGKGAAACCTACTTTAATAAAGAGAGACAGAGSGGGACAATCCTAATACAGCATTCAATACAATTCAAGGTACCAGGGAAGAAAGAGCARTMTCCGRAAAAGTRTAATGAGTGTCAGCACTTGCATTGCAASATGATTGCAATTGAAAATCAACTATTTTTAGTATTAATAACAGCCATAATAAAAATAACATGAAGGAACAGTGCTCACWYCTGATAACRGATACAGAAGGAGTSATTTGTGGAGAGAGATGGTAATGTTACCACAGCTGAAAAATGTCCAAGAAATCAGTTTCCTCAGGGCAGTCTTGAGCTCCTTGTTCCTCATGCTGTAGATGACGGGATTCAGTGCTGGAGGGAGCACTGAATACAAAACAGCCACCACTAGATCCAGAACTGGGGAAGAGATGGTCGGGGGCTTCAGGTAGGCAAAAAATGCAGTGCTGATGAAGAGGGAGACCACAGCCAGGTGTGGGAGGCACATGGAAAAGGCTTTGTGGCGGCCCTGCTCAGAGGGSATYCTCAGCACARCTCTGAAGATCTGCACATAGGACACCACAATGAAAAGGAAACAACCAAAGGCTATACAGGTAGTAAACATAGTAACCCCGACTTCCCTGAGGTAGGAGTGTGAGCAGGAGAGCTTGAGGATCTGGGGAATCTCACAGAAGAACTGATCCACCTCATTGCCTTCACACAGTGGAATGGAAAATGTGTTCCCAGTGTGCAGGAGAGCATAGAAAAAGCCACTGGCCCAGGCAGCTGCTGCCATTTGGACAGAAGCTCTGCTGCCCAGGAGGCTCCCATAGTGCAGGGGTCTACAGATGGCCACAAAGCGGTCATAGGCCATCACTGTGAGGAGAGAGAACTCCCCTCCTAAGAAGAAGACAAACAGAAAGACCTGGGCAGCACATTCCAGAAAGGAAATGGCCCTGTTGTCCCAGAGGGAGTTGGCCATGGATTTGGGGACAGTGGTGGAGATGGAGCCAAGGTCAAGGACAGAGAGGCTGAGGAGGAAGAAGTACATGGGGGTGTGGAGGTGGTGGTCGCAGGCTATGGCTGTGATGATGAGGCCGTTGCCCACGAGGGCAGCCAGGTAGATGCCCAGGAAGAGCGAGAAGTGCAAGAGCTGCAGCTCCCGCCTGTCTGCGAATGCCAGGAGCAGGAACTCGTTGAAGGAGCTGCTGTTGGACGTTTTGCTCTCTGCAGGCATTTGTGGCTGTGCAAAGAGGAAAAGACAGGGAGAAGTCAGGAGACACCTTTTTTACCAAAACTATTTCCCTTTCTTACACTCTCTTTAGCCTATGTGGACACACATGCAGACACACGCACATTTTCCTTCTTCTCCAGACCTTAGCTGAGCTCCCTGTCTGGCGCTCCAGCTCATAATGGCTGACTGTACCATGAGCAGCTGAGACCTCCGCCCATGGGCTCCGGGGAAGTAACTCCTGCTATAATAGTCACAGTCACTTATGAGGCATTTTGACCACAAAAAAAACTACTTCTCTTTGGGGAGAACCTTTTGTTTTGTTTTGTTTTGTTTTGTTTTGTCTGATCTCCAGGCACTCATTTCACTGCTCTCCATGTGAAGATTACTGAGTCCTTAGAGACAAATGCTTTCTCGTTGTCCTAGAACATTGCGAGCACGTTGGTTTGACAGCGGTCCTATTCCCAGATGCTGTGAGTTGGCATCTCTCTAACTTTGTCACACTCTTGAGCATCCATTGCCTGTGTTGATACTGGTCTCCACTTGCAACACACTGCTCCCCAAATTCACCGCTCTTTCTCAGCTCTGATGTCCCAAGAGTGATGCAGAGAGTGCAACACAGCTCCAATGATCAGAACAAGCACACGGTATGGTGGTTCTGATAGGAACAGATGATTCAGGACCCAGCTTCTACACAAAGAAACACAATGGTTAGCCTGGCTGCTCACATACACCCCCAGCAGCATCTCTGTTTCCCAGGAACCTCTGTGGCTTCTGCATGGCACATTCAACTGTCACAAATATCCTAAGGAAGAGCTGTGCCCCACTGCAGGACAACAAACATCCTAGCAGCAGAGCCCAGCAAGGCCAAGGATCTTACAGGTGGCATCTCCTGAAAACATGACCAGCTCCTTCCCCTCACCCACAGACTGTGCTGCTTTGAGCCCCAAGGGCAAGAAGGGATCCTCGTCCTCTCCCTGCATTGGGAGGCACCTCTGCAGCAGGAACCAAGGCTCTGAGTCAGACTCTCAAGCTTCAAATTAACTCCCCAGAAAGCCCAGGAAGAGGAACAAGGGCAGCCCAGGCTGGGAGGGAAACAAGCAGCAACACCTTGGTGCTTCTGCCTGGGCTGGCAAAGGCAGCCGCAGAGAGGCACACTGTGGATGTCCTTCCCTAACGCAACTGTGCACACCAGCTCCTGCATGGAGACATCACAGGGGAGTTTTTCCCAGCCCCTTTGCTTTGGTTTAGGAAATGTACAGCTGGCAGGAGTGCTACTGCTCTGCTCTTTTGGGGGCTCTCACGGCCAAAAAGGGAACTTGTGTCCTCCATCCCGTGGCCTGGAGGCAGAGGCTCTGCTGGGTGTCAGAGGAAGGGTGAAGGGCCCATGTGGAGGGGAAAGTGTCTGCTCTGCAGGGGCAGGCAAAGAACTTTCTGCACCACAACCTTGCAGGAGGTTTGGGCAGCAGATTCCTCTTGCCTCACATCACATCTCTGCTGCTTGAAAATGTCCTTAAGGAGGGCTCTGTCCCTGTCCCCACCACAGACCCCTGCCCCCTTGCTGGGCATTCAGCTCAGGCATAGAGAAAGCAGCAAAGGGCAGGATGCACCTGGGGACATCTCCCTGTTTGCAGGTGCCACAGAGCACATCAGAGAGTCTCTGGAGAGAGTGGCAAGGGGCTTTTGGTGCTGTCTGCAGGCTGAGAGTTGCTGAAGGCACTTGATGAGGTTCCTTGCAAAACTCTCCAACATTCACAGTGGTGGGGAAGATGATATGCCCCTTTCTTAAACTTCTCCACTGCATTTCTATCTCTACCATACAGACAAAAGTCTACAGGAGTGGAAATCTCCACTCTCAAAATGCCCTGCTGCTGAGCTAGAGCTGTGGGCAGCCCTGACCCACGCAGCAGCCTCTCAGCACCAACAGGATCCTGCCCTGCCAGGGGTCGACCCTCTCACCCAGAGCTTCTCCCCACACTGTCCTGGGGAGCTCCCGAGCAGGCTGAGTGCTGACCCGCACAGGCGGCACAGTCACTGCCCCGGGCACACAGCACCATTGGGTGCAGGGACACGGCTCTGGATTAGAGCTCAGGCAGGACACTGTGCACATGTGAGCTTCACAGTCCTGCAGCTGCCTTGGGTGAAGCTAGGAGGATGTCCTGTCCCTGTGACAGTGTGGTAGGAATCCCTGCTCTGAAGCATCTCCTCCTCTGCACTGCTCCAGTCAGGAGAGGGAGCCTTAAAAAAGGAATAAAACCCCCCGAGACATAGCACACCCTCCAGCAAAGTCAGTAGCCAGGTCCTGCAGCCAGAGACTCACYKTRYCRAGGGCTGCCAAGATTCCTCCCACCACGAGCTCTCTGTGCTCCCGCTCCACACTGCCCTTCACCTCTCGCTGCCTTCTCTCCTCTGCTGTGCGCAGCAGCAGGCAGTGCCCGCAGCCCTGCTGCTCTTGCCACAGCAGCTGCTCCTGCACACAGTGTCTCTGGGCAGGGCTCACAGGTTGTCACGAGCTGCCTCCGTCCCAGGAGCCTGGCCCCGCTCAGGAGCAGAGGCCCAGCTGAACTCACCAATTGCTCTGTCCCTTGTGTTCCCTCCTCCTGGGATATGGGCATGAAGGAAACTAAAAGAATCACACCTGAGGTCCTGTCCTAATGAGTAGAGAAAGATGGATTCCAAAATTGCAGTCTATTTCATCAGAGGATGACTATCTCTGCAAGTTAGAAATGTCCCACTCTGGAAGGCCCTACTTAGGAAGCCCCTACTAGGCAAGACAACCAGAAAAGGGCAAAAAGGGGTCTCATGGATTCCCATGAGTCAATCTGGGCATTCCATGCTGGTTCACAAGCCCCTGCTCTGGGATGGCTTTCACATCCCTCCTGTGAATTCCACAAACACACAGAAGGTGGGATGCTGCTCACACCCACACTGAAGTCTGCACAGCGCTGACATGTGCATGGGAGCTCCTTCTCTAAGCTTCCCTTGTAATCACTGGTGATGGAGGGTGTGAGTCAGCGGACTCACCTGCTTGAAGAGACAAAGCTGATACCACAAGATATCTCCTGTTTACTTGCTCTGATGGTGCAAATGTGAGACCTGAATCCTCGTGGGGCTTCAGGAGAAGGCCAGGTGGGAAATTTCCTTGGCCATCTGAAATTACCCCTTGCATTGCAACCGGAGCTTCTTGCAGTATAAAGCAGACACCCTGGTAGATCTTTACAGTGTACAAAGTTAATATAATTCAGTGCAGTTATCTGATTCAGTCGCATAGAAACAGGCTGCAGGGCCAAGACAGATGCCTGTCTTGTCCAGCTACTAAATATCTATATCTATATATAGATATGTGCAGCTATAACAAAATATCTCCTCCAAGACACATAGCATGGGATCTATGGGAAGCAATGTCTCTTTGGAGGCATTTTAGGGCAAAATCCCACAAGGGTACCATGTGTCTTGTGGTGGGCTGTGAATCAAGCTTCACAAACTCAAGTGGAGTCACCCAAAGGTACAGTGCAAATGCAATGAATGTCCAGGCGAGGGAGAGCTCTGCACTCCCACAGGTGGCAGAGGGGACCCTGAAGGCACAGAAAAGGGTCCCTGCACACTCATTCCTGTCACCGTCAGTGTCATGGGCTGGTCTTGCGGCAAACTCAAACATGTCCTGAGCCATCTGAAAAGCCCAGTGATTGCTCAGATCTTCGTCCATGGATACAGACCCCTTGGAAGGGTTGTCAGGTGCAGTGGTGCCTGTCCAGCTGGGTCTGCAATCACCGGGGACAGTGTGGGGTCCCCTTGGGACCCTACAGGGCAACAGGCAATTGCTCCGCAGAGCAGCAGCAGCCACCTGGGGCCCTGCTGCCAGGTGGACCAGCACCAATGTCCGACCTGCAGAAAGACTCTTGGGGGACCAAGGATACACCTGGAGAAGAGGAAAGGAGCAGTGGTGCTGGAGAGAGGGGCTGGTAAGGGGGTCTGCAGGCAGCCTGAGATTTGGGAATCTCCTGGACAGCAAAAGAAGGGGCAGTGAGTGTCACTGATGCCCTGGGGCCAGTTGCAGCATGGAGGCTGATGGGCCTTCTGACACACACAGCCCACTACCCTGGAGCTTGGGCTGTGGGGCGAATGTCCCCAGCTCTGCTGCCCCCTGCGGTGGCCAYTGCTGCGGGGCCACCTCCCGCCTGGGCTGCTCTGCTGGTTGGGCTGGCGAGAGGGCAGGGCAGCTGGGGAGGGCTGGGCAGGGGCTGGGCTGCGCTACAGAGGGTCAGTGTTGGCCGAGCTGCGTGGACAGGCAGGGGGAGGACACGCAGCAGTGGTTGTGGYGCAGAGCTCTGGTGCTGTGTGCTCACCAGGACACACAGGTGACACCAGCACGCTCCATTACACACCACTGCACACCAGTACAGGCCAGGAAACACTAGTGCACACCTGTACAGATCATCACACACCAGTACACACCAGCAGATGCCAGCACAGAGCAGCACACACCACTCTAGAGCTGTGCACACCAGTGTTCAACAGTGCACACCAGAACACACCAGTACAGATCATTACACCCCAGTGCACACCAGCACACCCCATTGCACACCAGCTCACACCTGCAAAGACCAGTGCACTCCAGCCTCCACACCAATAAACACCTGTGCACACCACTACACACCTGTGCACAACAGTACACAGCGCACACCAGTGAACATGAGGACACACCTGTGCAAACCATTACACACCGGTACATAGCAGTGTGCACCAGAGCTCACCAGTACACACCTGCACACACCATTACACACCTGTACACATGAGAACACACCAGTACACTCCTGTAGGCACTAGCAAACAGAAGCACCACCAGTACAGACAGGTATATGCCACTACACACATCACACCAGTGCACACCAGTGCTCTCCACAGCATAGCAGTATACACCAGAACAAGGCACTGAACACCACTACGCACCAGCAGACACCAGTACACACCAGTATGGAGAAAACATACCAATGCTTGGCAATATACACCAGCAAGCACCAGTACACACCAGTATATATACACTGCTGTGTGCTAGTTTCTACTGCTTTGTACGAGTGTGCGCTGGTGTGTGCTGGTCTGTACTCATCTGTGTACTCATGTGTTCTAATCTGTACTGGGATGTCCTGGTGTGTGCTGGTGTGCAYYKRTTTTTGCCTCTATGTMCTGTTGTGCATGGGTGTGAGCAGGTAGCTCCGCTTTGTACAGGTGAGTGCTGGTGTGTACTGCTTAATTTTACTTTAGAGTCTGTCTTAGAAATTTAGGGTTATATGAACTATTAGGGCAAGGGACTAGAGTTATGTGTAGGTTAAGTTTAGGATTAGGTTTGGGTTAAGGTAGGTTTATGTCTAGGGTAAGGGTTAGGCTTTAGGATGATTKTTAAAGTTGAGATTAAGACCAGGTTACAGTTATAGGGTTAGGGGAGAGAGATAGGGTTGTGGTTACAGATAAGTTTAGGTTTAGGAAGAAATTGGGTTGGAGCTAGTCTTAGTTCAGATTTCTTTCACTTTCCCTCCTCCTTGCTTCTTCCTCACCTGTTCCACCTCTCCCTTTTCCTCTCCCCTTCCCCACCTCCAGGCTTCTTCCTTGCCTGCTCCACCTATCCACTTGCCTTGCCCCCTTCCCCCATTCCATGCATATTCCTCACCTACCTCCTCTCTGCCTTTGCCCTAACCCCTTTCACCCTTCATGCTTATT
>NW_020456160.1:0-1321 GCF_003342845.1 Nothoprocta perdicaria | reverse complement strand
GGGTTATACTCACCATTAAAGGCTAGGGCTTGGATTAGATTTAGGTAGGGGTTATTGTTCTACAAGTTCGTGCAGAAAGCCTCGAAGCAGAAACTTTGCAAATCATCTCTGGTCATACACGTCAGTCTTGTACTCTGTCACACATAAACTATGAATGAATGAATCAGACCTCTCAAAGTCTGCTCCACTTTCCAGTCACCATTACTCTTAGGCAGGTTAATAAATWAAAAAAGAAGGAAAGAAAGAAAAAACACTCTTTTTAGAGATCTGCCTTCCAAAGCACCGAGCTTGGGCCTACATTCTCTGGACTCTCTATCACCTTCCCTGTTCTCCCATTACATAAGCACAGATTTGGTTACATGCACTCCTGCCTCTCTGTTTATCTTTCTTCACTAACAAAAAAAGCCTTTTGAAAAGCTGTATGTTGCCAACAGAAGTGAATTTAAAAAACTGGTATCAGATACTTAAGGAGAAGGAATTCTTCATTTACATATATGTTTCAACTCTCAGAAACTGCACATCCATGGAAAGCTGACTTGACTTACTCTTGAATCCAATATTTTCCTCTCTCCAATATTTATTCAGGACTTATTCTAGTTATCAAGTTCACCAGGAGACAGCAGTGCCCTCATGGCCAATGGGATCCTGGCTGCATCAGGAGGAGAGCTGCCAGCAGGTGCAGGGAGGGGATCCTGCCCCTCTGCTCAGCTCTGCTCAGCCCACACCTGCAGGCTGGGGAGCAGCTCTGGGCTCCTCAGTGCCACAGGGATGGGGAACCTCTAGGCAGGGTCCAGCACAGAGCAATGAAGACAATGAAGGCACTGGAGCACCAGGCTGTCTGCAGCCCTCCATGCCAGCCCCTCTCTGCAGCACAGCACAGCAGTCCCTGCCCTTGGCCTCCTCCTGCAGGGAGGCAGCAGCCTGCCCTSAGCTCAGCTRCCTCCAAGCASCTTCCTCCTGCTGCTTTAGTCCTCCTTGCCAGCACAGCTGCTGCTTTCCTCTTCCCCAGGGGGATCCTTGGTCCCCACCACACCCTGCTGATGCCCTATGGCCTYCAGACACAGCAGCTTCCTCCACATCCCTTCCCCAGGCAGGAACCACTGCTGCCCTATCAGCTCCTCCCACAAGAGAGACCTCACAGCCAATGCCCTCGTCTCCCTGCCTGTTGCTGGCCAATCAGGGACCCAGAAAGACATGACATCACTGCCCCATCACAGCCAGGGCTCTGTCCCCACCCCCTCGCACAGCACTGGCCTCCCCAGAACTTCCCCAGGCGGGAGCCCAGTCCTGGCCCAGCAGCTGCTCAGCACAGAGGAGCTCA
>NW_020456159.1:10740-12708 GCF_003342845.1 Nothoprocta perdicaria | reverse complement strand
GGCCAAGAGGCGCCGTGGGGCTGGGGAGGGGCCCAGGCGTCCGGGTCCCGGCCCCCCCCCCGGGGCCTTTCCCACGCTCCTCTTCCTCCTCCTTTTCCCAACCCCACTTTTTTGGGTCTTTTTGGAGGCGGCGGCGGTGAGGGAAATGGGTGCTGAAAAATGGGGTCAAACCCCACAATTTTGGGGGCGCCCRTCGTGGAATGCGGTGACCACCCGGGAACGGGCAGAAAAACAGGGATTTGGGGTAGACGCTGGGGGGAAAAATAGAAATTTTGGGTGTTTTTGGGGAGAAGATGATGATCTTCACTAATGTGGGGGAATGGGGGGAAAAATGGGGGTTTAGGGTTTGTGGGTAGACAAAAATGGTGGTTTTGGGGTGGTCTTGCTGTAGAAATGGGGGGGTTTCAGGAAATTGAAGGATCGGGTCGAAAAAAAAGGTGAAAAGTGACATTTTTGGGTGCTCTCCTTGGTGTTGACCTGTAGAGGATGATGATGATGGAGGAAATGTAGGAATGGGGGGGAAATGGTGTTTTTAAGGGTGATAATGGGGTGAAAAATGGTATTTTTGGGTGCTCTCCTTCCTGTAGATGGGTAGAAGATGACTTTTTTTATTGAAATGAAGGTTTGGGTTGAAAAAGGGGGATTTTGAGTTGATGACAGGGGGAAAATGGTATTTTTGGTTGCTCTTCTTGATGTAGACTGGTAGAAGAAGGGAATTTGGGGAATTTGGGGAGAATGGGTGGGAAAATGAGGATTTATAGTTGCGGTTGGGGTGAAAAATGACATTTTTGGGTTCTGTACTTCCAGGAGATGAAGGAATGGGTGAAAAAATGGGGATTTTGGGGTGACAATGGGGTGAAAAAATGACATTTTTGGGTGTTTTTCTTCCCGTAGAGTGGTAGAAGACAACAGCGTTCATGGAAATGGAGGAATGGGTGGAAAAAGTGGGAATTAGGGGCAAAGGCAGGGTGAAAAAATGACTTTTTGACATTTTTCATGATGTCAACCAGGAGGAAAAGGTAATTTTCATTAAAATGGGTGTAAAAAATGGGGAATTAGGGTAGAAAATGGGGTGAAAAATGACATTTTGGGGTGTTCTCCTTGGTGTTGGCCAATAGAAGGAGATTTTTTGCATGAATTTGAAGGAATGGGTGGAAAATTAGGGGTGAAAATGGGGTGGACATGGCCTTTTTTGGTGGTCTCCTTGTCTAGACGGGTGGAAGAAGAGGATTTTCCTTGAAGAGAGGAACTGGGCGGGGAAATGGGGGAAAAAATGGGAAATTAGGGGTGAAAATGGCATTTTTTGAATGTTCTTGCAATTTGGTTGCAATTGGCTGCAATTTGGGCAATTTGGGGGGAAAAAAATCACATTTTTTGCACCGCCTCCCATTTCCCCTTCGCCCTGTCCCATTTTTCCCTCTTTTTTTCCCTTTTCCCCTCTTTTTTCCTTTTTTTCCCCCTCTTTTTTCCTCCCCTTTTCCCAAATTCTCAATTTTCTCAATTCCCGAAGCTCCCAAATTCTCCATTTTCGCCTTTTTCTCCTTTTCGCTCCCTTGCGTTTCGCAATTGCAAAATATTCGCCAGGGGGATTTTGAAATTGGATTTCTGCGCTAAAAACCATAATAAAAAATAGCAGAAAAACAACAATAATAAAGAAAAACACCAAAATTCCCCTTTTTTCCCCCGTTCTGGCCAACAATGAGCTCAGGCGGGTGGGGCCCCCTGCCCTATAAAAGCGGAGGGGGGAGCCGCTGTTTTGAGGCCAAAACGGAYGATTTTGGGGCTCGGCAGAAGGTGAGCGGTTCTCGAGGGGGGAATTTGGGCTGTTTTGGGGAGGGGCCCCCAAATTGTGGCCCCCCCAATCCCAATTTTTGTGTTTTTTGCCCCAATTTAGGGTCACGGGAAGGTGTGTGGTGGCCCCGGTGTCACCCGCCCCATCATGGCGGCTCCTTGGTGGCTCTGGGTGGT
>NW_020456159.1:4924-8054 GCF_003342845.1 Nothoprocta perdicaria | reverse complement strand
GTTGGTCTTGGGAGACCTCTACATGAGTCCTCCACCTTCTCCTGGCCTCCCAGGGCCTTCTGGGTGGAGGAACGGGCATGGGGAGGGACCAAAATGGGCTTTTCTGCACCCAAAATGCTCCCTTGAAGCTCCCTCGGCCTCTAGAAGCTCTACAGTTGATGGGCACCAAGGTGTCAGTTGGGAATACGGGTTGGGAATGGGTTGGGTTGGTCTTGGAAGACCTCTACGTGAGTCCTCCACCTTCTCCTGGCCTCCTGGGACCCTCTTGGTTGAGGAACATGCATAGGGAGGAGCCAAAACGGGCTTTTCTGCACCCAAAATGCTCCCTTGGAGCTCCCTTGGCCTCTAGAAGCTCCACAGTTGATGGAGACCAAGGTGGCACCTGGGAATACGGGTTGGGTTGGTCTTGGGACACCTCTATGTGAATCCTCCACCTTCTCCTGGCCTCCTGGGGCCCCCTCGGTGGAGGAACATGCATAGGGAGGACCCAAAATGGGCTTTTCTGCACCCAAAATGCTCCCTTGGGGCTCCCTCGGCCATGAGTAGCCCCACAGTTGATGGGCACCAAGGTGGCACCTGGAAGGAGATCGGCAAGGGGTTGACTCGGGTCTGGGGCTGCCTCCCCCCATAAGAAGGTGGGAAAATAACATTGGTGGAAGCCCAAATGGGCTTTTCTGGCCCCAAAACGGAGCTCCCTGGGGATGTGGGAGCCCCACGCTCATGGACACCAAGGTGGCCCCTGGAAGACCAGGGCAGGGCTGAGTTTCCTCCATCCCCGATGTCCCCTCAGCTCCACATCTCCATTTTCGGGCTCCTTTCGGGTGGCTTCTCCCCACCGCGAGGCCTTCTCCTTGAGCAGGACCTCGAGGTGGTTCCACCACCCAAACCGGGCTGTTTTTTGGGGTGTTTTCTTGCAGATCCATGCCGGGCCGTGCGGTGCGGGGCCAAGGAGAGCTGCCGTGTGCGGGACGGGCGCCCGCGCTGCGCCGCCGACTACGTGGCCACCTGCGCGCGGTCCCCGCAGCGGCGCTACGAGACCCTCGACGGCGCCGCCATCTCCTTCCAGCCCGGCTGCCCCTACGTGGTGGCCAAGTCCTGCGGCGCCGACGCCGCCCTCGAGGCCTTCTCCGTGGTGGAGACGCCGAGCGGCCCCGGCGCGTGGGTGGCCACCGTCTCGGTCTACGGCTACAACATCTCCCTGCGCGCGGGCGCCGGCGAGYGGGTGCAGGTGGGTGGGTTCTCCTGCGTGCTGGAGGTGGAGGTGGACCCATGGGTGGTCCTGGAGGTGGATCCGTGGGAGAAGGCTCCGGAGAAAAGGGGAAGGAGGAACCTTCTTGGGGGGAGATGAAGCCACCTGAGAAGCGGGGAGGTGGAGTTCGGGGCGACGCGGCGCCCTGAGGCCTTCTGCTGGCCTCCAGGTGTCTRCGGAGGTGTCCCCACCTCGGCCACGTTCATCTCCTGGGGTTGTCATTGAAGACGAAGAGGGTTAAGGGTCTGATGTGGCCTGGGTGGGTGGAGATGTCTCCTCCAGGCTGAGGTGGGTCCCATCCGTGGGTGCGGGGGTCACTCCGCTCTGCCTGGTCCATGGAGATGGACCCAACAAGACCTCGGCCTGTTGGGTGAGGGGAGCTGAGCTCCTGCCACCCACCCAGGCCTCGAGGAGATGATTTCCCACCCAAACATCTCAACCTTCCTTAACCCSGTCCCACCAAGGGACCCGGTGCCACCTTGGAGGCCCCCTGGCCACCACCGATGGAGCAGGAGGCCACCCCAAGGTGGGCCACCCCAAGGAGGGACCGAGCCCTTCATCCCGTCCTCTTCCTCCCAAGGTCAACGAGGAGCTCAGCAGCCTGCCGGCCAACCTGGACGGGGGCAAGGTCGAGGTGTCGCGYGAGGACGGACGGACCCTCCTGCGGACGGACTTCGGGCTGCGGGTGGCCTACGAGGAGGACCTGGCCCTCGTGGTGGCCGTGCCCAGCAGCTACTTCGGGGCCACCTGCGGCCTCTGCGGCAACTTCAACGGCGACGCGGGCGACGACGGCGCGGCGCTGCCCAGCGGCGCCAGCGCCACCAGCGTGGAGCGGTGGTTGGACGCCTGGCGAGATGCCTCCTGCTGGGACTTCTGCGGCGGCCGCTGTCCCCGGTGCCCGCGGGAGCGGTGGCGCGAGGCCAGCGAGCGCTGTGGTCTCCTGGTGGCCCGGGGTGCCCTGGCGGCCTGCGGGGCCCTGGTGGACCCCCAGGCCCACGTGTCCCGCTGCGTCCTGGAGCTCTGTGTGGACGGAGAGGAGGGCCGGGCGCCGTGCCGGGCGCTGGGCGCCTACGCGGCCGCCTGCGAGGAGGCCGGGGTGGCCCTGGCCGCGTGGCGCGAGGCCGCCGGCTGCGCCGAGGAGCCGGGCCCACCAGGTGGGTCCAGCATTAAGGGGGGACACATGGGGCGGCAAGCTCGGGAGATGCCACCTGCCGCCCAGGTGGCCCCTGGAGAACGTGGGAGCAGCAGAGAGGCTTGGCCTCCTCGCAGCGCCCTCCTGAGACCTCCCTGGTCGGCCACTGGGCTCTACATCCCCATGGAGAAGACCCCAGGGGTCTTCTGGTCCAGCCTCGGAGGTCCATGATGGGACAAACTGGGGGTTTCTGGGGCGCTTTGGAGGCCCCAAGTTGGTGGAGGGGTGAATGTAGGTGTAGATGTAGATATGGAGGTGTCAACGTGGAGATGGAGAACTAGAAGTCAATGGAGGTGGAGACGGAGATGTAGGTGTAGATGCGGATGTAGAACTAGATGTAGGAGCCAATGGTGGAGGTGGAGATGGAGGTGGAGATGGGGATGGAGGTGGAGGTGGAGGTGGAGATGTAGAACTAGATGTAGAAGCCAATGCTGTAGGTGGTGATGGAGGTGGAGATGAAGATGGAGGTGGAGATGGAGGTGGAGATGGAGATGAACATGTAGAACTGGATGCAGAAGTCAATGACGGAGATGGAAGTGGAGGTGGAGATGGAGATGGAGATGGAGATGGAGGTGGAGGTGGAGGTGGAGGTGGAGATGGAGGTGGAGGTGGAGATGGAGGTGGAGATGGAGGTGGATGTGGAGATGGAGATGTAGAACTGGATGCAGAAGTCAATGATGAAGATGGAG
>NW_020456159.1:0-4499 GCF_003342845.1 Nothoprocta perdicaria | reverse complement strand
TGGAGGTGGAGATAGAGGTGGAGATGGAGGTGGAGATAGAGGTGGAGATGGAGGTGGAGGTGGAGATGGAGGTGGAGGTGGAGATGTAGAACTGGATGCAGAAGTCAATGATGGAGATGGAGATGGAGGTGGAGATGGAGGTGGAGATGGAGGAGGAGCTGCAGCAGCAGACGTGGCCGAGGTGCCGCCTGCGCCCGCAGCCGCCCCGCGGCGCTGCCCCTGACCCGGGGCTGTCCCCGTGCAGGTGGCGAGCGCTGCGTGGAGGCGCCCGGTGGCGCCCGCTGCGCGCCCAGCAAGTACGTGACGTGCGTGGCCACCGGCGACCCGCACTACACCACCTTCGACGGGCTGCGCTACGACTTCCAGGGCACCTGCGTGTACCTGCTGGCCGCGCCGTGCGGCCCCGGCGCGCCCGCCCGCGAGCCCTTCAGGGTCACCGTGGAGAACCACAACCGGGGCAGCAAGGCCGTGTCCTTCACCAAGAGCGTCAGCCTGGAGGTCTACGGCACCGTCATCACCATGAGCCAGGAGCACCCGCGCAAGGTCCAGGTGGGGGCAGCCGCCGCGGAGGCTCCGCAGGGGCCACAGGGAGAGGTGGGACCCCGTGTTGGGGTCCCCGAGGTGGTCGTTGGCTCTACTGGTTGTTCCCAGTTGGGCACCCATGTTGGTGTCCTCGAGGTGGCCATTGTCTCTATTGGCCATTCCCAGTTGGGTGCCCATGTTGGTGTCCTCGAGGTGGCCATCGTCTCTACTCAGTTGGGTGCCCGTGTTGGGCACCCCAAGGTGGCCATTGTCTCTATTGACCATTCCCAGTTGGGCRCCCATGTTGGGCACCCCAAGGTGACCATTGTGTCTACCAAGTTCGGTGCCCATGTTGGTGTCCCCGAGGTGGCCGTTGGGACCCATGTTGGGCACCCCAAGGTGACTGTTGTCTCTACTGGCTGTTCCCAGTTGGGTGCCCATGTTGGTGTCCCCAAGGTGACCATTGTCTCTATTGATCGTTCCCAGTTGAGACCCCATGTTGGTGTCCCCGAGGTGGCCATTGGGACCCATGTTGGGCGCCCCAAGTTGACCATTGTCTCTACTGGCTGTTCCCAGTTGGGTGCTCATGTTGGGGTCCCCGTGGTGGCCGCTGTCTCTATTGGTCGTTCCCAGTTGAGCGCCCGTATTGGGGTCCCCAAGATGGCCACTGTCTCTATTGACCATTCCCAGTTGGGCGCCCGTATTGGTGTCCCCAAGATGGCCACTGTCTCTATTGACCATTCCCAGTTGGGCGCCCATGTTGGGGTCCCCGAGGTGGCCATTGTCTCTATTGACCATTCCCAGTTGGGTGCCCGTGTTGGGTGCCCCAAGGTGGCCATTGTCTCTATTGACCATTCCCAGTTGGGTGCCCGTGTTGGGTGCCCCAAGGTGGCCATTGTCTCTATTGACCATTCCCAGTTGGGTGCCCGTGTTGGGTGCCCCAAGGTGGCCATTGTCTCTATTGACCATTCCCAGTTGGGTGCCCGTGTTGGGTGCCCCAAGGTGGCCATTGTCTCTATTGACCATTCCCAGTTGGGTGCCCGTGTTGGGTGCCCCAAGGTGGCCATTGTCTCCACCCAGTTGGGCGCCCCAAGGTGGTCATTGTCTCTATTGGCCATTCCCAGTTGGGTGCCCGTGTTGGGGTCCCCGAGGTGGCACCCGGTGGGTTCCTGGGGGCCCCTGTTGCTGCTTGGCCGTTCCCAGCAGCCGAGCTGCCCGTTTGGGGCGTAAATGCCCCATTTTGTGATGATTTCCTTGCTCCTTTTAAAAAGTAGAGAAACAGAAATAATAAATAGAAACAGAAATAATAAATAGAAACAGAAATAATAAATAGAAAATATAATAAATAATATAATAAAATATAATAAATAGAAATAGAAATAATAAATAGAAAAAGTAGAAATGGAATAATAGAAATAGATAGAAATAGAGATAAAATAATATAGAAATAAAGTAATAGAATTAAAATGATAGAAATAAAGTAATAGCAATAAAATATTAGAAATAAAATAATAGAAACAACACAATAGAAATCATAAATAGAAATAAATAGAAATAAATAGAAATAAAAAATAGAAATAGAAATAGTAGATATAAAATGATAGAAATAAAATAGAATAAAAAGAAAAAAGCAAAATAAAAGGAACAGAAGTAGAAATAAAATAGTAAAAATAATAAATGGAAAAATAGAAGAAGAAAAAATAGAAGAAAAAATAGAAATAGAAAAATAGAAATTGAAATAATAGACATAGAATAATAGTAGTGAGATATTAGAAATAAAAAAATAGAAATAGAAGAAATATAGAAAAAATATAGAAAAATAGAAACAGCAATAACAGAAATAGAAGTAATAGAAATAAAATAATAGAAAGAAAATAATAGAAATAATAAATAGAAAGAATAGAAATAGATAAAACAGAAAGAGGAAAAATAGAAAGAGTAGTAATAGAAACAGAAATAACAGAAATAGAAGTAACAGAAATAAATATTATAGAAATAGAAAAAAATAAAAAGAAAAAAGAAAAAAGAAAAAAGAAAAAAGAAAAAAGAAAAAAGAAAAAAGAAAAAAGAAAAAAAGAAAGAAAAAAGAAAGAGAGAAAAAAGAGGAAAAAAGAGAAAACAACAGAAAAAAAAAGGAAGGAAAAAAGAGCAGAAAAAAGGACCAACCAACCCAAAAAAGTCGCTCCAGGCATGCCCAAAACAGCAATGTTCAAATTTAAAAAAAAGCAAATTTAAAAATTCAGAAAAAAGCCAATTCTCCCCAAACTTGGGCGCTGCCGCTGCGGTCGCTGCCGCCCGTCTGTCCGTCCGTCCGTCCGCGGCCCCCGTCCCGGGGCCCTCCCCGACCCGGCGGCCTCGGCCTCCGCAGCTGCGGCGCTGACTCAGCCTCCTGGCCTCCCTCCAGGGCCTTTGTTTTTCCACAGAAAAAAAGGCGGATTTTTGGCCCTTTTTGGCCTTCCTCCCCCGGGGCTAAGGCGGTGTCGCTGGCGCCGCCCCCGCTGGGACGCGGGCGCTTTCCGCGGAATCGGGGCTCTCYGGGGAGGCCGCGCGTCTTTCGGAGGCCAGCGCGGCTGCCACCAGAACCACGGGTGGTTTCCATGGAAAAAACGCCAGATTTGGGCAATTTGGGGCTTTGTGCCGGTCTCCGAAGCCCTCGGGGGCGGGGACCTGCTTGGGTCAATGTTGGCTGGAGAAAGAAAACCTCCAAAAGAGGCCAAATCTCTTGCAAAATCCACCCCGTGACCCCCCCAAGGCAACGCCGGGGCGCGGGGGCCTTCGTTGACCATCCCTGTGGCCTCCTCATCCTCCTGTTGATCAACGGGCGACCTCCCCAACCCAACACGGGGCCATTGAGGCCTTCGTTGATGGTCCCCATCACCTCCTCATCCTCCTGTTGATCAACGGGCGACCTCCCCAACCCAACGCGGGGCCATTGAGGCCTTCATTGATGATCCCCGTGGCCTCCTCATCCTCCCGTTGGTCAATGGGCACCTCCCCAACCCAACATGGGGTCATTGAGGCCTTCGTTGATGGTCCCCATCACCTCCTCATCCTCCTGTTGGTCAACGGGCGACCTCCCCAACCCAACATGAGGCCATTGAGGCCTTCGTTGATGATCCCCATCACCTCCTCATCCTCCTGTTGGTCAACGGGCGACATCCCCAACCCAACACGGGGCCATTGAGACCTTCATTGACCATCCCCATCACCTCCTCATCCTCCCCCTGGTCAACGGGCGACCTCCCCAASCCAACACGAGGCCATTGAGGCCTTCGTTGACCCTCCCCACCCCGCCACAGGTCAACGGGACCTTCGTGGAGCTGCCCTTCGCGCAGGGCGACGACTTCCGCGTCTACGCGAGCGGCGTGCACGGCTTCGTGCGCACGCGCTCCGACCTGCGCGTCACCTTCGACTGGCACAGCTACGCGCGCGTCATCGCGCCGCGCGCCTACGCCGGCGGCCTCTGCGGCCTCTGCGGYGACGCCGACGGCGACCCGGCCAACGACGTCCCCGGCGGCGACCCCGTGGCCTTCGCCGACGCCTGGAAGGTGGCCGACGTGCCCGGCTGCTCCGCGGGCTGCGCGGGCGACTGCGCCGTGTGCGACGAGGCGCGCAAGGCTCCGTACCGCGGCGCCGGCCTCTGCGGCCTCCTGGCCGGGCCTCCCTTCGCCGCCTGCCACGCGGCGCTCGACCCGGCGCCCTTCGTGGAGGACTGCGCCTTCGACGTGTGCCAGTACGGCGGCCACCACGACATGCTGTGCGCCGCCGTGGCCGCCTACGTGGCCGCCTGCCAGCAGCGCGGCCTCCGCCTCGGCCCGTGGAGGACGCCCGAGCTCTGCAGTGAGGCCCAGCGCGGGAGGAGGGGGGGCGCCTCCAAAACAGGGTCACGGGGCCCCCCGATTGGGCCCCAAAGGCTCCACACTGGGGGCACGGCGCCTCCAACATGGAGGTCCTGTTGCCTCCAAAATGGAGGTCCT
>NW_020456158.1:10596-12755 GCF_003342845.1 Nothoprocta perdicaria | reverse complement strand
CCCCCCTTCACCTCGGGGCTCCTTGGGCCGGGGCTCCCGGCGCTTCCGCTTCCGGGCCGGTTTCAGCCACGGACTCTCCTTCCAGCGCTTCCGGGCCCGGCGCCGGGGCCCCCACCCGCCCTGAACCCCCGGCACGTCAGGGGGGGCCGGGGGGCCCCAAATACCCTCAAAACCGCCCAAAATACCCCCGGAAACCCCCAAAACCACCCCAAATACCCCAGGAAACTGCCCAAACTGCCCAAAATATCCCCAAAATCACTGAAACCGCCCAAAACACCCCCAGAAACGCCCCAAACCACCCCAAATTCCCCAGAAAACCGCCAAAACTGCCCAAAATATCCCCAAAATTACTGAAACCGCCCAAAATACCCCTGGAAACCCCCAAAACCACCCCAAATACCCCCAAGAATGGCCAAATACCCCCAAAACCACTTGAAATGCCCTGGGAATAGCCAAAACCACCACAAATACTCCCAAAACCACCCAAAATCCCCCCAAAACACCCCAAAATGCCCCAAATTCCCCCTGAAATGCCCCAAATCCACTGAGAACACCCTGAAAACGTCTTAAATTCCCTCAAAATGTCCCGAATCTCCCTAAATCCCCCCTAAATGCCCCCAAAACACCCAAAAACGCCGTAAATACCCCCAAAACTCCCCACATCCGCCCAAAACCAACCTAAAAGCACCCCAAATCACTGCAAAACACCGCAAAATGCCCCAAAACACCCCAAAACATCCCCAGTCCCGTCAAAACACCCAGAAAAGCCCCAAATACCCCCAAAACACCGCAAAACGCCCCTAAAATGCCCCCAAAACACCCAAACGTGTCTCCAAAACACCCCAAGTCCCATCAAGGCACCCAGAAACACCCCAAACAGTCCCAAAACACCCCGAAACGCCCCAAACGTCCCCAAAACGCCCCGAAACGGCGCGGGGCCCTCACGCGCTCGGCCGCGGCCGCCGCCTCCTCGTCCTCCTCGTCCTCGTCGTCCTCGTCCTCGTCCTCCTCCTCCTCCTCCTCCTCGTCCTCCTCTTCCTCCTCCTCCTCCTCCTCGCTCAGCGCCTCCCCGGGAGCCTCCGACTGGCGGGGGCCCAGGCGTCCGGCCCCGCCCCCGACACCCCCGGGGCACCCGGGACACCCCCAACACCCGGTGGCACCTACAACCTCTTGGGGACACCCGCAGCCTCCCGGGGACACCCCAAGACCCAGGGACACCCGCTGACACCCCAGGGACACCCAGAGTCTCCCGGTGACACCCAGTGACTCCCATTGACTTTGCAGTCCCGCCCAGTGTCCCCCAGTGTCCCCCAGTGTCCCCAGTGTCCCCACTGTCCCCCAGTATCTCCAGTATCCCCAGTATGGCCAGTATCCCCATTGCTCCCCCAGTATCCCCAGTATCTCGATTGACCCACAGTATCCCCAGTGCCTCCCAGTGTCCCCAGTATCTCCAGTGCCCCAGTGTACCCAGTATCCGCAGTGTCCTCAGTGGACCCAGTATCCCCATTAACCCCCAATGTTCCCATTACCCCCAGTGTCCCCCATTATCCCCATGTCCCCATTGTCCCCCAGTATCTCCAGTGTCCCCAGTACCCAGTGTCCCTCCGTGTTCCCACTTTCCCCCCAATATCCCCAGCATCCCGATTGTCCCCCCAGTGTCCCCAGTACCCAGTGTCCCCCGTGTTCCCACTGTCCCCCCAGTATCCCCAGTATCCCGATTGTCCCCCCAGTGTCCCCAGTATCCCCAGTGTCCCCAGAGCCTCCCAGTGTCCCCATTATCCCCAGTGCCTCCCAGTGTCCCCAGTGTCCCCAGTGCCACCTCTTTGCTGTCCGAGTCCCCGTGCCCGTCCACGGAGAACCCGTCGTAGAAGAGGGAGAAGGCGGCGCCGCCGTCACCGTCCCACTCGTCAGCGCCCCGGACGCCGGGGCCCCCCCGGCCCCGCCCCGGCCCGGCCGCCATCTCCTCCGTCACCGTGATCTGCAACGGGGGGCCGGGCGTCCGAGAGGGGCCCCGGCGTCCGGGAGGGGCCAGGAACCAGGGAAGGGGCCCCGGCGTCCGGGAGGGGCCCGGAACCAGGGAAGGGGCCCCGGCGTCCGGCCTCACCTCGGTGCTGGCGCGGGGGCCGGGTCTCTGCAGCCGCTTGTGCAGCCCCTCGGCG
>NW_020456158.1:8239-9625 GCF_003342845.1 Nothoprocta perdicaria | reverse complement strand
GGGCGGGGCCTGCGCGGGGGCGGGGCCGGCGCCGGGCCCCGCCCCCCGCCCCGGAGACCCCGGCAGCGTCTTGGCGGCGTGGCCTGGGGGGGCGGGAAACGGCACCGGAAGTGGGCGTCGGGCACCGGAAACGGGGAATTTAGACCCCAGAATGGGGGGTTTGGACCCAAAATGGGGAGTCTTGACCCAGAGATGGGCCTCGAGACCCGGAAACGGGGAATTCAGACCCAGAAATGGGGGGTTGCACCCGAAAACGGGAGATTTAGACCCAGAAATGGGTCTTGGGACCTGAAAATGGGGAGTTTTGACCCAGAAACGGGTCTGGGGACCCAGAAACAGGGAATTTAGACCCAAAAATGGGTGGTTTGGACCCAAAATGGGGAGTGTGCACCTGAAAACAGGTGATTTAGACCCAGAAATGGGTCTTGGAGCCCAGAAATGGAGAGTCTGGACCCAAAAAACATGGATGGAGACCCAAAAACGGGGAGTTTGGACCTGAAAATGTGCAGTTTTGACCCCAGAAATGGGTGTCAGGACCCAGAAACGGGGGGTTGGACCCCAAAAACATGGGCGGGGACCCAAAAATGGGGGGTTTGGACCCAAAATGGGGAGTTTGCACCTGAAAACTGGTGATTTACACCCAGAAATGGGCATCAGGACCTGGAAACGGGGAATTTAGACCTAAAAGTGGGGATTTTGGACCCAAAATGGAGGATTTGCACCTGAAAATGCGCAGTTTAGGCCCAGAAACGGGCGTCGGGACCCAGAAACAGGGGTTTTAGACCCATAATGGGGAGTTTCAACCTCAAAACCAGGGAGTTTTGACCCAAACACAACGAGTTTGGACCTAAAAATGATGGCTTGGGCCAAGGAAATGAGATTTTTGACCCAAAAAAATGGGCATCGGGGCCCAAAAATAGGGGTTGGAGCCAAAAACGGGCATTGGGACCCAAAAACCCAAGAGTTTTGACTCCAAAATGGGGATGGGGACCCAGAAACGGGGAGTTTGGACCCAAAAATGGGCACTGGGATCCAAGAACGGGTGTCAGGACCCGAAACAGGGGGATTTGGGCCCAAAAATGGGGACTCAACCCCCAAAACAGGGAATTCTGGCCCAAAAGTGGGCGCAGGGACCTGAAACAGGGGCGTTTGGACCCAAAAATGGGACCCAACCACGGGAAACCCCCAAATCGGCCCCAAATCCCCCCTTTTGTCCCCAAAACCACCGTTCTTGCCCCAAAGTCCCCCCAGGCCCCAAAACCGCAGCCTTTCACCCCAAACTTGTCCCTATCCCAGCACCGAGCGACCCCAAATCACCCATTTCTGGCCCCAAATCCCTCCCAGGCCCCCAAATCCTCCTCTTTGTCCCCAAATCCCCCCCCCCCG
>NW_020456158.1:4640-5715 GCF_003342845.1 Nothoprocta perdicaria | reverse complement strand
AAAACCCTCAAGTTCCAGACCCAAAACCCCTCGATTTCAGCTGAAACCAGCCCCTAGATCAGGGGCCCAGGTGTCCGGGTGCTAAAACCCTTGAATTTCTTGCGGAAACCAGATGCCCCAGCAGGGGCCCCGGCGTCCGGGCACCAAAACGCCCCATCTGCGGAGCCCCAACGCCCCGCTGTGAGCCGAAAGCGGCCCCTACACGAGGGGCCCCGGCGTGCGGGCGGCCGCGGCGGCCGCGGCCACGTTCTGCGCCGTGGTCTTGCCGTGCTGCTCCTTGAGGTGGCGCCGGATGGCCGGCTTGTGCGCGAAGCGGCCGGCGCAGTAGGAGCAGCGGTAGGGCCGCGCGCCGCTGTGCAGGTTCAGGTGGTCGTGCAGCGTGGACTTCTGCGTGAAGGCCTTGCCGCAGAGGCCGCACGCGTGCGCCTTGACGCCGCGGTGCACGTTGAGGTGGCGCGTCAGGTTGCTGCTGTGGTTGAAGAGCTTCCCGCAGCGCGGGCACATGAAGCTCAGGTGCTGCGCCCGCATGTGCAGGACGAGGCGCTCGAGCGCGCCGCAGGGCGCCCCGCAGCGCCCGCAGCGCCACGCGCCGCCTGTCGCGGTGCCGCCTGTAGCGCCGCCTGTCGCGGTGCCGCCGGGCGCGTCGCCCCTTGCAACAGCCTTCGGGGCACCGCGGGCGCCACCCCTTGCGGCGCCCATCGCAACACCCGTTGCGGCGCCCGTTGCGTCATCACCCGTTGCGTCGCCCATTGCAACAGCTGCTGCAACACCCTTCAGGCTACCCCTGGAGCTACCCCTTGAGACACCCCTTGCAACACCCGCTGCAACACCCATTGCGTCATCCATTGCGTCACCACCCACCGCGTCACCCATCGCGTCACCCATTGCAACAGCCTTTGCGTTACCCCTTGCAACACCCATTGCGTCACCCATTGCGTCACCCATGGTATCACCCATTGCAACACCCATTGCGTTTCCCCTTGCGACACCCCTCGCAACACCCTTTGGGGTACCCCGTGCGTTACACCTTGCGACACCCATCGCGTCACCCATTGCAACAACCGTTGCAACACCC
>NW_020456158.1:0-3473 GCF_003342845.1 Nothoprocta perdicaria | reverse complement strand
CCACCTTCACGATGCAGACGTCGTCACCGTCGTCGTCACCGTCGTCACCGTCACCGTCGTCGTCGTCGTCGTCGTCGTCGGGGGTCTCCAGCTTCAGCGCGGGGGAGGTGGCGCCCGAGGGGACGTCCATGGAGGACGAGGGCGTGTCCGGCCGCCCGGCCAGGGGCATCTCCATGGCGCCCAGTTGACCATCGTTGACCAGTTGGCCATCAACATTGACCAGTTGGCCATCCAGGTTGACCAGTTGACCATCAAAGTTGACTAATTGACCATCCATGTTGACTAATTGACCGTCCACATTGACCAGTTGACCATCCATGCTGACCAGTTGACCATCGCTGACCAGTTGACCATCGACGTTGACCAGTTGACCTTCGACATTGACTAATTGACCATCCATGTTGACCAGTTGACCATCGTTGACCAGCGGACCCTCCATGTTGACCAGTTGACCATCAACGTTGACCAGTTGACCATCGTTGACCAGTTGACCCTCCATGTTGACCAGTTGACCATCAATGTTGATCAGTTGACCATCAACGTTGACCAGTTGACCATCGACGTTGACTAATTGGCCATCCGCATTGACCAGTTGACCGTCCATGTTGACCAGTTGACCATCGACGTTGACCAGTTGACCGTCCATGGCGCCCAATGGCTCCGCGCTGCCCGGCGCGTTGTCCATGGCCCCCGAGGGCCCCTCCATGGCGGCCAGGGCGCCCCTGGTGGCCACGCGGCCGCCCCTGGCGGCCATGACGGCGCCGCGGGGGCCCCGCCCCCTCCCGCCAAACCCCGCCCTTTTCCCGGCGTTTTTGGGGCCAAACGCGGCGGTTTTGGCGGCCCTGCCGGGGCCCTCCCGCCCGCCAGGGGGCTCCCTCCGCGCATGCGCCTCCCGCCGCCTGCCGGGCGCCGCCATCTTGGGAGGGGAGCGCGCCGCGGCCGCCGCCATGTTGTGCGTGGCGCGGGCACCGCGCGCCGCGCCCGCCATGCTGGGTGTGGCGGCGGCTCTGCGTGCGGCGCCCGCCATGTTGCGCGTGGCGCCTCCGCCCCTCCCGGCCGCCATAGTGCCCGTGGCGGCGGCCATATTGCGCGTGGCGGCGGCCATATTGTGCGTGGCACCTCCTCCCTCCCGCACCGCCGCCATAGTTTGTGTGGCGGCGGCCATACCGTGAGCGGCGCCTCCATGCCGCACCGCCGCCATGTTGTGTGTGGCGCCTTGCTCCCGCACCGCCACCATCCTGTACGTGGAGCTGCCATCCCGCACCGCCGCCATGTTGTGCGTGGCCCTCTCCATGCTGTACGTGGCGCCCGCCATGTTGTGTGTGGCTCCTCCGTCCCGCATCACCACCATATTGTGTGTGGCACTGGCCATGGCGTGTGCGGTGGCCTCCACGCCACGCGTGGCCTCCTCCATGTCGTGTGTGGCACCCCCGCCTCGCACTGCCGCCATGTTAGGTGTGCCGCCCGCCATGTTGTGTGTGGCTCCCCCACCCCGCACCGCCACCATGTTGTGCATGGCGCCTCCACCCCTCACCACCGCCATGTTATGCGTGCCGCCCTCCATATTGTGCGTGTCACCCTCCATGTCATCCGTGTCACCCTCCATGTTGTGCGTGGCAGCTGCCATATTGTGCATGGCTCCTCTGCCCCTCACCGCCACCATGTTGTGTGTGGCGTCTTCCATGCTGTGCATGGCCTCCTCCATGCCACACATGGCGCCTCCTCCCCGCACCACTGCCATGTTGTGTGTGGCACCTCTAGCCCGCACCACCGCCATATTGCACGCGTCACCCTCCATGTCGTGCGTGGCCTCCTCCATGTTGTGTGTGGCTCCTCCGCACCTCACCACCACCATATTGTGTGTGAGCCCCTCCATGTTGTGTGCGGCACCTCTACCCTGCACCACCGCCATATTGGGTGTGTCCCCCTCCATATTGTGCATGGCCTCCTCTATGCCATGTGTAGCTCCCCCACCCCGCACCACCACCATGTTGTGCGTGGCCTCCTCCACGGTATGTGTGGTGCCCGCCATATTGTGCATGGCACCTGCACCCCTCAGCACCGCCATATTGTGTGTGTCACCCTCCATGCCATGCGTGACCGCCTCCATACTGTGTGTGGCTCCCCCACCCCTCACCACCACCATATTGCGCATGTCGCCCTCCATATTGTGTGTGGCCTCCATGGTATGTGTGGTGCCCGCCATATTGTGTGTGGCTCCTCCTCCCCTCACCACCACCATATTGGGTGTGTTGCCCTCCATGCCATGTGTAGCTCCCCCACCCCGCACCGCCGCCATATCGGGTGTGGCCTCCTCCATGCCGTGTGTGGCTCCCCGACCCCTCACCACCGCCATATTTTGTGTGTCGCCCTCCATGCCATGTGTGGCCTCCTCCATGTTGTGTGTGGCGCTCTCCATGTCACGCATGGCGCCTCCCCTCCTCACCACCACCATATTGGTTGTGGCCTCCTCCATGCCACGCATGGCTCCCCGACCCCTCACCACCACCATGTTGTGCGTGTCACCCTCCACGCCACGTGTGGCCTCCTCCATGTTGTGTGTGGCCCCTCCGCCCCGCACCACTGCCATGTTGTGCGTGGCCTCCTCCATGTTGTGTGTGGCCCCTCCACCCCGCACCACCGCCATGTTGTGTGTGTCGCCCTCCATGTTGTGTGTGGCCCCTCCGCCCCGCACCACCGCCATGTTGTGCGTGGCCTCCTCCATGTTGTGTGTGGCCCCTCCACCCCGCACCGCCACCATGTTGTGCGTGGCCTCCTCCATGTTGTGCGTGGCTCCCCGACCCCTCACCGCCGCCATGTTGTGTGTGTCGCCCTCCATGCCATGCGTGGCTCCCCGACCCCGCACCGCCACCATGTTGTGCGTGTCGCCCTCCATGTTGTGTGTAGCCCCTCCACCCCGCACCACCGCCATGTTGTGCGTGGCCTCCTCCATGTTGTGCGTGGCTCCCCGACCCCTCACCGCCGCCATGTTGTGTGTGTCGCCCTCCATGCCGTGCGTGGCTCCCTGACCCCACATCACCGCCATGTTGTGCGTGGCCTCCTCCATGTTGTGTGTGGCCCCTCCACCCCGCACTGCCGCCATGTTGTGCGTGTCGCCCTCCATGCCGTGCGTGGCTCCCCGACCCTGCAACGCCACCATGTTGTGCGTGGCCTCCTCCATGTTGTGCGTGGCTCCCCGGCCCCTCACCGCGGCCATGTTGTGTGTGTCGCCCTCCATGCCGTGCGTGGCTCCCCGACCCCTCACCGCCGCCATGTTGTGCGTGGCCTCCTCCATGTTGTGTGTGGCTCCCCGACCCCGCATCACCGCCATGTTGTGCGTGGCCTCCTCCATGCCGTGCGTGGCTCCCCGGCCCCTCACCGCTGCCATGTCGTGCGTGGCCTCCTCCATGTTGTGCGTGGCTCCCCGGCCCCTCACCGCCGCCATGTCGTGCGCGTCGCCCTCCACGCCGCGC
>NW_020456157.1:7927-9580 GCF_003342845.1 Nothoprocta perdicaria | reverse complement strand
TTGACCTGTGTTGACTCCCATTGGCTCCCATTGACCCCCACCGCCCCGTGCTGCCCCCACGTCCCCCCGCCTCAGCTGCACTTGCAGTAATAGCCCCTGATGGCGTTGTTCCAGTTGTTGAGCAGGCCACGCCGCACCTCCTGCAGCCGGGGCACGGCGCCGGCGCTGAAGCGACGGCTGTGGCCCTTCTTGCTGCTCCTGTCCCACACGGTGAGCTCGCAGCGGGTGCCCACCACCAGCGAGGAGACCTTGGCGGCCCAGCCGCTAGGCATGTAGGGCACGTCGGTGCCGGGGCTCACCAYGAGCACGTTGCCGGCGCAGCACTCCTTGTAGTAGGCGCTGTTGTCGGAGTAGAGGTAGGCGCAGATGCGGGAGCCGTTGACGGTGCGCAGGTCTCCCGGCGCCGGGCACTGCGCCCCGGCCACCGCCACCGCCGCCGCCAGCAGCGCCAGCACCAGCGTCGCCATCGTCGCCCGGCCCGGCCCCGCTCGCCCGCCCCACGGATATAGCCGGCCCCAAGGCCATGGGAAGGCCGGCGGCTGGCAGACCCCGCTGGGGGGGGGGCAGGGCTCTGAGGTCGCCCCCACCCCCCAAGCAGGTGCTTGGGTGTCTCCTCCTCCTCCAAGGAGAGCGTCCAGACTTGGGGGGCCGCCATGGGGCCTGCAGCTCCTCCCTCCCTCCTCAAGAAAGGGCCCCGGTGTCCGGGTGCCCCAGGCTCTGCAACCTTCCCCCCAGACGCCAGGAAGGGACCCCCTCCCCCCAGGCAGCTCTAGACACCTTCTACCTGGGAAGGGCCCAGGTGTCCTGGTGCCCCCCTCAACCTCCCCGTTTCACTGTGACCTTCAACTCGCTCCTCGTCCCGGGAAAGGGCCCAGGTGTCCGGGCCCTTCCCCCCACCCCTGGCCTCCGAGTCCCTTCCCCTGGGAAAGGACCCAGGTGTCCGGGTCCTCCCACCCTTGTGCTGAGTTGCCAGGACCCAGCTGGGCCCTTCCCAGCCCTGGGGAGACCACGCCCCCTCTTTGTATATTAATGATCTGCAAGCCACGCCCCCTGCTCTGGTATTCGGGGGACGGGGGGGGGGCCACACTCAGCGTCCAGCCAGCCCCAGGCAACCCCCATCCCAGACTGTATCCTGGCAACCGTGGCCTGCCTGTATCCTGGTAACCGGCCCTGGCAACAGCCTCACCCCTGTATCCTGGCAACCCTCTCCTGGCAACCATCTCCTGGCAACCATCTCCGGTTGGATACCCTTGCTCCCACCCACATGTCTTGGGGGCGGTTCTGGGAAGCTAAGCAGGGTYTGCCCTGGAAGGGACCTGGATGGGAGACACCCACCCCACATTGAAGCCTAGTCCCGCCTTCATCACCACYCATTACCGCCAGGGGTTAATTAAAAAGCATTACCCCCATGAGCAGCCAAYTGCCTCATGCTAATGAGATCATTTGCATGGCAAGGCCTCGGCTTCCCTGCCACCTAGTGCGGGGAGGGAAGTGGAGATTCTCGGGTGTCTCGTATGAGGTTGAGCTCCCCACCACCACCTTGTCCCAACCCTGGCACAGAGGGGCCGGAGGCGGCTGCTGTTCACACACAAAAGGTTTAATCGCCTCCTTGGGGGAACCCGCGGGCCCTGGGGGGGGGGGCACAGGTTTTTA
>NW_020456157.1:6117-7631 GCF_003342845.1 Nothoprocta perdicaria | reverse complement strand
GGGCCGAGCCCCCGCCAGGGTTATCTAGACCAGCCAGATAGGAGCCCCCAGAGCCCCGGAGGCGCCGCGGCCTCGTTAGCGCTAACGAAGCGGCCGCCCCGGGGGCAGGGGGGTAAAGGGGGGCTGCGGTTCTCGTGTCATCTGTGCAGACATGTCTGTGGCGTGTGCCGGCCCCGGCGCCCGTCCGAAGGCACCGCGGCGAGGCGGCCGCCGGGCCGCGTGCGTGGAGGGGGGGCGCACGCGTGTCCCGTTGCACACGCGCGTCGCATTGCACGCTTGGCTTGACGTGCACACGTGTGGCGGGGGGTGCATGGCACCCGCGGGGTGCATTGCACGTGTGTGTCCCATTGCACGCGCTTGTTGGGGGGTGCTGGGGCCTTGCATTGCACACGTGTGTTGCATTGCACATGCATGTTGCATTGCACACATGTGTTGCACACRTGTGTCCCATTGCGCGCAAATATTGGGGTGCACTAGGGCTTTGCATTGCACCCGCATGTTGCGTTGCACACGTGTGCCATTGCATGYGCATGTTGGTGTGCACGAGGGCTTTGCATTACACCCACAAGTTGCATTGCACACGCATGTTCGTGTTGCACACGTGTGCCCTGTTGCACGCACGTGTTAGGGTGCGCTAGGGCTTTGCAATTCACACGCATGTCGCATGGCACCCGCACGCTGCATTGCACCGGCGCATTGCATCGCACGCGTGTTTTGCACGGTGCGCACGCGTGTCGCGGCGCACACGTGTCCCGGCACACACGTGTCGYGGCGCACGCTGCTCTGGAGGATGCACACACGTGCAGGGATGCGCATGGGTCCCGGGGTGCATATGGGTGCCCTGGGCAGGGCACAAGGGTCCCGGGCACGGAGAGGCCCCTTGGGGTGTTGGGGAGCACATGGGTCCCCTTGGGGGGGGCACCGCAGTCCCAGGGGCACCCAAAGGTGCCAAGGGGCACCCGGGGGTATCAGGGATGCTCTCGGGTGCCCAGAGGTGTACCCGGATGCCCGATGGGTGGCACAGACACCCAGGGGTGCCCATAGGGCCTTGGGGGTGACAGGGAAGCAACTCGGCACCCAAGGGTGCCCATAGGGTGCTAAGGGAGAGTGCCAGCGTCCRAGAGTGCATTTGGGCACCCACAGACAGACGCAGGCACCTGGACACACCAAGGACGCCCCGGAGCACCTCGGGGTGCCAGGCGTGCACCCATGGGTGCCAGCACAGCGTGCTGGCCCCCGAGGCTGCGCATGGGCAGCCAAAGGGGAGCAGGAGCACCCGAGGGTGCCACAAGCGTGCGCGAGGCCCCAGGGACCCCAGGCTCGCACCCGAGCACCCAAGGGCACCCAGGACCCCCCTCGCCCCCCATCCCTGCCCCAAGCCCCCCCCCCAACCTGCAGCCGCCCCGCAGCGCCCATGGGTGCCCTCCCGACGGCGGCGTCACACGGTGCTCTCGAGCATCCACTCGGTGCTGCCGAAGGGCGGGCGGCTCCGGAGCGGCTCCGGAGCGGCGGCG
>NW_020456157.1:1762-2906 GCF_003342845.1 Nothoprocta perdicaria | reverse complement strand
GGCGCCTGCGGACGGGCCACGGCGCCCAGCACCACCAGCGACACCAGCAGCTTGGCCATGGCGCCCCGGCGGGCCCCGGCGCTGCAAAACGGCGTTAGTCTGGGCTGCGCGTTGCAGCGGGGTGATGCTCGGTGCAATGGTGCTCTTTGCAATGGTGCAATGGTGCCCGTTGCACGTGCAGGGTGCTGGGCGTTGCGATGCAGGGGACATGCCTCGGCCCGGGGCGTTGCAGCGGGGCAGGGTGACATGCACGGCGCTGTATTGGATGCACAAGTTTGGGCACTGCATTGGATGCGCAGGGTTGTGCACGGCGAGAATGCACAGCGCTGTGAGTTGCAGCAGGGTGACACGCGTTGCAACGCGGCGGGCTGACGCGTGGGACACCGCGTTGCAATGGGGCAGGGCGCTGGGGCATTGCAACAAGGCACGGAGCTGCACGTTGCAGCCATATATGACGCTGTGTGTTGCAAAATGCATTGCGACAAGGCATGGGGCAGTGCGTTGCAGCGATATACGCCGCCGGGTGTTGCAGGATGCATTGCATCACGGCGCGGTGCTGTGCGTTGCAGCCGTGTACGACACCGTGCATTGCAGGAGGTAATGCGCTGTATGTGGCAGGGGTGCATAGGGTCGTGCATCGCGGGCATGCATCACGCTGCTGCACAGGGCTGCACGCTGCAGGGATGCATGGCGCTGTGCATTGCAACGGGGTGGCACACATTGCAACGCGGTGGGGTGACACGCGCGGTGCTGGGCATTGCACGGAGGTAGGGCGACATGCATGGAGCTGCGCGCTGCAGGAGCTCCGCGTGTTGCACGTTGCAACGGGGTGACACGCGTTGCAGCGGAGAAGGCGACGCGCACGGCATGCATGGCACGCGTTGCAACCAGGCACGGTGCTGCGAGCTGCAGAACGGTGACACGCGTTGCAATGGGGTGGCACACGCTGCAATGGGGTGACATGCGTTGCAATGGTGTGACACGCATTGCATCGGGGTGACATGCGTTGCAATGGGGTGACACGCGTTGCAACGGCGTGACACGCATTGCATCGGGGTGACACGCGTTGCAATGGGGTGACACGCGTTGCAATGGGGTGACACGCATTGCATCGGGGTGACACGCGTTGCAATGGGGTGACACG
>NW_020456157.1:0-1619 GCF_003342845.1 Nothoprocta perdicaria | reverse complement strand
CAGAACCCACCAGCATGGACCAGAATTCACCAGTATGGACCAGTACCCAGCACTGTGGACTAGGATAGAGCACTATGGACCAGTAGCCACCAGGATGGGCCAGAATAACCCAGTATCTGCTGATTCTGAGCAGTGTGACCCAGTGTGGCCCAGTATGGCCCAGTACAAGCCAGTAAAGCCCAGTACAGTCCGGTACAAGCTGGCCCAGGCCTGTACAGCCCAATGGTGCTCAGCAGAGTCCAGTACAAACCAGTGCTCAGCAGAGAAGTGCCCAGGTCCCCCCGCCCCAGCAGTCTGGGATGACCCAGTATGGCCCAGTACAGCCCAGTGTGTCCCAGTACAGCCCAGTGTGTCCCAGTATAACCCAGTACGGCTCAGCACAGCCCTGTATGGCCCAATAGAGCCCAGTACAGCCCTGCACCACCCAGTATAGCTCAAACCAGACCACCAGAGCACTGCACTGCCTAAAGCAACCCAGTATAGCCCAGKATGACCCAGTATGGCCCAGTACAGGCCCGGTATGGTGCTGTACAGGCCCAGTACAGCCCAGTATGGCCCAGTACAAGCCCACAGAGTCCAGTATAACTCAGTATGGTCCCATACAGGCCAGTTCAGCCCGGTATGGCCCACTACAAGCCCATAGAGTTTGGTATAACACAGTACAGTCCCGTACAGGCCAGTTCAGCCCAGTATGGCCCAGTACAAGCCCATAGAATCTGGTATAACACAGTATGGCCTGCTCTAACCCTAAGCAGCTCAGTATAGCCCAATACAAACCAATACAGCCCAGTATGGCCCCAATGCAACCCGATACAGCCCAGTCCAGCCCAGTATGGCCCAGTAGGGTGCAATGCAGACAAGCATAGCCCAGTATGGCCCAGCACAGGCCAGGACAAGGCAGCAGAGCCCTATACTGCCCAGAACAACCCAGTACAGCCCAGCACGGCCCAGTACAACCCAGTCTGGACCAATAAGCCCAGTTCAGCCCAATACACCTCACCACATCCCAGTATAGCCCAGCATGGCTCAGCACAGCCCGATATGTCCCAGTAAGGTCCAGTAGAGCTCAGTACATGCCAGTACAGCCCCATGTGGCCCAGTATAGCCCAGGACAAGCTCACATGGCCCAGCACAGCCCAGTGTGTCCCTGTAGAGCCCAGTACGGCCAAGCACAGCCCCATACGGTCCAATGAAGCCCAGTATGGCCCAGTACTGCCCAGTAGGGCCCAGTACAGCCCACTAGGGCCAAGCACAGCCCCATATGGTCCAGTAGAACCCCAAATGGTCCAATAGAGCCCAGTATGGCCCAGTACAGCCCAGAGTACCCCAGTACAGCCCAGTATGGCCAAGTACAGCCCCATAGGGCCCACCACACCCAAGTATGTCCCAGTACAGTTCAATATGGCCCAGCACAGCCCAGTGTGACCCATACAGACCAGTATGTCCCAGTACAGCCCAGTATGGCCCTGGTCCCGGCACGCACATGCATGTGACCCTCCCGACACGCGTGTACAGGGCAAAGGGGGCAGCTATGTGCGGGGGGGGCTCTGCAGGCTGGGGGGGGGCACTGGGATCATATTCTCACCCCTCAATAACCCCCCCACAACAGCCCCCCCCCC
>NW_020456156.1:11163-12219 GCF_003342845.1 Nothoprocta perdicaria | reverse complement strand
AAACTTGTCTCGGTGGGGGGAGGCTGAACAGGTTACCCCATTTTAAAAAGAAGGAGATAGCCATCGAGCACTAATTCTATGTTTTGCATCACTATTATCAGTAGCTTCCCAAGCAAATGGGCCACGAGGTGTGACTAGAGTCATAGGCACAGAACCAATAGATGGGAGATTGACCATCACAGGCTGTCCTGGTTGTAGYGTAGTTGGACATTCTCTTTTACCTGTAGGTGGAGCACTGGGTTCATTTCTCGCAAAGAATGCTCAGCTTATAGGGCTTCCACTGGGTCCGTAAGGATTATTTAATTGTTGAAGAACTGTGGGAAGTCGAATATCCCACCGGGCTTTGCGTGGATTGAGGGTCTTTTTTAACAACCCATTAACTCTTTCTACTATCCCATTTGATTGGAGATAGTATGGGGTGTGAAATACCCACTGAATTCTTTCTTACTTTGCCCAGGTTTGCACTTCTTTGCAGGAGAAATGTGAACCATTATCACTTTGGATAACATCAGGAGTAGGGAGRTGTGAGAACCAAGATGACAATCCTTGCACTGTACTCTGCCCATTGGCATTCCTGCATTTGGTTGCCATGAGCAAACCGGAGACTACTTCCACTCCTGGAAGGATGTATTGATATCCTGCAGAGGATTTAAATGGTCCGATATAATCAATTTGCCATGTAGACCACAATGTTTTCCCCTCATTGATGTGCAGAGGTGGAGCTTTAGCAGGATGATCTGCTTGTAACCTTAATCTGCATTGGGGGCATTCTGTGAGAATAGTTTCACAGGTTTTCCGATTTATGGGCCAGCCTCTGCTTTGTGCAGCAAAGTAAAGTGCTTCTGTACCTGAGTGGCCTCGATTTTGATGTAACCGTTCTCCTAATCGATACCCCTCAGGATCTAAGGTGATTTTCCTAATTTTGGTTAACTCATYTACCTTTCGATTCCACTTTGTGCCTGGCTGATTGTCCTTAGCATGAGCTTTTACCCATCCTACTTTAAATGGTGTTTTTCTTGCTATATCCAGCAGTAATTGCCAATCTTGTTTTCTCCA
>NW_020456156.1:7785-9158 GCF_003342845.1 Nothoprocta perdicaria | reverse complement strand
GTCCGGGTTGCATTCCCAGCTCTTCAGCACTTCGTTGTGTCAATATTGAGACTCGTGCTCCTGTGTCTATTAAAAACTTTAGTAGTTGTCGCTGAGGACCGACAGGAATTAAAATATATGGGCCCTTATCACATATCCACTGATAGGCTTCAACTGGCCAGACAGGCAGGCCCAATTGCCTCCCCGGCATTACTCRTTTTTTGAGCTTGTTTCTCTGCATTCTTCCCTAGGTCTCRAGAAGGGACTATTTTCCTTCCCGGGAACTGATGCTTGACCTGTTGATGTACGCTCCCTCCTACTATTCTCTTATGCTTTCTGAAAAACGTCAATTAAACGGAGAATTAGGCTTGTGGGTTGGCCTCTTAAAATATATCTGGGGACACCCAAAGCCAGAGCATTTTTCCATAATTCACTCCTACTTTTCCCTAATCCAGTCTGCAAGGTTCGCTGTTCTTTCATTTTGAAATTAATTCCAGTTGCCTGTTTCACTGGTCTCACTCTGTGACTTCCACTTTTAACTTTAGAGTCTGTATTGCTGTCAGAATCACACCAACCCATTTCATGGCAAAGATTGGATAGCTCATAAATTAACTTGGCCCAGATAGGGAGCCGTTGACGGAGGTCGTTAACGCCTAATCGCTCATTATCTTGAATGGCACGTCTTATCTCTTCGCGTTTAGTCACTAGCCAGTGTTTCAGGACATTCGGAGCACCTTTTATCAGTGGTCTGAGCATTTCAGGATCTGCTGTAGCAGATGTGGGAGCGCTGTTAGCCCCTCGTTCATGCATGGCCTGGATACAGGCAGCTTTTGTAGTAGCAGTAGATATTTCATCTGATGMCGAGATAGGAATTTTGGAGGGTTCATTTCGGTCTATTACATTTATTCCTCCAGCCCAGTAAGCCACTCGACTGGTGACTGAATGAGGTTCCTCTGGTGGTTCAGGTCCTAAGTTTAGGAAAACACCAGGGCCCCAGTGGCCACTTGCTTCGTCCCTCCCCACTTAGCATTATCCGATCACCACTCAGGCAGACTCGCCACAGATATTCAGTTTCGGTTTCACCTGATTTCCTGCTATACTTTTCTTGTAGGTTAGCTAATTGTAAAGAGTCCCAGGGAGTAGTCCTGGTAGTGAATCGTGGATTACCTCCATGGGGTCCAGCAGTTCTTTCTGTTTTTACTACAGGTCGGGCCACATATTCAGAAGCCTCAGGGGAGTCATTATCATTATCTGAGCCACTGTCCTCAGAAAA
This sequence comes from Nothoprocta perdicaria, assembly GCF_003342845.1. Taxonomy (NCBI): domain Eukaryota; kingdom Metazoa; phylum Chordata; class Aves; order Tinamiformes; family Tinamidae; genus Nothoprocta; species Nothoprocta perdicaria. The sequence goes on along the minus strand of NW_020456156.1, from coordinate 7,906 downwards.
ACTTTCCCAAACGTCTCCATTCCAGTCCTCAGGGGATACTATCAGTTTTTTTACTTGCATTGCATCTAGAGGCTGAGGAGCATGTACAAGCATCATTTCTACCTTTCTCTCTAGATTTTGA
>NW_020456156.1:2921-7584 GCF_003342845.1 Nothoprocta perdicaria | reverse complement strand
CTTGCCATCCTGCTGACTACGCCAATTTGTCACGGAAGGAGTGGTGGCAGGGGCGAGTGACAAAATGCACTTCACTCAAATAGAGAACTAACAATATGATTTATTAGTATAATAATGATTTCACGAGATTCTATGGCAAGATCGCTCTATCATTTACTACATGGAGGCACAAAATAATACAGGATTATCTTGGGATACCCTCCCGTTGGGTGACGAGGTTCAGATTGGACCCCCTTGCTTTCCAGACTCCTYCTGAGAGGAGTCTGGGTGCGGCTGAATCCAATCCTAGTCCCAGACCTGGTCAACGGTTTATGACTGGGGGTGCTTATGTTACAAAGTAAAGTTAAAGAAAGAGAGAGAGAAAAAGAGAGCGCGCGCAAGCAAGGAAGAAAGAAAGAAAGAGAGAAAGAGAGAAAGCGCGCTATATTCACTTATCACAAATCTGCTGTGGAAAGGAAGATCTCTCGAGGAACCTCGAGGAGTAACCTTGAGAGGCATCCCTGCCCAAGGGGAGATCCTGGTGTGCAGGCCGCAGCCGTGTCAGGAGAGCTCAAAGGGGCTCTCAGGCTGTCCGAGTATTTATGGAATAAGATGATTGGCTTGTAGTCATATTTTTAMCTTCAAAGACTTAGGTTAGTGTGTCGGCCTTATCTCCGTGTTTACGATGCAGCCTTGAGGACTCTTTTTGTTAAGTCTCAGTGAGAACAGAAATMAGGACGATGGCGCCTGCCAGAATTAGATCRGTCGCTGGTGGTCAGCAGCAAAACAGGGCTGCATGTAAGGTACAGGCCAGGATGAGCTGGGAAAGGAACGTATCCGTCACGGAATGTCCGTTCAAGGTGGAGGAAGTCATGTGTTTCTTTAGCCTCACTTAGGGTCCACACTTTGTTCGCGGCTTTATCGGCCATGTCATTGCCCTCCGCAAATAGCCCTGGATAATGTTGATGGCTATTGACATGCATGATTGAGCAGGTACTTTGCCGTTGTTGGAGTGCATCTTCCAGAAGGCACGCGATTTCGGAACCCGCATAGCCGGGATAAGCCATTTTGTGAACCAGTTTCCAAACGAAAATAGAATCGGTCACAACGTTGATATGCTGCGTAGTCTGCATTTGCAGGGCAAGTGCCACTGCCTTTGGTTCAAGGTATTGCACACTGAGACCTTCTCGGGTAAAGGTCAATTTCTCCCATTGCTACAGAGTTGAGGGATTGTCTCGTAGCCTGCTCCATTTCTTGTGCTGTTGTTTCTGCTGGTGCTGCTAATAAGATGTCATCCATGTAATGAATGACTTTTGAGTCAGGGAATTGAGTACACACAGGTGTAAGTGCTCATGCCACCAGAGTTTGGCAGATGACTGGTGAATTTTTCATGCCTTGAGGCAGAACCTTCCACTGATACCTTTTTGCTGATTCTTCCATGTTTATTGAAGGGAGGGTAAACACAAACCTACAACAGTCCTTAGGATGCAGGGGTTTGGAGAAGAAGCAGTCTTGAATGTCCATAACTATGACGTACCATCGTTCTGGTATGGCAGACGGTAGGGGCAATCCAGGTTGTAGCGCTCCCATGTCTTGCATCTGCCGGTTCACTGACCTCWAGTCATGGAGTAGGCGGAACTTTCCTGAYGTCTTCTTTTGTATTATAAAGATTGGTGWGTTCCAGGGGCTGAAACTTTCTTCTVTATGGCCCTGTTCTAATTCCCTCTGCACTATTTCCGTTGCTGCCTTGAGTTTTTCTTTTGTTAGYGGCCACTGCTCCACCCACACAGGTTCGTCATTTTTCCATTGCAGTGGTATGGGCAAACCTGTCGGGCCAGTGGCTGCCACTATAAATTTGTCAGTCTCATACCAGTACTGGCCAAGACGTCACAACCAATTAATGATTCAGCCAAATTGGTTACAGAGAGTTGGACTTCTGCCTATTCCGTTCTCCTGAATTGACTGCATCAGTGCCTGCACCGTTTTTGGCTCTAGGGGAGCCCATTCTACAGCACCCCCGGCCTGCACTTGTACCGGATAAGCGGCTGGTATGCGCTGCAGTTGAATGCCCTCTAGGGCACAGTTAGTCGCTATTAGTCTCCAGTCTGTTAGTAGAATTGGTTCCAGGGTTCCTCCGKCCCCCTCCGGAGTTTCCCCGGCCTCTTTTGTCTTAGATAGCAATTGCTTTTGTCTCAGTGCTTCTTGACGTATCTTTTCCAGTGTCACTACCAGTTGATCGAGTTCGGCTTTTAGGTCGTCACCCCCCCTTTTTGGGTCGTCACCCTCCCCCTTTTTGTCTTTTCCAGGTCACTTATCAGGGCATCACACTTGCTGCATTCAGCCTGCTAGTCCCTCCACCTCTGAGTCAGATCCTTCCCCCTCTGGGCCCGCCTCCTCTCCCTCTATTTGTGACCACACAGTCCTCCCTGTCGTTTTTGGCTCTAGGGGAGCCCATTCTACAGCACCCCCAGCTGCACTCATACCGGATAAGCAGTTGGTATGCGCTGCAGTTGAATGCCCTCTAGGGCACAGTTAGTCATGATTAGTCTGCAGTCTGTTAGTGGAATTGGCTCCGAGGTTTTTCCGGCCCCCTCCGGAGTTTCCCCGGCCCCTTTTATCTTAGACATCAATTGCTTTTGTTTTACTGTCTCTTGATGTATCTCTTTCAGTGTCTCTATCAGTAAGTCAAATTCGGCTTTCAGCTCGTCACCCTCCCCTTTTGGGTTGTCTCTGGGTGGCTTATCAGGACAGCACACTCGCTGCATCCAGTCCGCTAGTCTCTCCGCCTCCAAGTCAGATCCTTGCCCCTCTGGGCCCGCCTCCTCCTTCTATATCTGCGACCGCCCAGTCWGCGTCCTCTGTCTCCTCCTCTCTTCGTCTGTGGTGAGCCCAGAGCTCTTTCGTGGGTGTGTCTCCGGCTCCCGCTGCTCCGCTTCCAAATCTTCTGGATGCGCCATTTTTAGGTATGTCCCCAGCAGCCAATCTAACGGGTCTGTTATCACTACGGGTGAGGGTTGCTGTACAGGGGGGTGTTCAGGGGGGTTGCTGGATTGTGCAAGGGCGTGGAGCTCCCCGCAAGGGTATTCTGGTGTGGGGCCAAACCCTGGTGTCATAGATGAGGCGAGCCAATTTCTCATCTACATTTTATTAAAGTAAGCTGGATACAAAGGGTGACAGCGCTGGAGCTTCCTGGATGCAATCACTCTCAGACCCCGCCCTCAGTCCCCGAAATCCCAGTATTTATAGAGTCCAAGCTCCGCCCTTGGTGGTCTTTCTAGAAGGTTCTCAAAGGTTCTGTTGAGTCTGCACTGTGTTGCTGACGTTGCCCAATCAGAAYGCGCTTGCGCCAGCTATCGCTACGTGGTCGTGATCCACCTTCTGGTGGTCGTTTTTGGAGGAGGGCAGACTGCCCTCCTCAGTGCCCTCTGTCTCACCCCATTCCATATAATGAACAACATGTGGTTGCTTAACAAAATCTTTCAGTAGCCTTAGTGAACAAACATGTCTATTACAATTCCCCCTCTTTTATTTTTACCAATTTTGTTCACTAAGGTTTTGCATGTCTAAATAATCAGGAACTTTTTTGTAAACTTTTGTATCTAGCTCTTGTTAACATTAAACGTGCTGCTTCTAACCTATTTTTAACTATTGCTATTAASTTGTTGAATATACAAGGTCCAATATAGGATATAAAGGTAGTCCATATTATCATCTGTCAACAAGGGTGTGATCCCGATTTTGTCTGATTAGCGAAGTGTCCCATCTCAATGGGTTCTTTTAGTAAGGTGGGTGGCGAAGCTTCCTGGGGCCCTTCGGGCTCTTTTCCCTCCACCGTTCTTATCCCTCTACCTCGCCTGTCGGCTCGGTTGCAGTTAGTCACAGGGTATGAGATCTTCGCGGCAGCAAAGAGGTACTTCAGGAAAATTACCCACCTTACTCCCAATTCCAAGACGGACCTTCTTTCATAAGGGGGATTAACACCCTTTATGGCTATCTCGTGGATTCTTTACCTGGATCTCTTCCCTTTTTAACTTGGTCCCAGTCCCTTTTATCCCTATTAGCCAGTTATAGGTTAACCATACCCTTTGCGTACCCTAAGATAGTTTCTTATATGGAGTTATAACATTCATTATTACTTACATCTAACAACCTTGTTCTAAAGTGAATTGCTACTCCTCCCTTCTGTTAACGATTTCTACTCAGTCTTTTATCTCTTACTTCGATCTTCAGATCTCCAGGATTATTACTTATGACCTTCCATTGCTCTGGTCGATGGTGGGCAGGATCCGGCTGGTCGGCAGTGGGGTTCACCGGTCCTTTGACTTGAGACATGTGTGTCCACCCCTTCTCTGCTGTTCATATTGCCGTCTCTGTGGTAAGCAAAACAACATAAGGTCCATCCCATCGAGGGGTGAGTGTAGACTCCTTCCATGATTTTCTCATTATCCAGTCACCAGGCTTTAATTTATGCATCATTATATCTAGGGGAGGCCTTTGTACTATTAACCCCTTTCTATGTAACTCATTCCTTCGTTTTATCAGTTGTACAAGGTAGTTGTTTATTTGATCATCCTGTGATGCGAGGGAGCGTCCAGAGTCAAAGATGCARTCTCATAGAGTTAAGTCAATGCTCCGTTTATTGAAGATTCCAGCACACTTTTATACAGTAAACTGTAAGCCGCAC
>NW_020456156.1:0-866 GCF_003342845.1 Nothoprocta perdicaria | reverse complement strand
CTATCAGTTGTTTCTGAACACAGGAGTGGTTCATGGAAGGCCAGGAGTGGAAATCACAGCCCTTGTGCAGTTCTGGGGAGCAATTGCTGTGCCAATTAGGGTTCTCCCAATCTTGATATTCTACTACATTTATGTAAGGATAGCCAATGAGACACGTCCAAAAAGGATATCCTGGTGTCRCGAGGGACAAGCAGAAATCAGTCTGGCCCGTCTGATGTGCCCACGTCAGCCACATATTTTCTCTGGGATCTATCTCGTGAATCAGCAAACTGCTGCCAGCCAAGACAAGACGTATGATAGTCACCAAGGGGATCATTTCAGCAGTCCCACTCGCGCACACACACACACACACACACACACACACACACACACACACACACACTCTGAGACCTATTCATCACCCTATCAAGGCGATGGATTCAGGTCGCATATTGGCGGCTCATAGGGTGGAGTAAGTTTTTCCGATGACTCCTCAGCGGACGCTGTCGGCTCAATTTTCACCACTGCCTTAGTCCATCTACTTGGCACCCACAGGGGTCCGTGATCTTAACAATTCCCTCGGCATCCGTCCAAGAGAGGTTGAACTGCCTCTGTAGAGATTTCGCAGCCGGATGAAACAGCGCATGGCTTTCTCRCACCATAGCAAAAGAGTCTACAGGCCCAGTTACTGTTACACTCACGAGCRAATCGGCCACCGCATTGCCTTTCGCAAGGTCGAGTTCATTCTGGTGACTTCTAATATGAATGACACAACAAGGTTCGGTTCTTAGGTGAATAGATTGTCAAATTTGCAGAAACAACTCTCCCAGTSGAGGGTTTTTCGGCAGCTTAATAATCGTCTCTTCTATTCTCTGCACTACTCCTAC
>NW_020456155.1:12059-13054 GCF_003342845.1 Nothoprocta perdicaria | reverse complement strand
CCCGACCCCGGCCCCAGCTCCGGCACCCACCGTCCGTGCCGCGGAACTCCTCGAAGAGCCGCTCCAGCTCCCGCTCCTGCTCCTCCGTCCACAGCACGATGTTGGTGCCCTTCCTAGTGGGAAAACGGGGGGTCAGCTCTATCCTGGGGTGGGATGAGGCCCCGGGAGCCCCCCTGTGCCCCCCCGGAGGCACCTGGGGCGCGGGAAGTCCTTGGCGCTGCGGGCCAGCCCCAGGCGCACGAGCTGCTTCACCACCTGCCTCCGGGAGCGCCCCGGCGCCCGCAGCTGCGCCGCGATGCTGCCCGCCACGTCGGCGCCTGCGGAGCGCGACGCGCTGCAGCCCGCGGCACGGCGCCGGGGCCCCGGCGGCCTGCTCCACGCCACCCCGCGCACGCGGCCGCTACCTTCCACATCCTTGAACTTCCAGTAAAGCTCCTGCAGCTCCTGCTCCTCCTCGGGGGTCCAGAGCGGCGCCCGGCGCCCGCTGGGCCTGGGCAGCAGCGGTGTGAGGGGACGGGGAAGGTGCCAGGGCCCCCCGGGCCGGGCCGGGCCCCGCTCACCCCTCATCCTCGCGCAGCGAGCCGTAGCCCTCGGTCATCTCGCGCGCCGCTGCCGGGCTCTTCCAGAAGAGCAGCTCCACGAAGGCCTTCTTGTTGGTGGCCGCCAGCGCGAAGAACTTGCCCAGGATGAACTTGGCCAGAGCCACCAGCTCCTGCGGGCGCCGGGGACAGGCTGGGGGGGACGCCCGGGCCCGGCGCCGCAGGGGGAAGGGGCTGCGGGCGCCGCCGCACCTGGTGGGCACCGGCGCCGGGGTCGCTGAGCAGGCGGTTGAAGAGGGAGAAGAGGGAGAGCTGGAAGAGCAGGGCCTCCATGCGCAGCTCGCGCGCCAGGCGGTGCAGCATGCGGGCCACGCAGTGGTTGGTGTGGGCGCTGTTGTGCGCGTAGCCGCGCAGCAGCACCACGTAGGCCCGCAGCACGGGCGCCCTGGCGAACCT
>NW_020456155.1:6693-10669 GCF_003342845.1 Nothoprocta perdicaria | reverse complement strand
GCGCCGCCGCCGGCCCCCGGCCCCACTCACTCTTGATGACCCGGCTGCTGTCGCGCACGGCCGCCTCGGGCGAGCGGTCCATCTCCTGCAGCGTCCGCAGCAGCTCCTGGTAGGCCTTGAGGGCCAGGTGCATCCTGCGGGAAGCGCGTCAGCCCTACGGCACTGCCCGGCCCCACGGCGCTGCCCAGCCCCACGGCGCTGCCCAGCCCCACGCTCGCACCTGCGGGCCCACGTGGCTGCCTCCTTCTTGTCCATGAGCGCCATCTCGTAGTAGGTGGTGAGGTTCTGCTCCATGAAGTGGAAGGCGCGCACGCCCAGCGTCTCGGAGACGAGCTCGGGGCGGAAGCGGCGCCGCCGGTTGAAGGCCATGAAGAAGGCCGTGGCCCACAGGTAGTAGGTCTCGTCGTGCTGCTGCGCCCGCTCGCGCAGGAGCTGGTCCTGGGGGCGGCGCGGGGCTGGGACCGGCGCTGCGGGGCTGGGACCGGTGCCGTGCGGCCGTGCCGGCGCCCGCCGCCCGCTCACCTTCACCAGGAACATGAGGCGGTTGTAGCAGCTCTCCAGGAAGTCCTGGCAGAAGCCGTGCAGGAAGAGGCGGACGCTGCGCGCGGAGCGTCGCGGCGCCTCGGCCTCGCGCGCCGCCAGCCGCCGCTTGGGCACGCGCCGCGGCTCCTTGCCCAGGTCGTGGCTGTAGCTGCGCAGCTGCAGGACGGGGACGAGTGGCAGTGCCCAAGGCCGGTGCCCACGGCCGCAGCATTGGCTGCGGTGCCCGTGCGCCCACTCACGTTGTGCAGCCCCTTGTGGAAGACAACATCCCGGTCGCCGATGGCCTTCAGGCCCTGGATGACGTAGGAGCCACCGAAGCGGGAGTGCCTGGGGGGGGCGCGGGGTGAGCGGTGGCACTGATGTCCCCCCATGGGGACAGGGTCCCCGGTGTCCCCCGGGCGCGCTCACCGGGTCGGGCGCTGCAGCGCGCGGCTCTTGCGCTCCGCCAGCTCCCGCTGCCGCAGGGCGTCCAGCTCCCGCGCGTCCTCGCCGCGCTCGGCGCCCGCGCCGCCCTGCCCCACGGCCGCCAGCTGCTCGGGGTCCTGCCAGGGAGCGGCGGGGGGACACGATGCATCGGTGCCCACGCGCGGCGGGCAGCAGGAGCCCCTGCGCCCCGTGCCCGGCTCACCTGGTCGCGCAGCATGAGGGCGACGATCTCAAGCACGTGCAGGGCCCACTGCTGCTCGGCCGGCGCGCTGGCCAGGAACTTGAGCAGGTCGTCCATGCCGCTGAGGTGCAGCGCCCACAGCAGCCGGTCGTGGGTGCTGGCGTCGCCGTCCACGCCCTGGGGGGGCGGCCGCGGGGCTGAGCACCGGGACGGGACGGGGGGTGCCTGGAGCAGCCCCCCACCCCACCCTGGGCGCCCCGCGCGGCACCTGCTCCTCGGCGGGGTCCGCGGGCACGTGCAGCACGTTGCGCACCAGCAGCAGGATGCGCTCGGCCAGCAGCGCGTCCTCCTCCTGCCGCTGCTCCCAGTCCTGCGGGGCAGAGGGGCCGCCCATGGGCACCGCGGCGGCCGCCCCGACCCCGCGTGGGGGCCGCGCGGTGCCCCGGCACCCACCAGCTGCAGCAGCTCGTAGAGCTTCTCGCTGAGCACCGCAAACACCTTCTCGCTGGCGAACGCCTGGGGAAGAGGCGGTCAGTGCCGGGCGTCCCCGCGCCCCCCCGGCCCATCCCCGCGCCCCCCCGGGGGCCTCACCTCCTTGTAGGCCTGCAGGTAGGACGTGACCTGCAAGAAGTGGTGGCGCGCGGCGGTGTCCGCGGGCACCTTGCCGAAGCAGAGCAGCGCCGGCTGCGTCAGGTTCACCAGGAGCCTGTGGGGGCCGGGATGTGCAGGAGCCAGGTGGGAAGGGGGGCACGCGCCGGTGGGGGGGGGAGGGCTCCTACCCCCTGCCCACCTGAGCACGGCGTCGAAGAGCGGCCGCTCGCCCGCGTGCTGCACCAGCAGCGGCAGCAGGTCGTTCTGCAGGATCTGCGCCGCCCCCAGCTGCTGCCGCACGTCCCGCGTCTCGTCCTCATGGCGCAGGTAGCGGATCAGGTCCTTGACGCTCTCTGCGGGCGGGGGGTGTGTGTGAGCCCCCCGGGCCGGTGCTGCCCCCCTGCCCCGCCGCCCGCACGTACCCAGGCAGTCGGGCTCGCGGTGGTAGACGTCGCCCTCCAGGTAGCCCAGGGCGCTGCACGTGGCCAGCAGCTCGCAGTTCATCATGTACCAGTCCATGCAGCCGCAGCGCCGCGGGGGTCGGGGCCGCGCGGGGCCCGCAGCGCCGCGGGGCTTCAGCGGCGCCCGCCCCGGAGCCCCCGGCCCGAGCGCGAGGCGCCGCCGCTGCCGCCGCCCGCGGGCCCGGCCTCGCCGCTCGCAGCCCCCGGTGCCCCCGCGGGGCCGGCGCCCCCGGCTCCAGCCGCGGCCCGGGGCAGCGGCCGCTCCCGCCGCGAGGCTCCGCCGGGTCTCCGCGCTCCCGCTCCGCCGCCCCGGCCGCCCCGCCGCCGCCCGCCCTACAAAGGCCGCCGGGGGCGGGCGCCGTTACACAACCGCCCCACTTCCCGCAACCTACTTTCCCGCCGCGGCGGGAGGGAGCCCAGCCCGCCCCGCCGGTTCTCCCGCTCCCGCCGGCGCGCCCGGACCGCCCGCGGCCTTAAAGGGGCAACGCCGCCCAGCGCGCGCCGCGGGGGGACCCCGCGCTCCCCTCGCCCACCTCGCCCCCGGGGCGGCAGGACCCGGCCGACCCTCCTCTCTGCGGGCCCCTGCTACGCGCTGCCGCCCGCGGGCGGCCCCGGAGAGAGCGGGGCGGCCGCGGCTCCCCGGGACCCGCTCGGGGAGGAGGCGCGGGCACGCGGCGTTGCCCTTTTAAGAGAGGTGACTGCTCCGGTGGCGGCTCCGCCCGCCCGGCTGCCCCGCCCTGCCCCATGTCGCGGCGCGGACTCCCGTCAGCCCCCGCGCGGTTGCCGGGGCGACGCGGGTGCCCGGTTCCCGGGACGCGGTTCCCGGTGCCGGATTCTCGGGACGCGGAGCCTGCTGCCCGGCTCCCGATTACCGGAGCCCGCTGCCCAGTTCCCGGGACACGGTGCCCGGTTCCCAGTGCGTGCTGCCCGGTTCCCGGGACACAGTGCCCGGTTCCCAGTGTGCCCTGCCCAGTGCCTGGTTCCCAGTGCGTGCTGCCCAGTTCCCGGGACACAGTGCCCGGTTCCCGGTGCGCGCTGCCCGGTTCCTGGGACGTGGTTCCCAGTTCCCAGTGTGCCCTGCCCAGTGCCCGGTTCCCAGTGTGTGCTGCCCGGTTCCCGGGACACAGTGCCCGGTTCCCAGTGTGCGGTGCCCAGTGCCCGGTTCCCGGTGCGCGCTGCCCGGTTCCCGGGACACAGTGCCCGGTTCCCGGTGTGCCCTGCCCAGTGCCTGGTTCCCAGTGCGTGCTGCCCGGTTCCCGGGACACGGTGCCCAGTTCCCAGTGCACACTGCCCAGTTCCCAGGACACAGTGCCCGGTTCCCAGTGTGCCCTGCCCAGTGCCTGGTTCCCAGTGCACCCTGCCCGGTTCCCGGGACACAGTGCCCGGTTCCCGGTGCGCGCTGCCCGGTTCCTGGGACGTGGTTCCCAGTTCCCAGTGTGCCCTGCCCAGTGCCTGGTTCCCAGTGCACACTGCCCGGTTCCCGGGACACGGTGCCCGGTTCCCAGTGCGCGCTGCCCGGTTCCCAGGACACGGTGCCTGGTTCCCAGTGCACACTGCCCGGTTCCCAGGACACGGTGCCCGGTTCCCAGTGTGTGCTGCCCGGTTCCCAGGACACGGTGCCTGGTTCCCAGTGCGCGCTGCCCGGTTCCCGGGACACGGTGCCCGGTTCCCGGTGCGCGCTCGGCGGTTACCAAAATAAAAGAGCAGGTTTAATGCAGGGAACACAGCAGCGCCGGGCGCGGCGCGGGCGGGCCGGCCGCGCTCCCGGTCCCGG
>NW_020456155.1:5027-6418 GCF_003342845.1 Nothoprocta perdicaria | reverse complement strand
GGCCGCGGCGCCAGCAGCAGCTCGTAGAGCAGCGCGGCCAGCGCGGCGCCCAGCAGCGGGCCCAGCCAGTACACCTGGCGGGAGGGCACCGCTGCCGCGGGGGGCACGGGGCACCCCCACGCGGTTGGACCCCACGGGGGCGAGGGGGACACCGGGAGGGCAGGGGGAATGGGGGTTCCGGGGGGATGGACCAGCATGGTGCAGGGATGGGACAGGGATCCCAGCGGGATGGGATGGAGATGCCACGGACGGCAAGACCAGGGTCGCATGGGGACGGACTGGGATCCCAAGGGGATGGGACAGGATCCTATGGGAGATGGATCGAGATCCCATGGGGATGGGACAGGGATTCTACGGGGATGGACCGGGATCCCAAGGGGATGGGACAGGATCCCATGGGAGATGGGTCAAGATCCCATGGGGATGGGACAGGAGGATGGTCTGGGATCCCATGGGAGACAGGAGAGGGATCCCGCAGGCATGGGCCAGCATTGCACAAGAGATGGGATGGGGATCCCGCTGGGATGGACTAGGATCCCTTGGGGAATGAGACTGGATCCTGGGAGGATGGGAGGCCTGCAGGGATGGGACAGGCCTCCCGGTGGGGACTGGCTGGGATCTCACTGGGCATGGACTGAGATCCCACAGGGATTGGCTAGGATCCCATGGAGGATGGACTGGGATCCCAGGGGGATGGCTCGGGGATCCGGTGCGGGTGGGGCTGATCCTGTGGGGCATGGCCCGGGATCCCCCAGGGGACAGACTGGAGCAAGGACCGGGGATGGACCAGGATCCTGCCAGGGACAAACACGGGCCCCGCATGGGGCTGAACCGCGTTCCCGCTGGGACAGGACTCGGATGTGACCGAGGGCGGCTGGGATGTGGCCGGAGCAGGACCGGGCCGGTGCCGGTGCCGGGCAGAGCAGGGCGCCCCGGCCCCACTTACCCAGTGGTTGGCGAAGTTGCGGGTGATGACGGCGGGCGCGAAGGCGCGCGCGGGGTTCATGCTGGCGCCCGTGTAATAGACCTGCGGGAGGCAGCGCGGGCTGGGGGGGCGCGGGGGGGCCGCCGCCGCTGCCGGTGGCGCCGGTGCCGGTGGCGCCGCTTACCCCGCAGAGCTGCCCCAGGGTGAGCGAGAGCCCCACGGCCAGCGGCACGGAGCCCAGGCGCCCGTCGCGGCGCTCGTCGTAGCTGGCCAGCACGCAGAGCACGAACTGCAGCGTGAGCAGCAGCTCCACGGCCGTGCCCTGGGCCAGCCCCACGCCGGGGTGCAGCTGCGGGCGCCGCGCGTCAGCGCCAGCCCCAGCCGCAGCCCCCTGAGCCCGCAGCCCCCCCAAAGGCAGTGTTCCCATTCACCCCCACCCCCAGAGCCCCCAGCCCCAGAGCCCCCC
>NW_020456155.1:1916-4201 GCF_003342845.1 Nothoprocta perdicaria | reverse complement strand
AGCGCGGCCGCCAGCCCCAGCAGCACGTACAGGAGGCTGCCCAGCCCCTCGGCCAGCACGGCCCTCCAGAAGGCGGCCGAGCGCAGCTCCCGCATGGCCCCGCCGCCCCCGCTGCCCCCAGTGCGGGGGCCGCCCCCGGCGCCGCCTTATCAACCCCCCGGGGGCAGCCCCCCCACCCCGGCACCCTGCCCGCCTCCCCCGGGTGCCGTTAACCCCCTCGCTGCCCCATGGCAGCCCCCGCCTCGGGGCGCCCCCCGGTGCGGGCACCTCCCTGCGCTGCGGGACCCCCGGGGTGGCGGCCATGACGCGGCGGGGACCCCCCCGGGGGCATCGGGGACCCTTTGGGGGCAGCGGGGGGACACTGTGGGACAGCCCCCCCATGGCCCTGCTCGGGGGCGCTGCCGCGGGGCCCCCCCAGCGCCCCCCCCGGGGCTGTTTGTGGCAGGGCTATTGAGCCCGGCTTAGCGGGCGCTAAGTTGGCGCCCAGGCGGGGATTAGGGCCGGCCGCGGCCATTGGCGCCGGGCGCGAATCTGCCAGGGCTGCAGAGGCGCCACAAAGCGCTTTGCTGCGCTCAGCGCCGCGCGCCGGGGGGCGCCTGGGGGGGCCGCGGTGCCGGCAGCGCGGGAAGGGCCCCGGCGTCCGGGACGCACCTCGAGGGACACAGGGAAGGGCCCCGGGATGCACCTCGTCCCCAAGGGACATAGGGAAAGGGCTCCGGCATCGTGGACCCCCTCCCCTTGACGGACTCGGGGAAGGGCCCCGGTGCCCAGGACCCCCTCACCCCCGGGATATCGGACATTGGGGGACATAGGGAAAGGGTGCAGGCATCCGGGAGACCCTCACCCCGAGGGACACTAGGAAAGGGCCCCGGCGTCCGGGCCCCCCTCACCCCCACGCTTTGCAGCCAGCTCCCCCCAGCAGCGCTCAGCACTGACTCAGACACCAAAGCCCCGTTTAATCCACAGGGGAGCGAGGGACAAACGCGGGGACCGGGGTGGCCGGTGTCACCTGGGGTCCCCGGAGGGTCCCCGCGGGCACCACGAACCAGAGTAAGAGGCCGGAGCCACCGGCAGAGCCCGGCCAGAGACCTGGGGGGACACGGGGGGCCTGTCCCAGGGATGGGGGCACCGGGGGAGCCCCCCGGCCACACGGGACAGTCCCGCCGATGGGGACCATGAGGACGGAGCGGGGCTGGAGCTGCCCCCGCCCGGGGGATGGAGGGGCCGATCCCTGCACCCCCCAGCACGGGGGGATGTCGGGGTGCTCGGGGACGCGGCAGGGCTGGCGATGGGGACACCGGGGGGGGGCCTTTCCCAGGCCACAGGGACCCACAGCGGGGACAGGGGGGGCGTCCCTGGCCATGGGGGCGGGGGGAGCCGATGGTGGCACTGGGGGGCCCATGTTGGGTCACAGAGTGCGACTCACCCGGTGGGGGGTCCCAGACGCCGGTGACACTGGCCGGGTTCATGGGAACAGCCCCTGCCCATGGTGGGTGACACGGGCCCGGACGCCGGGGCCCCCATGGGGGGTGACGTGGGGATGTCCTCCCCATGGCGCCCCCATCCCCATCCGTCCCCACAGCCCCCGCGGCCACCACCGCCACGGGGACGAGCGTCACCGCGGCCTCCGGCAGCGCTCGGGGAGGCCGCGGGCGCCGCGCTCGCCGCCCGGGCCACGGGGGACACAGGGCACCGCGGGCACCACGGGCAGGGGGACGGGGGGACAGGGCTGTGGGGCAGCGCGGCCACGTGGGGCTGCGGTGACGGGGGGACACCAGGCACCCGGTGTCACCACAATGGGGTGACAGGGACCGCGGTGACCGGGCACCGCGGCAGGACGATGCCCCACGGACACGGAGGGTCTTGGCAAAGGGGGGGGGAAAGGGGGCACATACAGCGGTGCCCTCATCACCATGGCAACGGGGTCACCACGGCGACAAGGTCGCTGCAGCAACAAGGGCACCTTGGCAGCCACCCTGGGTCGGGTACCGCAGCAACGGCTGCCATGGCAACGGGGGAGCCCCGGCTGGAGGGGGGTGACACAGGGGGCCCTGGTGCCGCCGCGGGAATGGGGACCGGGGGGCACCTGTGGGGGGGGATCCTCCTGCCCCCCCGCCACCTCGGGCCAGGAAAGGGGGCCGGGAAGGGCCCCGGACACCTGCAGGGCGTTGCGGGCGCCATGGCAACGGCGGGGATCCTTGGGGTGTTGCCACCACAACCGGCACCCGCCGAGATGAAAGCGGGACCCCCTCGCGCAGCGCCAGGCCCTGCGCGGGGGGCTCGGG
>NW_020456155.1:0-1184 GCF_003342845.1 Nothoprocta perdicaria | reverse complement strand
CCCTACATGTCCCGTCCGCCGCCTCCCGCCGCGGCGCCGCGGGGCAAAGTCCGCCCCGTCGGGGCGTGCCCTCACCAAAGATGGCGCCCGCGCGGCCTCGGCCGGCAGCGCCGCCCGCCCGCCGCCAAGATGGCGGCGCGGCGTCGCCCCGCAGACCCCCCTGGGCTGCACGGGCCCCGGTGCCCCCTGCCCCGCAGAGGCCCCTGGGACCCCCCGCCCCGCCCCACGGAGCCCCCGCTCGGGCCCCACATCCGCGCTCCGCCCCCCACGCTCCCGGGCACGGCGGGAAAGCCCCCGCCGCCAAGATGGCGGCGCACGGGGCGGAAGGAACCGTAGCCACGTGACGGAAGTGTCCCAAGATGGCGGGGGCGATCGGGCAGGGGCACGTGACCGGAGGAGCCAAAATGGCCGCGCCCACGGTGCGACGCAGCACCGCCCCCGCGGAGGGGGTAATGGCGGAGGGGCGGGGCTACGAGGGGCGGGGCTTGTGTGGGCCGCTCTTAAAGGGCCCGCGCGCGAGGCTGCGGGCGGCCCAGGCAGCTTTGGGGCCGGTTGTGGCGGCGCCCCCTGCTCTCCCCACGGGGCCGCCCCCCAGCCCGGGCAGGCGGAGCCGCCACCGCCCGGGCGGGCCGCCCCCTGCCCCACGGGGCTCCCTCCGTGGGCCCCTGACCCCGTGGAAGCCCCACAGCGCCATGGGGCAGCCGCGAGCGAGGGCAGGTTTCCCCCCCCGTCCCCGATCCCACTGTTTGGGTTCCAGGCCGGTTTTTGCCCCTGCCCGGTCCGGAGGCACCGGGTGGCGCCTCCACCTGCCCCTCACTGCCCCGGCTGCAGGGAAAACCCGGCCTGGAGCTCGAGCGCGGGCCTGGAACACGGGGCCTGGCAAAGGAGGCCCTTCTCCCCGAGCCGGGGTGCAGGGTGCGGGCTGTCCCTGGCCGGGGGGGACAGGCTGGGATGAGGCTGGGATGGAGGGGCTGCTCCGGCTCCTCCCCTCCCCATCCACACGGGGGCTGCACCCTGGACGAGGGGGTCCAGGCAGGGGGGAGCCCCCCATAATGTCCCTAGGAGCTGCCCTAGGGGCCCCGGGGAGCCCAGCGGGGTCGGGGCCGTCCCCGCGCCCTGGGTGACACGGCGGGTCACGGCCCCCCCACAAGGGGCTCCGACGGGAACGCCGGAACTTGGCCGGG
>NW_020456154.1:3154525-3204360 GCF_003342845.1 Nothoprocta perdicaria | reverse complement strand
TATTTCTCTAAAGAAGCACTTCCCCATTAACACTTCACAATAACTTACAAAAGCAGCCAAAGCAAAAAGTACCATTCTCAGTTTCCCAGGTAAACTCCTCACTCCATTCACTCCAAGGCCCGTGGTAGCCATCAGTATTCACCCTTGCGCGCATTCTCCCCCTGTATTTTGTAGATGATTCCAGCATCTGGAGGGTGAAGATGAAGGAAGGCTCATCGTTGATGATATCAATCGTCTGGAGAGTCTGGGGGAAGGAAGAAGTACAAAACGAGGAGAGGAGGGGAATAATCTTTCCCATTCATCRYGCAAAYAGAAATCCAGGAATGCCATTCTTTCTATGGCTTACCTTTTCATATTGATTGTCCTTCCAGTATTGGACTTCGTATCTCTGTTTTATGAAGTCATATTGCAAAGTGTGTTTTATCCACCTCATTTCATACTCCTGGTTCTTTCTCATGGTTACCGACACATTTGTGGGTGGCAGCACCCTGACTGGGACACACACAATGTCTCGGTATCAGCACACTGCTCTAACACCAGCATTCACCCCACTGCACGGACCAAGCCTGAAGAGTGTTTTGCTCTCCAATATAGTCTATCTCAGTTATTCCTTCTTCCTCACATTTTTCCCCAGGCAAAGATTACAAACCATTCCCCTCCTTAAATAGAAGAGATTCAATATTTACAAGTAGGAGGGCGTAGCACTGGTATCTCTGGAGATATGCAGGCACAGAAGATTTGTGTAAGGAACCTCAGTTAACAGTGGAGTCCTATTCCATCAGTGCTCCAGGAGCCACTATGGGGAGTCTCAACAGCTCCACTGGGTTCTTGTGAAATCTCTTTGAAACACTACCTGCAAATGCCTCTCACCACCACCTCTTGTCAGCTGGGGCATCCACAGAGGATAATGATATTCTAWCCACAGCAAAGTCAGCAAGACAATAGGGAATCATCTAGGAGCTCTGGACCAGATGCTGATCTTCTTTGCAGCACTTTATTGTAGGAATGTACGTAGAAGAAACTGAGTGGGCACACTGAACCAGCCATACAAGAAGGTTAACAGAGCTGACCAACCGCCAACCAAGCAGGAACACATGCTGTCCTCTGGAAGCAGAGAATTGTCCTATCAAAGAGTGTGCACCCACGTTTAGGGATAGAATAATTGTATACAAGGGTTAGTTATCTGCAATAAAATGGCTTATTCCTATGATTCACATTGAACCATCTGAAGTCCATTTTGTCCCTCACTTTATTCCTCAGCATCACAACAGTTCCTGAGCCTAGCACAGCACAGCACAGCAGTTCCAGGCCTCCAAGGCACCTTCCCAGAACTCCAACATGTCTCARTGTCTAGCTCTTTTCCTCATCACTTCTATCATTATCCCTTCCCTCCCAATTCTCCCCACCAACATTATTCCCATAGCCTCCTGGCAGTCCCAGATTGCCCACAGAAAAATATCCCAGGAGAAGCAAAGCACAACACCAGGGCTTACTGTTCTTGTAGGCTTCAATCAGTTTCTCCTCTGGTTTGGTCCGAACAGCTACATGGTACTGGCTCTGARCACTGGTGTTGGTAACAGTGATCTCACAGCKCTGGACCACATAGGGAGCATGGGGCAAAGTCTTCTCCTGCACAGGAGAGCACTCCTGCTCTCTGAGGGAGAGAAAGTGGAGATTGTGCTGACATAAATGGGAACGGGACAGAGCAGACGCACATTGCCAGAGGCTGGTCACGTACACTGATGCTGAAGTGGTCTTGAAGAACAAGCCAAAGAGGACAGAGGTGRTGATCTCCTTCTTCACTTCCCAGCTGCACAGCAGGCGATCCACACCATTGAAGCTACAGCGAAGGTTCCTGGGTTGAATGTCACCTTGAGAGAAGATCAGAGCAAACTAAGCAACAGGCAAGGTCTGGGAGAAAGCTGTTGTCTGGGTCTGTCAATAAAATGGCATGGAAAGCATTCTGGCAGAAGGCAGATGGAGACTAGCTATTATTTCCACCTCAAACATCTGCAGGYACCTCARGAGTATTCTGCCCCTTCATGCAAGGGGATGCAATTCCCACAGCACAACACAAGTGCAGAAATGCCCTCTCCACAAAGCACATCCCAAATCACAGGTAGTGTCCACAGAGTTTACTAGACCACACACAGAGGGGCATGACATTAAGCCCTTTCCTTAGTGCTCACAGTATTCCAGTGACAAAAGAGCAGCTGTGTTGGACAGTAGAAAGCAGTGGCTTTAAAGGGCTGGCCCTGCTTCTCCTGGCCCTGCTTCTCCTCATGCCATTCCCATTCCTGGTCTGTAGGACTAAACAAAGAATGAAAAGTCCCCATCACTTCTCACCTAGGTCACTGCTCTGATGCCAAGTCAAGATGGAGGCACAAGCAGGAGTGAGGATCACTGCCACAGTGGACCACCTGCATCCTCCCCTGTGGATGGCCCATCGTTCCTTAGGCCAGGCTGCAGTTCTCTGCCACCACAGAGGGGTAAGGCACATCCCTGGCACCCTGGATTCTCAGCCAGCCCTTCCATCCCCACACAGCCCCGCTTTGCCCCAYGCTACCTTCTGGCRTCTCCCACGATGCCTCCGTGCTCCACTCGCTGAACTGCCCAGAGAAGCCACCGCTCTGCCCTGGCCGGGCTCGCACACGGGCCACGTAGCTGCTGCCCGGAACGAGGCCTTCATGGCTGAGACGGCAACGCGTCGTGTTGGAKAGTGAAAGCGAGGCAGCCTTCTGTTAGTGAGGGAAATTGGAGAGGGAGGGAGGAAGAGGAGAAATAGGAATTAGCATGCAGAGAAGGGAGGAGGGAAGTCAAGGAAAGAGCAAGGGAAAATGACTATYAGGGAACACACCAGAGAGATCTTTTGGAGAGCCCGATAGCATCTCCAAACATTCYCATGAGTGTGATCATYATCAGGCATGGTGTATTGTAGYGCTCTGGGGGAATGTTGGAGGGATTTTGGTGTGCATGCAACCTCTATAACCAGGAGGGACGRGGCAGAAGCATTACTCAGTAAATCTACCCGCRCACATGCACTGACTCTTGCAGCTTTAAGAAGCTCATTTCTCTTCAGCATCAGCTACGTATYGCAGAGCACTGCCCAGTGCAGAACTGTGCAGGAATKTGGCCAAGATATTTCCCATGAAAAGTAGAGATCCAGCTGACAGGTAYAGAAACARAGGCAGATTTGGGSAAATAATAGAGGAAAGGAAATTCTCTCTGAAAAAATTAAAACCATTTTTCTTGCCGGGGAACAACTTCCAACAGTTTTTGYCTATCTTCTCACAAGGACCYACAGKTTCATCTTGAAACATGCTTTAATTTCATTCCAAAGGGCCTTAACGTAGACTCCATAGTATCCTTATGATTGGAAAAGATCTTCAAAATCATTAAGTCTAACCGTAAACCCTTAAACACCATACCTCCTAAGTCATGTCCCTAAGTGTCTCATCTACACATTTCTTGAACTCCAGCAGAGACGGTGGCTCCAACACTACCCTGGACAGCCTTTTCCGATGCTTCACTAGACTTTCTGTGTATATATTTTTCCTAAAATCTTACCTGAAGCTACCCTGGCACCATTTGAGTCCTTTTCCTCTTATCCTTATTGCAGTTATTTTGGAGAAGAAATCAACTCCCACTTCACTGCAACCTCTTTTCAGGTAGTTGCAGAGACCAATAAGGTCACCTCTGAGCCTTGTCTTCTGCAGACTCAATAACCCCAGCTTCTTCAGCCCCTCCTCATAAGGTCTGTGTTCTGACAAACCCTTCACCAGCTTTGTTGCCCTTCTTTAGACTCACTCTAACACCTCCAAGTCTTCCCTGTAGTGAGGGGCCCAAAACTGAACACAGTATCTGAGGTGAAGAGTACAAATTCCAGTTCAAATTTCAAGTGCTTCAAGTTCTTCAAGTGCTTCAAGTGCTTCTTTCTGTACAGAGTGGATTTTTGCCCTTGGTTTAAAAGCAGCACTATTTCACTGAACAAGCCATGTGCACATAGGAACAAAGCCACCTGCCTGACCAGAAATACCACTTACTGCATCTCTTGGTAGTGCTTGAGAACCTAAAGGCCAGAAATTTGCCCAGCTTTTACTGCAGCATCTTGACCCCCATAAAAGGCAYGCACAGCCCACCCCAGAACAGCCCAGCTCTCTGTTCTTACCTCCCAGGACTCCCACTTCTGCTTGTAAGTCACTTCATACTCCAGTGCATTGCTCAGGCCTGGGATTCCTTCATATCCTTTCCATGTCAGCAAGAAGTCTCCTGATGTCATCAAGCTGACCGACAGGTTTTGAGGTGGGAGGAGCTGAACTGMAAGGTGAAGGTACAACGGGTGAGATGCCAGAGGTACATAAAATAGCAAACTTCCCTATCTCTATGATATCTTATGCTTTCTACAGCATGTTGCTCCCAGATGAGTGCCCTCTTCCAGTTGGAGCAGTATCAGAACCTTTTCCTCTCCCTTCCCTGCCCTTCYTGCCCTGCTAATGTGGAACCATTTGAGGGATTTCACAAAACAAGTCATATTCATTTCTCACCTGGGCAGAAGGATTAATAACTTTTGTTTCTGAAGGATATCTAATACCTAATACTTATCTAATATTCATGTGAACATGGTATTTAATCCTTACCAGTCTTGTAAAGGTGAACATTCAATTCTGCTTGAAGTGTCTTGTTTGGCTTGAAGCTGTAAATATCATCTACTCCTATTCCAAAAATGTTTACAGTGCTGTGACATACCCAGTGGATGTAGAATTTGGGGGCCTTATGAAACTCATTTTCTGCCTGAGGCTTGCAATGCATCTCTTCATTCTTCCTGTGTTTAAAAATAAAGATGATTTTTAAAGAGCTGATTTGGAAATACATAACTAATCTCAAATTAAATACCTAAAAACAATTCTGTCTTTTTCTGTTGTAGTTTTCCTGGATTCTTATATCTGCATAATCACTTTACTTATTATTGTTGTTTGACTTTCATCAATATAACATTTTTAGTGTGAAGATTTTTCTCAAATGCATTCCTCTTTCAAAAGTGTGCAGCAGAATGTTATGCTTTCATTTTATTTTTGTTAGCTTTTACGCTAAATGTACAGATTCTCATATTTTTATATAAAAATGCTATCATGAATAATAATGTCATGGAAATGCACCTTTCATTCAGCGTGAAAGGCAATAAAGGTTTCTGAAGATCCTTAGCTCTTTGAAGAAGTTCATTTATCAGGCTCAGAGCTTGCTTTTTTCTCTCTCTTTCTAAACAAAATACRCTTTTATATTCTTAGCAGTGTTCTGTCAAGGGACTTTAGGTATTCATCAAAGTTTTAATCTCAGTGCTAAGCATCCTTTTAGAAATCCTTTCTCCAGGCCAAGGAGCTTCTTGGAGATTAAAAACAATATTTTAAACTAGACAGAAGACCATAAGCATTGTGTTCTTGCAGTAGCCTTAGCCACTAAAGAGATGTGTTGTTTCTTTTTGCACCATCCAGAATTCTGCTTGTGTTTATGGCTTCATGCCCAGTTATATTACATTGTTCTCAGTTACTTTACATTGAAAAACAGACGTGACCATCTGTCATGCAGGTATCTAAAATAAAATGAGGTGTACACCTACTAGATTTAGGTGTCTGACATAATATAATTTTCTTGTGGTGGGATATTTCCCATAACTGGAATGCAGCAATGAGTGGATCTTGGGCAGGAAGGCAAGGAGTGGGGAGTTTCCCTTTATGTGAGAGCAATTGGACTGCCTAAGAGTTATGCCAAAGGATGGGTGGGGGACCAGCTCAGGATCAGCAGGCGGATTAATGTGAGCGACATTGTAATGAGTGTTTGCTATAGATTGTGTGATCAGGAAGAAGAACTAGATAAGTCTTTCAGAAAAAAAACAGAAGAAATCTCATGTTTGCAGGCCTTTGTCCTCATGGGCCTGATACCCCATATCAACCACCCTGATATCTGCTGGAGGGACTGTATAGCAGAGCAGAAGCAATCCAGGAAGTTTCTATAGTCTACTGATGACAATTTCCTAACAAAGGTGATCAAGTTGCTGATTAGGAGAGGCACACTGCTTGACCTCAAACTTACAAATAAGGAAAGACTGGTTAGRATTCTGAATGTCAGGCAAATCTTGGCTGCAGTGACAATGAGATGAGATGGCGAAGCTCAGATTCTGCAAGAAGGGAAGCAGGGGAAAAAACAGGATCACAACCCTGAACTTAAAAAGAGGAGACCAGCCTGTTCAGGGATATGCCTTGATAGGATGCCAAAGCAAATAGGATATAGGGCTGAAGGGAATAGGAGTCCAACCAATATGGTTGATATTCAATAACCACCTCCTCCAAGCTTAAGCATGGTCTATCTCAATTAGCAGGAAACCAGCAAAGGCTGATGGAGCGTTTCTCTTGCATGGAGAAACAAGGAACACCTGACCAGACTCGGATATAAAAAGGAATGATACAAGTGGTGAAAGTAGGGATGGGTGATTCTGGAGTAATACAGAGAGACTGTTCAAGGGTACAGGGACGGAGTGAGGAAAGCCAAAGCCTATCTGGAATTTAAACTGGCATGAAATGAGAAAGGCAATAAGAAAGGCTTCTTTAAGTGCACAAGCAGCAAAGCGGAGGCTAAGGAAAACATAAGGTGAATAAAGAGAAAAGGGGCAGTTGTGGCAAAAGATATAGAAATTGTGGTGACAAAGGACATAGAAGAGAGAAAGGTATTAAATGCATTCTTTGCCTCAGTCTTCACCAGTAAAATAAGCCATCAGGTAACCCAGGCACTTGAGAGAGGAGGGAAAGTCTGCAGCAAGGAAGACTTACCCTTAGTGGAAGAGGATCAGCCTAGGGAATGCTTAAACAAAATGGTCATACACAAGTCTTTAGGCAGGATGCCCTGAATTGCTGAGAGTGCTGAGCTGACTAATGTCGTTTCAAGGTCATTCTTGATAATCTTTGAAAGAAAGGTTCCTGAGTCCTGGAGAAAAGCACATGTCTCCTTTTGATTCAAGTAGGGTAAGAAAAGGATCTGTGGACCTACAGGTTGGTCAATCTCACCTTGATCCCTGGGTAGGTAATGGAAGTARACTAATGCTGGAAACCATTTTCAGGCGCATGAAGGACATTAAAGTGGCTGGGCATAGACAGCATGGGTTTACAATGGGGAATTCATGCTTAACCCACCTGATAGCCTCCTGTGATGTAGGCTGTCTTGATGGATGAGGAGAAAAGCAATGGATGTTGTTTACCTTGACTTTAGTAAACCTTTTGTCAGCATCTACCTTATAAGCAAAAATGATGAATTATGGGCTACATAAGTGGATGGTGGGATAGACTAAAACCAGCTGAACTGCYGAAGTCAGAGGGTTGTGATACAAAGTCCAGCTGGAGGCCAGTCACTAGCGGTGTCATACTGGGTCCAATACTCTTGTAATGTTTAAACCAATGTTTAATATCTTTATTAATGACCCATATGATGGGACTGAATGCCCTCTTAGCAAGTTCAACATGACACAGAGAGGAATGGCTGATAGACCAGATACACCACTGCAGTTCAGAGGGACCTTGACTGGCTGAAGAAATGGGCAGAGAAGAACCTCATGAAGTTTCGCAAAGGGAAATGCAAAGCCCTGTACCTAGAGAAAAACAGCCTTATATACCAGTGTACCAACCAGTCAGAAAGCAGCTCTGCAGAGAAGGACTTGAGAGCCCTAGTCGACAAGCTGAGCATAACCTACAATGTATCTTAGTGACRATGTACCTTAGTGGCAAAGAAAGTCAATGATATTCTGGCCTGCATGAGGAAGAGCGTTGCCATCATGTCAAGGGAGGAGAACCTTCCTTTCTTTTTAGCACTCCTGAGGCCACATCTGGTCCACTGAGTCCAGTTCTGTCCCCAGTAAAAGAAAAGACTCATTGATATATCAATATCAATGCTTACAAATATTTGATTGGCATGTGTAAAGAAAATAGAGCCAGTCTGTTTTCAGTGGTGCACAATGACAGGAAAAGAGGCAGCTGGCATTTATTGGAAATTMCATCCGAACAAAAGAAAACACTTATTTTTGAGTGTTGGGTAAGGGTGATTGAACACTGGAACAGATTGCCTGGGAAAGCTGTGGAGTGTCTATCCATGGAGATATTCAAAAGCTATGATTCTGATCAAGCTGCCAAATGGACAGCAGTGTTGGTCCACTGTTGCTTAAGCAGCAGTGTTGGACCAGATGATCTGCAGTGGTTTCTTCCAACATTATCTTTTTTTGTGATTCTATGATTCTCTGATTCTGCTCCAGCTCAAATGAGAGATATTGTCACAAATGTCTGAGGTCCAGTCCTGCCTTTCAGGACTTGAAAGAGTCTATGTCAGGAAGCATTGGTCAGTAATACTGCTATTTTTAAATTTTTTAAATTTTTTAAATATTGACCATACGGGGGTGTGTGTCTTTAACCACAAGTGTTAGTCTTAGAGATGTGAAATGTAGAAGATGCTTCTGTCTATATACTAGCATCAACCCATAGTTTCAATTTATTCAGGTATTCTTCATCTATGAGCTGACCTTATTTAATCACTGGCTGTTTTGATGTCAGCTGTATGACTGTCCACACTTAATATCTATTTGTCTAATGAGTATGCTCCATTTATGTTTACTGTAGCATCCACGCACAGCACTCCAACATGTGACAATATTCCTGAGCATACTCTAAAGGTCCAAGTAATTTTGTATTATCTTTTCCCATACGTATACATTTCCAGGGCCTGTTCCAAAGACYTCCCACTGATTTCAGATACTTCTARGTCTATGAATTCTCTCTTCCTCAAAATAAAATAAAATCAAGACTTTTCTTCCTTTATTTCCAGAGTCACTCATTTTCCTATCTGCTTTCCATCTTCCTCTCTCCTTTGATTATTTCTTCCTCTCTGCCCTTTCTGTCCTCATAGATGATCCAGTCTCATGAGTGGTTCAGTGACTCCATTTTCATAAGCAAACAGATGTAGCAGAAAGATAGTAACATAAACAGGCCAGTATCTGTAGGAGGAAACCTGATAGTACAAATAAACTTATCAGACTCACAAATGAAGTCTTTTTTGTTTTTTTTTTCCAGAGATGATCAAACCAATACTCTCAGTGTTGTTTGCAAGGGCAAAATTGTTTATGAATAACTCTCAGGCCCACAATTTTTGTGGCACCATCTTCTCTAACTTCTCTAACAATGACCTATTGCACTTCATAGCTGTAAGTTCCACTAGGGGAATATAATTGGAAAAGTAATGAAAACAACTCCACTACTGCACCCTGTTCTTTTCTCCCTTCCAAGAAGAGGCGTCCAAAGAAGGGTCATCTCTAACTCTCATTCATCAACAGAAAGATGCGATCTGAAAACCCAACTGCCATCCCTTGACTGGACATTGGGCCTCTTTTTCATGTTCAGTGACAAAATTCCTTTTGACTTTTATCCATCAGAGCACAGTTTAGGTACCTACTTTTTGTCATTATCCCTTCGGTAGAGAGTCATACCAAGGAAGACATGAGCCTCTGAATGCTCYCTCCACGTACAGGTCACTTGTGAATTGTAATCATTGTAGCAGCTCAAGTWCTGCATTGGCACACTCTCTGAGAAAAAAAAAAATCCAGACAAAGCAGGTACAGTGATTACAAATGTACATATGCAAATACAAAAATACAAATGTAAATGAATGGTAGCATGAAGTATGCAAGTTCTGCCACCAAAAAGGGGAAGGCACAGATAACAWTCATCTCGTGACAGAGGAAAATGATGTTCCATGAAAATAACCACTGAGCTGTAGCCATTCCGCACATTTCCACAATACACAAGTGTTCAAACCAAGCTACAGGTCTAAATTAACAAGACTGAAGTGAGATCTTTATGTTTTAGGGCTTATTTTAAGTATCAATTTCCAAAATGAGATTATTCCCAAGGTTAATGGATACAGCAATCAGTGAAGAGGCAGTCATCATTCCATCTTCATATAATACTGTGTCAGGCTTTTTTTGGCACTAACCTCCTAGTAAAGGCCAGTGCTCTGGAAATCATCTTGTTGGAGCTCAGAACAACCAAACTAGTTTTTTTTTTTTTTTTTTTTTAACTAGATTTTACACACAAAAAATGTCCATGCCAGGAAAAACTTTTTTTTTCAATCTCACAACTGTGAAATTAGAAAATACACACCTTCTGTTCATACAATAAGATAAAACAGAAATGATTTGTATATGCACTACAAAGCAAGTTGCTTTCTCTTATCCTTCTTTAATCTCTGCTAAGGCTAGTGTTTGTGCTATACTATTGAAATGTGACCTTCAGGTGACAGTGATGCCAGTATGCAAACATGAGTCAGAACTCTCAAATAATTTTCCTTTCTGAGAACTACTGTAAGTTTGACAGAAAAACTTTTGGCAAGCRAAAAACATCAAAAAATTAAGATAGTATCTTAGCTAGCAGGCCTAAGATTCACTTTACTTCCATCTTCTACTGAAAAGCAATATATAAGTAAGTTCTAGTACATCTCTTACTAATCAGGGAAATGGAATATCCTACAAAGAAAGTAATCTAAACATAAAACTGACACTTGGAAGGCATCATCTAAGAGACTAGACCACCCTATATTGTAATACATGTTGCTGCAGAGGTCTGAAAGGTAAATGTCCTGCTTTAGACACTGGCCAGATAAAAGTAGCTCTAAGAGCACACAGAAGAGGAAAGACATTAAACTCAGAAACAGAATGGATCTGAAACCTGGTCCATTTATATTTCAGCTCTTCTACAAGGATAAATATCAGGTTATTTGAATGTTGCTGTCCATAGCCATAGTCCATATATCTACACACCTCTTGTGTCTGTCAAACACAAATCTCTGTTCAAACACACTGTCATCCGATCCAGGCAGCCTGTCATTTTCCTGTGTTTTAACTTAATGTCAGGGGCTAGTCCTCCTGTCTATGCACCCACTAACCAATCTTGTTCTTCTCATCCATTTATTCAGGATTTTAGCTGTCCAGTCCTCCAGCCATACTACAGTTGATCTGTTCTCTATATCCATCTATAATACGCTGACTGTCTGTCTGTGACCACGATGTCTGTTCTCCTTTAGCAGAGAGGGTAACAGTAAAGCAGTTTAGCAGAAACGGTAAAGTAAATTTGAAACTCACCACGAATGGCTTGGGCACTGAAGAAAAAGGGTAAACTCAGCAAAAGGCTGCAAATCTCTTTCATGTTTATACTGTCCTTTGTTCACAAACTTGATCCTAAATCAGAAGATAATAGTTTTCATTGTCAACTGACAATACTCTGCTTATTCTGAAGGTTCTTGTTTTCGTTTTACAGAAAGAGAAGTAAAACTGAATTAGGGAACTCCTTTAGGCAGAAAACGTCTCATGGTGTGTTGGAGTGACATTTAGAAGGAGCTTCTACCAAGTACTTACTGTAGGACAAGACCTCCATCTTCTTGTTGTGTAAACTTGCAAAACAAGACAAGAATTAACAAATGTGTATTGTGAAGGTAGAGCAGAGGAATTCAACTAAAAGTAGTAATAAACAATCCTAATCTATGAAAAGAGTTTGGCCTCCAAATTCATTCATCCTTCTGCTTATCATGCTCAAAGCCCAATGGCCCCTAATGCTGCTCTGTTTTCTTACTTTCAGTAAAAACTTGGTCCTCAGCCACACATCTCAACCATGGGAACAGGGATTGAATCTCAGTATTTGCTCATTTTCAGGTATCTCTTCAGCAAGCTACTTTTTTCTAGTTCTTCCACAAATTGCATRTTATAGTAATGATACTAAGGGAAGATCATTGCTCTTTTCCTGATGACTGCAGAGATCCAGAGTAAATGTCAGCGACTCAAAGACTATAGGCTACATTCTCCAAAACTGTAACTCAGGTGATTTAGGCCATTCCTCAATGCTTCTCAAAAGTAAAATAGTCTCAAAAGTAGTAAAGTATATCCATGTATGTCACAGAGTTGATACTCTTGTGCTCTGGAAACCTCTAGAATGTAACTCTTTCTCACTTCAGGAGAGCCTGGAGAAAGATCCTTTTTAACTCTTACTGATTTTCAGATTCCTGAATGCCATTTCTTTACACCAGAAGCAACTGGCTAAGTCCTTGAAAAACCATCACAGCCAACAGATCCCTAAATGGTTCTTTAACTGCTGTTTGAGAGCCAATGGCTCTCTGCCATTTTGCTTTCCCCAGAGTGAAAACAGTTCCCTTACCTGAAATCAGAGCTGTCTATGCAGTAGATGAAGGGTTAATCTTCCTTTTCACCCTTCTCCACATCAGAAGCCTTTAAGCAGATGCAGACACCAGCAAAATCACATTTACTCAGACTGGAGAAGGGGGATATGAAACTGACTGTAGGATTTCCTTGCAAACTTAGCCTTTAAAATAACTGTTTTACTTTTTACGTACCTGAAATGCCCCTTTAAAGATGCAGGCCACCCCTTTTAAAGGAAAGGACTTGCTTACGTAATTGTACAGTATGTACTTCCTCTTTTAGCCCCCAAAGGCATTTATTCAGATGAACTGTTTAACTGGAAAGGGAGGGGAAGGAAGTATGTCACTGACCATCTGCATTTTCAAATTAGCAGACTGTAGGACTGATGGSGGGGAAAGAAAAAGGCGTGAATGGCTGCAATAGAATTATGACAAAATAGCAAAGAATTCTTTGTTTGTTTTTTTTTATTCCTATATTTTTCCTTTCTTTAGTCTAGTCTTTGAGGCAGGGATCATTATTTATGCTTTCATATATTATATGTGTATATACATGTGTGTGTGTGTGTGTGTGTGTGTGTGTGAATAAAGGACAGACTACCATTGTCTCTGTAATCCAATTAATTTGAGCCATCTTAAAAATTCTATTGCTCTATTGATCTCAACTATAAATCATAATAAATTATGATTAATAGAGTATCAAGAGGAAGAAAAAAAAGAGGGAAAACTGGAGAGAAGAGTTAATCAAAAAATACCCTACATGTAAGCTACGCACACTATTTTAAATCCAACTTTGAAGCTTAGCCAGTAGTCTTCAATGATGAAGTTGAAGCCAGTGAGTAAGGTCCACTTAAAAATGAGGTAAACTGAAGGGAAAGATATTCAACTTTAAACTCTCAGGAGTAAACTATGAGGAGCTCAGTCTTCAGATAAAGAATGCAAYTGTTGTGTCTGTCTGTCCTCCACTGTTACTAAGGTTTCTCTAAATCCACAGAGTGGTGACCAAAACCACAGTTACCACATTAGGCTTGTATAAGAATTACACCAATATTCTGGGAGCAAAGTATACTGAGAATAAAGGGAGTATGTGTGGAGGAAGGAGGAGGGTCTGAGAGCTTCCGGGTAAGCCGTGAATCATAGGGACTATCAGGAGAGATGCAGGAGATATAAAACCCAGCAAGCAAGGAGGGAAATAAGTGACACTTTTCTGGATAGGCAGAACTGAGTTCATATTATAATACAGAGGCAGAAAACTTTCAAGAACTCTCCTGCTCTAATTTTCAGAGGCTGATCAGGTTATAGAAAGTACATAGCTTGTTTGTGAGCAGATATTTTTCCTCTCTGTCCTTTCTCACTCAGACTGCTCCTCCATCTTCAAACAAGCTGGCCAAATCATTCCTCCATCACAGGATCTAACAGTCAGTGAAAATCTTCAGAATTTACTTGCTCTGTTGAATTCCAGCGGCAGGGAACAGGTGATCCTGCATATCAAAAACCTTGCAAGATCTGCATATTGATTAGCTTTCAGCTAGCTGACACCTCTTGATGCGTAAGAGAATACACCAAAAGATTATTAACATTATTGTACATTGTTTTCTCCAATKAATTTATACAGTGCTTTTAAAGTGAGAAGTTGTATATTATAACATTTTAATAAAATAATGTTCATTAAAAATTTTGACCATTGGAAACAAGAAAGCATAATCTGTACCTCTTCTTAACAAAGGTTATTTAGCTTTGAAGTGTAGAATGTGTGGATTTAATCAGCTCTAACCTTTTTACTTGGAGTAAAGATGTGGTTTGTAGCACACTTGACAGCCCTTTGGAGAAGGGCTATTTTCTTAGATGAGCCTATATAGCTCATCTAAGCTATGCATATAGCATTAATGCACAGAYAGAACTATGCACTTAGTGAAGTATTATGCAACAAATGGTCCATGGATCCCAGTCTAGCAAAGCATATCTTTAAATAAAAACTCCAACTTTATTTCCAGTACAATAGACTATTAAAGTTTAGATATATAAATTTATGCACCCAAATCAGGAAAAAAAAGCACCAAAGYTTAAGGGATAAGTCATATTTAAGGTTTGTTTTGTTTTGGAAAATCTTGTTACCTGATAGCATAACAGGTGACATCTAAGAAACAAACAAACAACAACCCCCAAACTTTATTTTGCCAGTCTGGGGAGGGGTGGGCTATCTGTGCCTGGTTAGAAAATTGGCTTTTAGTRCCTTCAGAAACATCAATCTTCCTTTTTTTTTCAGTATGACAAATACTTCGTAGAAAGTGGATGTGTAACAACATCACAAAAACTAACAGTTGAATCAGAAGCATAGTATTTGAAACCTCCTTTAATTTCTCCTTTTTGCTGATTATARCTCCATGTGATGGTATCCTTTTAATTACATGACTACATGGTATTTTTAAAATATAGCATTCTAGGTATGATAAAATTCATGTAAAACATACATAACGATTAATACTTACAAGCTGAAGAAAATTTGTTCAGGAAGAAAATATTTTTGACTGCATGATCGTTAAAGAAACAATTGCAAGATTTTTTTTTTTTTAAATAATAAATTCTTTTTTGAATGTTTAAGGGAGGCTGAAAATATACCATTCAAATTCTCCAAAATCATCTTACTTTCAAGAAAAAGAAGGAAGAATGAACTATTTCACCACCAGAATAAACATTTGAGTAGAAACTGATAAAATGAGTAAAATGTGACTTTACTTATGGAAGAATCTGATACAGTAATCTCTTGTTATTTCTGCTTTGTGATATGATATTTAGAAAGCAGAAAAAGAGACAAGTAGAGAAGAAATTGTTATTTGGATAGGCATCACAAATTTTCTCAGAATGTGGAAATAATTACTCTGCACAATTCTAAGAAGCATATGAGTACACTGCATTTGAAGTATGTTTACTGTACAGAATTTAAAATATTTCCCAAAGGATAGATGAAAGCAAAGGTTGGCTGAGATTTCTACACTGAAATAAGGGAAAGTTTTCTTGCTGTTTTCGTAAAAAAAAAAAAAAAAAAGTCAGACACCCAGATGATCAAAATAATTACTGCATTCGTAAGCATTAGCAAGCAAACATTCATGCCCGCAAATGAAGAAAAAATTATGGCAGAACTAGAAAAAAAATCTTATGAAGACATGCTGGTCAAATAAGTTTGTGTAGGAGAGAAGATAGAAATTAAAAAGGTCTTGAAGTTTAGGACACCACCAGACCTCTATTTCAGGCTAACATTGCTTTGCTTTATGAACAGCCAATGCTTTTACTTTTCTACTCATTAGTTTCTCTCGTCTTCAAGTAGATATATCCATTACACAGGAGAGCTGAAAATCTGAAGAAGCTAGCTAGCTATAGATTTTACATTGAAAGGTACTACATTATTAAATGTTTGGTTTTTTTTTCAAGTTCACCTCAGACTCTTCTTAAAGGAAATCATCTGCAGATGGAAATCGCAAAAAGATAATATAGTTACCTACTGAATATATTTCTCTATAGTGGTCATGTTGCTATTACTGTTGGAATAGCACCTATTCCTGGATTAGTGTTGTAGATGCTTAAGTCATCCTTGCGAGTGATGTGCAACTTCCAAGGGAAGATATGCTTCTCAGTAGGCTTCCTTCTGCTCTGAGACACCATGAGTTCAACATCCTGATCAGAAAGCAGCCGAATCAGATCACCATCAAGATCCCGATAATTCAAAACAATGTCATCTTGGTCAAACTCCTGCCTGGTAGAGAAGAAAGAGATTGATTCAATCAAAGGATGCCTATAAGTTACTGCATGCTAAATAGCATCTTGGAAATCTAATTTATTCTACCAGAACCGCACTAAGGTTTGTATGTCTTTCTTTGTGTTCTTGATGTAGAGTTTGGAGTAGAATCATATAGCCACATTCACTTTGTGTTGTGCTAAGCTTATGGTTACTTTCCTTGAGGGGAGGYCAGGCTAGGTAAGGAAGAATGTTGAGAAAAATCCTCTGTTACTAATATTTAATGCGCTGATGTTTTAATGTGCAACACTAGTTTAATGATCCACAAGCATTAGATGGTGGTATCCTGCATCTCAAAGTTACATGTTTGGGAATATGGCCCTAGTCTTAGAGAAAAACAAAGCAAAACAAACAAACAAAAGATACTGAATTCTACCTAACACAGCTGAGTTGGAAACATGTGGCATTCAGCACTTTCTGACAATCAAATGCAGATTAKCATCTGCACAGTTGGCACTAGGCCAAATCAAAGCACAAGTATTTCTTGAGGACAGTTCAAAATGTTTCATACCCAAAACATGGTGATGTCCAGGTAGAAWGTATAGAACATGGAAAATCTAGGACAGGAAAGAATATGACACGAATTTTAAGTGATATTAAATATTAAACTTTCTCCTTGCTCTGTACCTTATTAATTTCATTAGATCTTTGAATAATGGAATACTGCTCAGATCCTCTTCCACCAAGATATCCCTGTAACAAGAACAAACATTATCATCACATATCATGAAAAGAGAAGTATCAGCATCTAATCATCAGTAACCTGGAAGACCATTTCTTATTACCTGATAGTGCTCACTGTCTCCTCATGGTAATAACAGCGTACTCTATTAACTGTATCTTCCTGCTGTGGTAAATCTTTTATGATCTTCACAAAAGCACAGGGGAAAATTCCAGTGGAACTGTGAACTGTTCCCTGGAATGATAGGAAGTATTAGAATTACAGAAAAKAAAATGGTGTTTTAGCTATATATAACAATCATGAATTAATTTCCATGGGAACAATAATCATAATTTTTCTGCTTTATAAAGAAAAGAAACAAAAAAGAGCTATGGAAGTCACCTGATATCATCTCTACAACAAGATTATAAGATTGGATAGTCAAATAGTGGCTAATGACTGTACGATAGGATAATGAAACAACGTGCAAAATATCAAAGTCAAATGGCTACCAAGGAAAGCTGTGGTGTTTGAGTGAGTAGAGATATCCTATCAGCAAGCACACAGTATGTTCTTCTCATCCTTTTTCAGAACATTGCTCTGTTGCCCAAGTTCTCTATAATCAGGCTGACGTGTTTTGTGGTATTAAGCATGAAGTACCTTAAGGCAAGAAACCTATTAATCTCTAAAATAGACTTTCCAGCTCTTTGCTGTGGCCTTTTTTTTTGCAGTCTAACCACTTTAAAAAAAAAATCTGGCAGAAGCAAAGGCAAAAGAAAACCGAAAAAGAAAACCAAAGAATAGAGGACAGAAAATTTATAATCTAAAAACTATGAAAGAGGGAAATTAATTTAAACATAGAGTCAATGACATTTCCCTTACARTAAAGCCTGATTATGATACAGTTGCTCTTTGAAAGGAGGAGACAGGTATCAAGGACTAAAACAGTCACTTCCCATCGTATATTTCAAAGCATGATAAAAATTCAGTATTTGTACTGTAGTCTTACCTCCAACCAATCTTTGTTTATTCTGCTGAGTAGATAAATCAAGTCCCCCTTCTTAAAGCTAAGTTCCAGTTTATTGGCTCCAGAAAAATCAAACAGGGCCTAAGAAAAGTAATAATTCTAAAGTTATTAATTCATGAAATTACAGAGGTGAATCTGCCTTGCTTCTTCTGTCCTTTGCTGCATACAGAGAGCATAAACAAGCAGCATAGTGCACACACTGTCATCACAAATCTATTTCTGAGGTAAGATCATATACAGCACAATAGTCTGYAGTCCTCACAATTTCTTCTCCTGTTCAGCTTAGGAAAGAAGACTTTGAAGAAGTAGCAAAAGCAGCAATAACGGTTTCAGAGGGGTTCAGTAACAGGTTTCAGATCTACGTGCTAAACTGAGAGATATGGGGAAGTCTGGGAGATTGGCATATAGTTAAAATAGAACTTAGATGCCCCCTTCAGGTAAATAAAATGAGGCAAGCATGTGTTTACAAGCCATTAAGAAGCATAGCAATCTTAACAAGCTACTTCTTAATAATTAAAAAATCATTAAAATAATAAAATTGATTTWAAAAAATCAAAAATTTTCATTTTTACCATTGTCCTAGAGAACATATTAGCCATTCAAACACTCTCAGAAAAGCAAACATTAGAAGATGTCCCTTATTCTGTGATGAGATGAATCTTTTGGTCTCGTTAGTGTCGTGTTTGAGCACCTTATAAAAGCTGTCCTTAGAGTTCTCCTAATAAAAAATCGACAGTGACTTCTGGCTTGCTAGACGTTGATACCTTTACATAATAGCTCCTTCAAAAGCCTTTTTTCATCTATTAAAAATCTTTGGTATGTATAATAAGGTATGCATAATAAATACTAAGAAAAATGTAGATAAAACCCAAGAATTACCAGCAAACCAATACCAATTATCATTACTGTATGCAAAAAAAAAATTCATTTTTTAAATAACCTAACAAGAAAAAGTCATATGTTCCAGAAAGTAAGTCTCTACTTAGACAGGGGCTACTTTCAAGGCAGTTTCATGTGTGCTTAATACCAAGACAGTATACCTCATCAGCAAAGTTTTAAAACATATGCTGAAGTCAATAAGATTGAAACTTGTGTTTGCTTTAGATTTCATTTCTGAGTGGACTATGTAAGTGTGGACCTTTCGGCAGTGACTTCTACCTAACTCTTAGTCTTGAAGCTCCTGTCATTCTGAATTCATAATGGACCTTCCAGTTACTCAGGTAAGGAGGAATTATGGTTTTGCTTGTTTGTTTGTTTTCTCCGTCTTTTGCTTCATTCCCTATTGTTAAAAAGCAATTGCGTTTCTATGCTGATTTCCCTTTCCCTTGTTTACATGCTAACTGAAAAAGACATCTTGACCAGTGAGACAGCAGAGTAAAATGGATTTTAATCTCCTACGCTGTGGTAGATTGCACAGAATGCTTGCCTCTGCTCGTGGAGCTGCCGTGCGATCAGAAATAGGCGGTTGGAGTGAAACACTTTTACTGAAATAAAGAAGACAAAATGGAAGTAAATGCCTCTTCCTACTCATCAGAAATACCACACCGTGAACACAGTCTGTGTTTGCATTATCACAAGAAG
This sequence comes from Nothoprocta perdicaria, assembly GCF_003342845.1. NCBI lineage: Eukaryota > Metazoa > Chordata > Aves > Tinamiformes > Tinamidae > Nothoprocta > Nothoprocta perdicaria. Next base: position 3,185,070 of record NW_020456154.1, on the reverse strand, counting down.
CAGGCAAAGCCACAGAGAAGTAGTGCATGAGAATCTGTTGGCCGCATTGAAGTAAATCAACATAGATACAACCACATTGTCCTAGTTCTCTCAGTTTCCATACAGAGCAGCAGCAATCTGATGATGCCTGCTGCTGAGAACAGATGGAATGTTCAACACAGGCAGTAGCCTGGGCCTTCCTTCTACAACACTGCTCAGCATCCCAATCTGCCTTCTAGGCCTCCTTTTTTGAACATTTCATGGCATTCAGTTCAAATTCTGCCATCACACATACATTCAGGGATAATGCACATGCACTTTTTACAGTGTTTGAGCTATGCAAAGAATGAGTCCCTTTTTGGTATGTTCAAAGGAGAATTAATGCATGAAGCTTAATGAAGTATGATATCTACYTGGCAGTTTTTCAAAGGGGCTTCCATACTGCTAAGTAGGATGGGCCCCTACTTAGACAAGAACAGGAAAAAATGAAGTGCTCGGTTTGGTTCAGTATTTAAATCAGATCTCACTGAATGCACTGCTAAAACTCACATTGACTTCGGTGGCACAAGTTTGTGCCCTTAAGTTTGAACTGTATACTCTCCATATCGCCTTTTGATAGATAATTGTCAACAGACATAGAAAAATTTTTGAAAAAGAAGTTACAACTTCAGTTTGGAATTTCCCTTTAATGCAAATACCACACATACTTAAATATATATTTAAATATATATGTTACTTTAAATATATATTACTGTAAGGAAAAAATACCCAGTTTTCACCCTGCCCCAAAGGTAACCTCTAGGACTTCACGGATCCATCTGGGATACACAGTGATGATTATCAGCTCCCTTTCCCCCCTAAACTGAACAGCATCTCTTACACGAAGCAGTGATGAAGAAACACGTCAATTACTTACACTCGGCGTGTCCGTGGGCGAAGCCGTCTCAGTCTCTGAGGCACCTGTTCACTATCAAAGGTTGAGTGGTAGAAGAACAGCCGCACCTCTTCATCCATCAACACCCAAATGGGTAGGCAGAGTAGGTTCTGGGCCGAGAGCAAGTAAGAAACAGAATGATTACAGTGGGAGAGACCAATTCTCTGTTTATTTACATGTTTAACATATATGCCTCGCTGACCTATAGGATCATGAAGGAATCATGCTAGAAATCTCCCCACTCTCCTTCACAGTCAGCAGCACAAGGCTGAACAGTAATAGTTTCTCCTGATTATTCCTAGAGCTGGCTAATGTATCACTTCACTCTCTGTGTCCCTAAATTAATATAGCAGTAACTTGCTCCTTGTGTTTCTCTTCAGAGTGTGAATGTCTGTGAAAAGAGATGGCAGCCCTAAGTAGCAAAAGACTGTGTCAGCAAGTTGTGGAAAGCTTCAGAGAGTTACTGGCTTAAAGTCAGAGCTAGTTAATCCATACACAAAGAATTTCTCTCCCTGATATTGTTGGTTGCATCTCCAATTCAAAGCAGGTACATCTAGAAGCCCACTCCACTTTCCTACTCCTTAAGTGCACATTCCAACTACGTATGCCCACAACAACTTGAAGAATCTCCATTTCCTCATACATCTTGGATTTTTTTGTACAGAAGTCTAGATATGAAGGCAAAGACAGCCTTTGTAAACAGTGTACTCTAGTAGGTTACGACAGTCAAAATATTTTGSGGACTAGCATTGTAGAGTGTCTCACAGTGTAGACACTTTTGTGGGGGAAAATGCAACAGACAGCACATACCCAGGACTAGAGCGGTAAGATTTGTCTAAGTTGATTTAACAGGGTAACTGTCTGCAATGCTCAGCTCAATCTCTATGCTAAAATGAAGCTTTACCTTCATGTAGGCATTTAGAATAGGGATTCTGTTCTCAGCAATCTCCTTTTTGGCTCCTACATAAACCTTCCCTGGAAAACATAAAACCATCAACAGTTACTGAAAGAAAAAAAATAAAAATGAAAAGAGGTTGTCATAAAAATGAAGCAATGTAGAGAAAGCATGAAGTCCTGTGTCTCTTGGAAAATAGCTATTTTCTAATGGATTTCAGGTTCTAAAATGAATTTTACCACATGTGGACGGACTGCTTTATGCACCTTGACTTCTCATCTTACTTGGCTGGGAACTAGTTCCTTGTCACTGCTAGTAGTCCTGCATTCTTCCAATGCACTCATGTTTAGGAAAGGTAGGGACTGAGAAAACTACTACTCACATGCAGATTTTGAATTGATGGCTTACCTGGAAGTATGGGGAGTGTGCAGGTAAAAGGGCTGTTTTTGCTCTCTGCCCCATATCTTTCCTCTAGTTTGGCATGAAGAGCATAGAATTGACGGTAGCGGCGGAAAATCAGGTATCTGCCACCACCTTTAATCTTCACTTCAATGACAAACATCTGAAACAGAGAAGAGAGATTCAGGTTAATGTTCATATTTATTAAGATTTATAAAATGAAAGTGAGGCGTACAGTAGGAACATATCATCAGTATCTTGCTGGTGTCTTAAAGGCAGAGTCAAAAATAAGCCCTCATTTAAGTATCTAAATACTCAAGTACTAGAAAATAAGAAGATAGCATCAGATAATTATATGTATGKATCCAAGTTGCTGAAGGATCATGTCTCTGTGGGTGGTGTGTATCACATATTCACAGAATCAGTGAATCACACAAAATTACAGAGTACCTGAGGTTGGAAGGGACATCTGGAGATTATCTTTTCCAACATCCCTGCTCAAAGCAGGATAAACTAGAGCAGATTGATCAAGACTGTATCCAGTTGAATATGGAATATCTTGAAAGATGAAGACTTCACAACCTCTCTGGGGAACCTGTTMTAGTGTTTAACTATCCTCACAGTGAAGAGGTATTTTATTTCGCTCAGACAGAATTCCCAGAGTTCCATTTTGTGCCCATTGCCTCTCATCCTGTCTCTAGACACCGCTGAGAAGAGGTAATGTTACAAGGAAACCTGAAAGGACTAGATTCTGCTTTACTCTCACATATCTTCTTCCCTCTGAGCTGACAAATTATATTAGGGAAATAAATGTAAACTCTCTAATTTGAAATATAAATAAATTAAGATGGTAAATGAAATGAAGAAGGTAAGGGATCAAAGATAATGTTTTGTGGTAGGACGCTTAGGACATCTACATGTCCAGGTAGGCATCTAAAGAACTAGATTTTCAGAGTTGAGACAATTCATATTTCCTCYGACTTTGAAGTAAATTTAGAATGTCTGGTCTATATAATCTGACCAAAGTCAAGGTCAGAAGCAAAATGTCCCCYGACATCTAATGCCCTCTCCAACCACTCCTTTTTTTCTTATCTTTCCCCAAAACTACTTTGCTAGGGAACTCTTGATTCTCATGTACTGACCTTTGAGTCATGTTGCAGCTAGATCCTTCAGCAGATATAAAAGAYAGAGCAACTAAACATCACTATATTCCAAAGGGAAACCTGCATGCTTCAGTGGCAAAACTTTATGAGCAGTGTCTCCAGCGAAAACAGTAGGCTTAGCACAAGTGACACTGAGCTGGTCTTATCCAAAACCCTTTTTCAGAAAATCTTTTAATGCTTTTCTCCATTATTTCCTTCTTTTGTGCACTTGCATAACTCATTATCTGATCTAGATATGATATCAATCATATATTAGCCTCTGTGGAGATGAAAGTATCCTAATTTGCCAGTGCCATGGAAAATGGAGCCAATCTCCTCCTTTTTCCCTCTTCGTTTTTTCCACTCACCTCACCAAGGTCACAGCTCTCTAACAGGGAAGAATTTGGTATAGGTAAGAGTTTAGAAAACAAGCAGTATTGCAGGATAGATCTCTGTCAGGTTCACTCAGAGAATAATTTTTTAGACTATGTCTGTTACAGCATAACTTTCATTCCAGAAAATAGAAACTCTTGAGAACCTGTCAGCATGGAACCATTCATGCCAAAAAGAAACTTCACCAGGTTAAGTGCSTCATTTTCCACAGCCAAACCAGTCACAGCTGAGGTCATATAGCGACAAGATTGATCTCCCTTCTTACAAAATAATTAGTAAATCCTTTCTTCTCTTCAATGTCTGCAATGTTAGCTGAAACAGGCACATCATCGGGAAGCTGGTCAAAGTCACTGTGGAGCAAGAACAAAAGATTCAGGTCACTCAAACTGGTGTTAGTCTCTGAAAGTCTCTATGCCATACATAGTAAAGATATATGCTTGTTTCACATTGTTAAGTGTCAAAACCAAGAAGCTAGAACTGTTGGTGTCATTCTCTTTTTCTGGAGGTCTGATCTTGAGATGTTAAGCTTTTGTTATTTTATCAGAATTTAGTGGCAGTTGTCRGACTCGTTAAGCCTGAAAATCAAGCCTAGTGCTTCTGGTCTTGTAAGAGTAACAGGACTACCAATGGAAACTCTTGAGCTGGTAAGCTTTTCCTTAAAAATGAAGTCAACTGTGAATGCATTCTTAATTGTTCCTACAGTGTCTAGTAGACTCAGAATAAAACTATTGGAGCAGTATACCTTATTCTAAGGAGATAATTACACACTCCATAATTTACGTTATTATTAACTACATTACTGTAGGGAATAGTAAACAATTCTGAGAAAAGGAATTGTGTCAAATGCTATAGAAAATGTGAGCACAAAGGTGACAAAAACCTTACACTGTATATGATACACAATGTATATTATAAGGTAAGAAACAATAGAAGGAAAAAAAAAAAAAAGAAAATCCAAAGAAACAAAAACATAATAATGCACTACTTTGTAACTAGTGGTTCGGCAGCAGCTGTCAAAATGTTGTTGATATTTTTGTAAGCATAACAGTAAAAAAGAATTCTAAAGAAACTCTGGAAAAAGAATGACCAGGTACAATAAGACTTCACAAGCAGAACAGATAACATAAAGAAAGCACAAAGATATCTGTTTGAAAATATCAAAACTCTATGAAGGAAGTGATTATGGGCATGGTCAGAATTAGTTTTRCATCTCCTTAAAACTGAAGATGGACAAATTGCAAGAATTCCCAAAGGAATGCCTAAAGAGCAGCCATATGACCAGATTCACATATCATTTGCCTATATTGTCCACACAACAGCATAACACGGATTGGCAGATCATTTTCCTCTGGGATCTGCTCCTTGGCACAACATTTTTGACAAGCAGAACACAAATTCACCTTTGCCTTGGCCTTACATCATGTTGCTATAGTGCTATTTATATTAACACCTACATTAAAAAATTAGAAGCAGAAGAGAAACTGTAAAAAAGGATCATCTAGGAAATGTCGCACTGAATTAATGTTACATTTTCTGATTCCRCAAAAGCATGTCAGCTATTTCAGTTTATTCTGCTATCAGAATACCCCAAGCAGAGGCTTCCAAAATGGAGAGCCGATCTAGAAGGCTAAAGTAATGATGTAATGTCTTGCAATAGGTGGCTGTACGAGGAAAATGACATGAATCAGCACCACCCACAGCACCATAAGTACCACCACTTTCTGTGAAGAGGAATGTGGTTATGGAGATCAGGAGATATAATTAGTTATATCACAAACATTCATATCACGAACCCCAGTGACAGGGAAAATCTGTTTGCAGCTATAAAGAGGACAACAACCCCCTACTGCCTTACATGGTGGATATTCCTACTGGGAAAGGAAGAAGAAAGAAAGTGCACTCCAACTTAATAAGTTACCTGATCTACAATGGGAAGCCTAATATTTTGGAAGCTGTCAAGAAAGTCTGCATCAAAATTAAGGAAACAGACTGCAGGGGTTACACGKAGGCTTTGGGGAGGAGTGAGGAAGGACAGACATGTTACCTCTTTTCTCGCAGTTGTCGGGGAAGAGACATGCCTTCAGCTTCTTAAATCCAGAAGGCAGGCTGAGCTGAGCTGCTATTCCTCCACTTCTTGAGCAGTGTTCAGTGGAATGGGATGAGCCAGGTCACAGCATTCTTCCTGCATGAATCAAGACTCCTTGCCAAGGCATCAGAAATCTCTCACTGTTTCAGTGTCATCTTGTTCCTTCTGTATTTCCCCACCCCCACCAGACTGAGGAAGTGCTAAAGAAAGAAAACAGTCATAAAGAAAGGCTGGTTTCTGATGCCTGTTGTGTATCGAAATTGCTACAGTTGAGAAACCAAAACCTAACGAAAAGCTGAAATGGTGAGACATATATTCCATTGTACAACTCTTCACAGAAAGATTTGCCTCTGTGGAGAGCAAATACGAAATCCTACTATACAAAAATGTTTTATATCTACATCACACAGGTACCCATGACTGCAAGGCATGCATGGCAGCAGAAATTCAGACCCAGCAAAAACCTCATATAAAGTTGTCTGTGGTTGAATGTCCCTAAGATGGAAAAAGTGGGACATTTTGTCTTACGTTATGAGACACATAGCGTGTCTCATTCCTTGTCTAGTGATGACACAYCACTAGAAAAAGAGCTGACCTGGAGTTTATGGATTTCCATGAGAACTTAAATGGGAGTAGGCTAAACAAGCTTTGTTCTGACCCAGATACAATGATCCCAAATATACCACTATATTAACTAGCAAATATACTACCACTATATTAGCAATCTTTATAAACTAGATATTGATACCTTTGATCCCTTCTTAAGACTCTGAGAAGCTGAGGAACCTCCCTTCTATGGATCAAGAGCCAGGAAATGGAGTTAAAGAATAACTTATCCAGTGGGRAGGAGCAGGAGGGGCAATTATGAAATTCAGCCTTGTCAAATATATGGGTAGCAGGGATTTAGGCAAAAGAGATTAGGAAGTGAGCTGAAGGATGGGTCAATGAAGGTAAGAAATGGGTCCTTGAAAAAGCAGAGTTCCTCAGCTTTGTACGCTCAGAACAGTCCACATTTATCAGCTACGAAGACAAGATAACGGTTCACCCAAGCAGAGTGCTGGCTGCCCTACCTTTACAAAGGTAGGGATATAGCATTTGTAAGTAACATCAGTTGACAGTTTTTGGAGAAAAAAATAAAAGGAAGAAAGTCATGAGGAAACTGATATTTCCTAATGCTGTGGCTAAATTGCAGCATATTCTACCTGTGTTAGGCAAAAACCTGTCATGTGCATTATCTTTGCTGCTATATTTCAGTCTTTGATTGTCTTCCATTTTTACATTCAGTACATGTTTGGTTCGTTTTCATCCATCTGCACTCAAAGAAATATTCACATTTGGGTGTATGAAAAGTGAACCGGCATCTTTCAGAATAGTATCCTATTTACAAATATAGTYATCAGACTTAAGAATAAACTGCATTTCACTTCATTTTACTGAAGTAAACTCATCACTCATCACTTTCCCGCATATGATGGAAGGCACCATTACAGAATTTGAGAAGGGTTAGACTGTATATTGCAGGAGAAACTACAGAATTCTATGCCGTGTTCTCTGAATGATTTTATACGCTGTGCTGCCCACACAGACTTAGTAGAGTAGTTTTAAGATGGCATGATGTTCAATGTAAGTATCTCTCCAGGCCTTTAAGCTCTGCTGCATATTCTCTTTTCTTTATTAGGCCTGCTGGACGTGCAGCATTCACAYAACCCAGAGGCATACTCATCAGTCTTTTTCTTTCCCCTTGAATGAGAGCAACCATAATCAAGTTTTGTAACTGCAATCTTCTTGCTTCCTTCTGAAATCAAAAAGCAAATGAGACTAGATTACCTTGAACAGAACTCTTAATCACAAAAACAATGTATGCAAACTCAGGAAAATTCAGAGGGACCCTTCTGAGATGTGCGCRGTGATTGTGCGTGGCACGAGAACCGGACAAATCTTTAATAGATATGAAGGGCTGGAGRCACACTTTTAAAATAACTATTTAAGTTGGATTTATGCCGTAGTTTGACATGAAAAATCATAAAACATATATTCTAGTCTCTTCACATCTCTTGGAAGACAAGCTAGATATGATAYATGTATATCTTCTAGGAGATGGATAATATGACATTACTCAAAAATACTTGTTCGTTGTTCACTTGGAGACAAGGCTTTCCAAGAAGAGATTGACATCACAAACCAATCAGCTATGAAACTTATTTCCTGTAACCACAGAATAAAAAAAAAGCAAACTTAGAGCAACTCAGTTCTACTACTCTCTACTACAGATTGTGGCCAGTAATAATTCTAACTAGACAGAATAATGCAAATATTTTCTCATTTTGAGYGGCAACAAAACCTAGGCCTTCCTTTCTGAGATAGACAAGAAGACTGCCTCAGAAGAGGCCTTCTCTCCTGCCTCAGCAGAGTGGATAGTTTATTATTTAGAGGGCTCACCAAATCTATGGGTGTCTAAGGTCTGATACATTGATTTGCCATGTTCTTCTGTGCCAGATCTGTACTGGCCAGTACAGTACAGTGCCTGTTCTGTACYGGCATTTCTCTCTAAATCTCTGCAGTAGTGCTCTTGCACTCTGGTRCAAAACTTCAACCTGAGTCTTCTCCTATATCACAGGAGCGCCAGAGCTTCATCTTTGGTCCATAAGTCYAGTCACATTCACATTCTTCTGCAGCTAAAATAATCACGTTACTAGGACAAATGAAATAAACATCTGTTATAAAATTGGTACCATATTGACAGTATCACATAATCACAGAACCACAGAACCACAGAATCACAGAATCACAGAACAGTGGAGGTTGGAAGATAACTTTAACAAACATCTAGCACTGAAGTAGGGTGACCTAGAASAGGTTGTCCAGGATCCTACTTAGACAGCTTACAGATATCTCCAAGGATGAAACTCCACAGTCTCTCTGAACAATCTCTCTCATCTCTTACCCATAGGCAAGAGAAAGCAAATATCCAGATGCAACAAATAATAATAATAAATAAATTAAATGCGGCTACTAAAAAAAATCCCTCAGATGAATGTATGCTGATATAATCACATACATTCTCCCACGATAGCACCTGCCATATTATTTTGGGCCTGAATGCTTGTGAGCTCTGAGGTTGCAACCTTCTGTCTAATGTACATGTTGTTAGAAAATACTACATTAGAAAAGAAATGTATACCTCAGCACCTTGGAAAGCTGATAGTATCATTAAAACCAAACAGCCAGAGCAAATATGGAATGTGAATGGAAAATGGGAACAGAGTCCCAGACCCCTACGATACACGTAACTCAAAGGGTAAATAAAAGGAACTTAGCAAAAATACTCAGCTGATTAAGTTACGAGGACAACACTAGATAGCATATTTACAACTGCAGTAGTTGCCATATCCTTTTTGCTGTGCATGCCTATGAGTTCTTCAATAATAGCTTTTCTCTGATGCAGCTGTTAGAAGAGTAGTGTGTGGTTCTATTCAATCACTGGCTATACAATTAATGTGCAAAATGACAGAATAATATGAACAAAACTAATATTCCTAGAATATAGCTACTCTCAAACAGAAAGCATCAATCAAATACATAAAACCCATTTGTCTTGCAGGTTAATTTTATTCAATATACTTCARTGTTGAAGAACGTGTAATATTTGTTTCTGTATTTGTGTAGACACACAGTTGAGTGGCTTTCCTTCTACAACTGTAATGACTTGAGGTTGAGTTGCAACTTATATACTCTTTTGGAAAGGGATTGATTTGGCTTTATTCCATTTTCCACTTGTTATTACATTCTTTCACAGATTTTGTTTTTATGGCTATTGTCAGCTTTAAAGAGTGCTTTGGTACATATTTTCAATATTTTTTTGAATATGGTCATACTTAGATCATTATTATTTTTATTCAGACATAAATTCAGACATATTCAGACTGAATTATGGCTATGTAAAAAATTTGGACAGAAATTGCATAAGACAAAGTACTCATGTCTTTCCTGCAATTCTTTGTGAAATAATCCATGATCTTTTGCAGGGAATGCTATAAAAGTTGAGGAGACACTTGGTCCACTAATAAGCAACAGGACTGTCTTTTTCTTCTTTGAGGATAGCTGAAAATAAATTCAAGAAAAAACAATCAATGTTTTTAAAGTTGTCCTATCTTTGTGAACTTCTAAAAAATAACGAAGAAGYGTTAAGTTGTTCTAAGTGTTTTTATACTGTTCATTAAAAAATGGTTCAATCTGTATTGTCTAACTGCATAGACACTGTCTTGGTCACAATTTGTGGTGGAGGGAGAAAAAAAGACAAAGGAATATAGACAAGTGAAACTTTGGAAATTTGTTTTGATTTAAACCGGGATGAAGTTTGCATGACTGCTTGTTTGACTTTTCTGTTTGACTTTTCTCTTTAAAAGTAAAAATACTATTAGCAATTTGTAGAAAAGGACGATGATCATGTTCTGCTGACATAACCACAACTAAAAAATCCATCTTGAATGAAAGAAAATACAAAGGTCAGTGGATACCACTGTTCCTGACATTAAATATGGTATTATTTATAGAATAATACACTATTCAATATGAATAGGCCTTAYTGAATCATATACTAAAGAAACAGTGGAATATTTTAATAGCATTTTCTTGGAATAACGAACTACATCATTCCACTAAATAGTGTCTTTTGCYGCTTTATTGCTTGAACAAAACAATTCATGAAGAGATCACTATTGCAGAAAAAAAGATTACCTTTAAAAGTGGAATTCAGGTTTTTCTCTAGTCACCATCAACTATCTTGAAAATTTGCATATTACATCATCTTTCTGTGTTTCGTCACTGCAGACTTTTACAGTCAAATTTTTCCATCTTTTTTTCAGCTTGAGAACTGAGCAACATCAAAAGAAGCATTAAGGTCCTGCCTTATGTGTAAAACAATTCTGCCTTTAGAATAAATCTTCTTCCTTTAAGAGCTTAAGAAAGATACAGGATTTTTAACTGATATAGTAGGATTGTGCAAGATAGGAAGAATTAGAAGTCTTACCACAAGAACAGTGACTTCTGCTCAGACTGCACCAGGAGCTTCTGCAGGCAGGGAGCAGAAGTGCCCAACTCTGGAGCTGCTTAAGGGYTTGTTCAGATTCTGGCATTAGCGAGATTATGCTAAAAGTAGCTCTAGAACTACCAGCAGGATCTGAAGGCCCCTTCAAAACTGTTTTGCTTCTGGGAGATTACCAGAACACAAACTAGCCTAACCATGACCTGCAGTGTATTCCTATAAGAGGAGACGGCAAATTTGACATGAACCATTTATGCCATGTTTACGTTCCGAGAGAGTCCAGTTTCCTCAGAGACCAGAAAGATCTGGACTCAAGTGGCATAGAGATGCTCCTGGTAGGTGCTGGACACTGGTCCTTGTCTTTAACCTCCACAGCTAAGACCCAAAAAAGGAAACGTTCCTCAGCCTGTAACCCTGGGAAAAGGGTCAGAGTGGAGCATGGCAGGATTAGCGTGGGACTTATTGTGATGTCCAAAGAGATGGGTTGTGTGTGATGCAAACACTCAATTTAGGTGCTTGGAGTCACTGACGAGCCAATTCTGGCACGTCAGCTCATGGACATGTGGAAATCTCAGGAAAGCCAGACCCCAGGAAAGATGCTGGGGCTAGGTCTGGAGAGTGGGTGATCCGTCAGGGCCCTGGGATGGTTGCCATTGGGAACACCTTGCAGGATTTCTTCTTGTGTTTTTTTTCCCCTATGCTGTAAATACATCTGTGACAGTGTCCCACACCAGCTGGTGCTTTTCAAGCCCACCAGTGTGTTGCTACCCCAGTCCTAGCTGCCCCTTGCGTGAGTGAATCCTAATCTTGGCTCCATTTCTTTGTCTCTTTCTTCTTCCCTCCCTCTCTCTCCCCCAACATCTCTCTCTTTCCAGGAGGTCTGCAGTGAGTTGTGGTGTCTGAGTAAAAGCAACCRCTGCATAACCAAGAGCATCCCAGCTGCCAAGGGGACCATATGCCAAACTAACACCATTGACAAAGGGGTAAGGAAGGCCAGGACACCAGAGCACRTTATCAGTGAGGGGCTGAACTCCCCTTCCAGTGATAATCAGCATTATTAGTCACCGTGGGGAGGGCTTGTTTGGTTTAATAGCAACAGCCACCCTTTTCTCCTCACTGCCTCCTGGATCTCCGTGCTCAGAGGAGCTTCCACCAGCTCAGAGAGGGAGGATGGGTCTCACCAAGGARCCCAAAGGCCCCATTTTGTATTGAATTAAAATCGCTGCTTCGCTGAGCTGCTTTGGCTCACTTAGGAGGGCTAGTGACACAATGGCAAGCAATGGCTAATGCTCAAAACAAATGTTTGTCTTGGGTCTGCTGAGGTGTCCCAAGAAAATGGATTTGGGGGCAGCCTCTTTCCCAAGAAAATGGGTTTTGCTGGTTTCTCCACGAGGACGATGGTTTTGTAACACATTTTTTCATCTGCTTGTGAAAAAAAACTGCATAGAAATGCCAAGTGTAAGGAAATGTTATTTCTTTGTACTCACCTGAAAGGGGAAGGGAGGCTTTTCCATGACCTGTCATTTTGAAAGTGAGTTTTGGCATGACAGTTGCTCACAGCTCTGCTTTCCGTGCACCTCCTACAGCTGTTTGCACAGACACAAAGCAAGTGTGAAACCCTTCAAACCAAGTGACTCATACTCCCCTTGTAAACTGTGAATAATAATTGGCACAATAGAGAGTCAAGGCTGGGATGTTCACCATAAAATGGGCATGTGTTTTTCCACTAGGGTAAAAAATAATTCCCAAGAAATTCAAGTTATTTCAAATACTTGAGAAGCTGGGAAAGCTCATGTGTGGGAAAGAGGGTGGCTTTGACAAATGCATTATTCTTTGTAAACAGTCATCTCGGCTCTGCTAGGAGTTAGGCTGAAAAGGATTAAACAGCTCCTAGGACTGAACTTCCCTGCTGCTTGGGAAGCACCATATACAATGGGATTTTTTCTACTGATGATCTTTCCTCCTGGCTATTCCCACTTTGAGTGAACTAGGAGTCTTCAAATATCAAAAGAAAAGTGAAGCAACAATAGTCACAGTGCCCCAAACTCATTAGAGCTTAGTTGTTGACTCATTTCTTGTGCCTCAGTCTGTCCTTTGGCATTAATGCAGGCTTCAGAGGGGGGTTGATATCCTTGGATGATATTCTTGGGTGAAAAAGGATGCACCTTTGTATTAAATTTTTGGATCCTCACCAGCTAGAGCTCGTGGTTGGTGGTCTGTAGGATATAGGCTGCTGGGTGGGGTCTCAGACTTCAGCAGTTTGCTCGAGCTGCTCTTCAAGGGCTGTCCCGGCTTTTCCCTTTTCAGCTGGAGAAAGCAGAGGGAAAGGTTAAGTCACAGAAACTATTTGAGCTATGCAAGATTAGATGAGAGACAGGATGAGTTTCCATGATCTGCCATGTGACCTGGAGAGCAGCAGGCAGGCAGAGAGAAGATTGAGCTGAGCTCTCCTGAACGGAGGCTGCTTACCACATCACACACCCTCTGGTTGTTTTCCCCTCCCAAATTCTCCTTTTTTTTTTCTTTTTTTTTTTCCTTTTTTTGGGGGCTATTCTCCAGGGGCCGCTAGGGCTTCACTTACGTTACTTCAGTGAGTCACAGCGGGTGACTTTGGGACCCAGCTCCGTGGGCGCAAGGTGCCGCATGCTCCCCCAGCTCCCGCTGTGAGCCAGGCTGTGCTCAGCACCGCGGCCCTGGACATGGCCTGTCGTCACTCACCCTTGCTCTCGCGGCTGACACGCTGCCCGTGGTGGAGCAGGGGAGGGTCTCACTCCAGCTCCCGCAGCTGCAGGAGCTCCAGCTCCTGCAGGTCTCTCGCTCCAGACCCTGCAGAGGGTCTCCTGGCAGTCAGGGCACAGTGGCAGGTCCCATCCCAGGTGCTCTTGGGTACTCTTAGGTGCATGGTAGGGGTTGCAGATGCCAGGCAGACTACTGAGCCCTGCCTGTGGAAGCAGCAGTGTCAGTCCATTGAGTTTGCAGCTGCTTCAAGCAGGGGTACGAGAAGGGCCCATCTTCCCTGCATAGGATCCCTCCTTTAGAAGCCTGCTGCTACACAAGGTGGTCATTAGCAAAGTGTCTTGGAGGTTTGCAGTCCATCTTCCTCTGCTAGCTGTGCTATCTACAGAAAGTCTAGCTCAAAAGGAGCCAGGAGAAGCCATGCCAGCAGCTCCAGGGTGGGTCATCATTGAACCCCCAAGGCACAGTGTCCGGCACTGTGCCCAGAACAACTTCAGTGCGTCTGTCAGTGTCCTGCTCCTGGCAATGTTTGTGACTCCAGGGGGTGCAGGACACTTTCCAGGTCCAAAGAAAATATTTCGTACACACATTTGCAAGATCCTCCCTGGTAATCCTGAGTGCACAGCATGTACAAATGGCCAAGACCGTGATTCAGAGGCGAGGAGACGGGGAGTAGGTGAATACCCCCCACAATGGTGAACTTTCCTCCAAGGCCATTGCCACTCAGATTTTAGACTCCACAGCCAGAGCCCAACCACACACCTCCATTCCTGGGGAACGTGGAGCTGCTCAGCAGCTCAGCCTGGTCTCTGGTGGCCACAGCCGCATCCACCTGGGTTAGGTAGTGACCCAGAGGCTGCTCACCGCCTGGTGGATCCTGAACCTTTCCCTATGTCTGACCCAGGCCAGATTGCTTTATAGGAGGAGAGATTGTGTACTCGGGATTTCTGAAGCTCTCTCTTCCCCAGTGGTGCTACAAGAGAGAACGTGTGCCTTTTGGCACCCGACCAGAGGGTGTGGACGGTGCCTGGGGAGCCTGGTCGTCCTGGGGAGAGTGCAGCAGGACGTGTGGAGGAGGTGTATCGTCTTCCGTTCGCCACTGCGACAGCCCACGGTAGGTGTACGTGCCCACAGCTGCCTGCTTGTGGCCCTGCGCTGTCCCGGCTGCATGACGTTGCTGTGGGGAAGGTGCCCCCATCGTACCTTAGCAACACTGCCCTTAATGCCTGGAGGGATCTGGAGAGAACTGAGTTCAGTGGGTTGCAGTTCTCACTGCATTCACTTCACAACTGTCTCCATAGCCTTTCCAAAGGCACTTGGCACTCTTATATTCGGTGCTGGCACTGCAGTGAACACGGACAGTCCCAAAGCCCCTTGGACAGCCCCACCATATGCAGCTTGCAGCTGAATGCATGATGTTTTCTATGAGCAGGTCCTTGCAGCAGAGCAGGGCTGGGGAGAGTCATGGTGTTCCTGTAGGTTTGGGGCAACTGGCAGCAATGAACGTGCTGTTTCTTCCCTCTTGTTCCCCATTCAACAGGCCCACGATTGGAGGGAAGTACTGCCTGGGGGAGCGGAAGCGCTACGGGTCCTGCAACACCGATGTGAGTACCACGAGCTGCAGGGTGCTGCACGGGGCCCTGGGACRCTGCTGCGGGCTGGGTGCAGGCAAGTCGTGCTCTGCCAGGAGCAATCTCATGGGGAGGGAAGCCGAGTAGGACTGTGCACACCTGCTCCGGCTGCAAGCTGCTAAGGAGAGCCGGTAGGTGGTATGTACCTGCAGGGCTTCCCCCACAAGAAGGGAGCCCACAAAGATAACATGGAAAATAAGGAGAGATCAGAGGCTTCCAGCACTGGCACAACGGAGACTGTGTCTTGCATGCTGCAAGGTGAGAAAGGTTCACTGCAAACACTACTCCAGCACCCACTTCCCAAGGCCAGGTGCTAGAACTCATGGGAGGCCTACCACTGTGCTTGAGTGGAGGTGCACTCAGCGTGGAGAAGAACAACTAAGCCTTGGCCCCAGAAAATGCTGATTTTAGTGTCCTAAGGCTGGTAGTGAAAATAATAGATGCCTTCCCATTACTTCCTCTGCACTTTTTAGCCTGTGCCTGGCTTTTCAGATGTCTCGCTTACCCAGCTGCTTGTAAGAACAAGTGTTGAATCTCTAGATGGACTGGCAGGGACCCATTGACTCTTGCCATTGGTMTTCAAGTAGTGTTAAGCTTCACAAGAAGGATGCTCCAGCTGTCACAACTGAAATCTATGTCCTGGAAGGGCTGTTTCTGGTCATGATTGTAGCAACTCCTGCCCCGCTGATAGATAACCTCTTCACTGACCTCCTGGCCCCATCACCACAGGACTGCCCTCCTGGTTCCCAGGACTTCCRAGAGTTGCAGTGTGCCGAATTCGATAACGTCCCTTTCCGAGGGAAGTACTACACCTGGAAGACATACCGGGGAGGTGAGTGATGCAGGGCGSTTTGGAGCTCCTCAGAGCATCTCTCAGCTTCAAGTGCTCGAGCGGGCAGAKYTGGAGGAGTCTTAGAGCTTTGGTCRCCTCTGCTTGGCACTCGTGGTTCCTACCAAGCCCATGTCTACATGCTTCAGCAAGCTCTTAGTCCCTGTCATCCCCGTCCCAGGCCATGCAGACTGTCCACTCTTTACTGCAGCACCCACATGCCCGTGGCTGCCTCCCCTTTGCATGGCTGTGGGTAAGGGCTCCCTCCTCAGACAGCTGGCTCCCAGCACTGCAACTCTGTCATGCCCTAGTCCTGGGTAACATAACTCTCTGCAATTGTTCTTGGCTCTGCCAAAACCAATTCCAGCAGTGTTGAAGCTGTTTAGATTCTTTCCTTAAGCCTGAYTGTTTGCTTAATTATACAGTGGACAAACACAAAGGCAGACAAGAAAAAGGAGTTGCAAAAGCCATGCAAACTACCACCCCGTTCCATCCAGCATCCTGTCCTGTTTCTGACAGGGCAGATGGGCAGCTCTCCCTGCCCAGACAGGTTAAGATTTCAGCTCCTGCTTAAGGAGCTGAACCACTGGATCTGGCAAAAAGCAATACCCACCTCTTCCCTGAGGTCAGCCCTAGCATGACCTGCAGAAGTGTATACCTAAGCAGAGGGGGCAGGAGGAGGTCTCCATGGCAGAAATCTCTTAATAATGAGAAAGAACAGTGCATCTCCTTCATGTAGTTAATGAACTTGCCTGGGGAAATCCTTCTCAGCTGTGTAAATAAGCACACCTCGCAGCGGGGCTCCTGCAGCCGGACCAGATGTGCTGAGGCTACAGGGGATAGATCAATAAAAATGTAATAAAATTGCAAAGCAATGAGTCACACAGAGACCCCAATGGATTCTGAGGTGGAAAACAGCCCCGCAAGCTTCATCCGCCCTAGCTCAGACCTCTCTCTTCTCCCCAGTGAGAGGCAGGCACGGCCCCGTGGTCCAAGTGCAGGCCTCASCCCAGGGAGTGGTTGGCCAGCTGCACATGGGTCTCTGTGCTTCCGTCTGGTCTTGACACTGATGGTTGCTTTGGCTTTCAAAAAGATCCTTTCCCCTCTTTCTGCTTCAGCTTCCTCTTCCATAAAATGMGGTGATAAATTTTGTCTTCCTCCCAGAAGGCTGTCGTGTAYTCACATTTTGAAGGGATCRAGACGTTCTGTGTTTCAGAAGCTCGCCYGGCTTTGGGAAATGGTGGTGGTGTTTGGTCGTTATGTCTTTTTAATTGAGTCATAGGGTGTTGCAGTATTCCTCAGGTAAGGAAACTGAGGCATAAACAGGGAAGCGGTTTGTCCATGTTAACAGAAAGAGCGGTGGGACGGAACCTGCATCTCCTCAGCCTGGGCTAGAAGTCAAACTAGGAGAGCTCCCGTCTTCTGCCTTGCAAGAACTGCGTGCTGAAACCTGCTTGTCTACAACCCATCAACTAGTGACTCCTGCCAGGTTAGCAGCAGCCTCCCTTCAGGGCGTGGACTGTCCTGGGTGGTCCCAGATCACTTGGGACCATGGTGGCATTAGGCCATCGTTACTATTTCTCACCTATGAGTTTCTTTGTTCAGGTCTGACCAATTTGGCAGGACCTTGGCACCAGTTACTCACCTCTTTAGYTGCTAGTGGGATTCTGTGATTCTCAGTGCCATCCAGGTGACAGAGGCACATCTGGGGAGCTAGCAGTGATCATCCCTTGCATGTCCACCCCTGCCATGCTGCAGACCATGGGAATGGCAGTGCCCTAGTGGATCTCAGGCACTTTTCATCTTTTGTCTTGCATTCACTGTGCATGGTTTTCKCTCAGGACCCATGTCCTTCCTCTCTAGACCTTGTTCATACAGAGCTCTCGTGAGTACTGATGTCCAAAACTAGGTTAAGTGACAAAAAATGGAAGCTCAGAAAAAGCAACAGAAAAATTATTTAATCAAATAGTCTATCGCTTCCAGAACAAGAGAGGCAAATAGGGAGGAAGGGRTGATATGGGCAAGGTGGCTGATGGAAAATAGCTGTAGAAACAGGAAAGTGTTTCGAAATACCCTAACAAGGAAGGAAATGACAACCAATATTATCGATTTACTTCATCAGTCCTGTCAGAAACTAGTGCAGAGCCTGCTACTGCTATTGTATATGACTCAGTCACATGCTAGTTGTGTACCCAGATAGTCTGGTCAACTACTAATGTCAGAATCTGACTATTGCAGTCAGAGAAGTAGGATATCACGATCAAAGAACTCATGAGAGAACTATATGCCTACAACCATTCCTTCAGAATCTTAAAAATCTAGTTACAAGTGCAGAGCAGCAGTGACCCTTTGTGGCAAGAGATCCTCTGCATTTTGTTCTCCTAATCATTTCTTGAGAGATAAAAATGTGTCAATTTGCTGTTCAAGATGAAGACAATTCTGCTTCTTGCATTTCATGGATTTAAAGACCTCTCTAAATGACCAAAAAGTGTTCATTGAATGAATCTCATAATAGGCTTGAGATTTCCTAAAATCAAACTCTCCAATACTTAATTTCCCCAACTATTGGCTAAAAGTCTGTGTCAAAATTTCTTCTCTCTAAACTAAGGAAATTATCTGTAGTTCCTATAATAATTGGAAGTTCTCTGAACTGTCAGTGAAGAAAGACAAGTACTTCTGGTCAGTAATTCAGACCTCAAGTGAACTGCCCTTGCCTTTGAATTTTTTACATGTCTCCTTGCACTATACATGTAATATAAAGTATCTACATTTCCAAATTTGTCACTTCAGGTTCCTAAAGTTAGGAGAATATATCTGTATCTTACTGTGGACCTAGTTATTACTGGTATAAACGTACCTTCCCATTTGGGACTTAGCTATATTTGGATATGCACTTTTACACTGACATAATTGCTTTTACCATAAGGGAATTGTACTACTTCAGCTACACTGTTATAGTCAAAGAAGCACAATTTTCTGGTGCAGATGTGCCCTGCATGTTCATTACAAAGATTTTATGGCTCATTTTCTAGTGGTTTATAAACTGGGACAATTTTCCCTAATAAGACTGAGGGACAAGGGGACTTGAGCTTACAATAGGAAGGTAAGTGGCAAATACAGAGATGATGAGCATCAACCTCCTATAAATTTCAAAGTTCTCTTCTGTCAGTGTTCCTCTTAGTTTACACGTGCAGCCTGCCAACTAACTCATTTTTCATTACTCCAGCCTTTAGTCTTTAAAAGATAAACRTGTAGAATGAGACAGACAATGAACATACCAATAAGCAACCTGATCCCAAGCCAGCTGCTAGTCTGTCCTTTCCAAGTGTGCTGGGCAGCAGACTAGAGTCCAACTGTGTCACCTGTGCCTCAACAGCCAGAAGACTGCCTTCTTAGGGGAGCCAAATCTAAAAAGGAGATGCCTCATTCATCTGTGTTCAGTTCCCCCAATGGCTTACTATGCGATTCAGCTCAGCTTCACAGACCTCAGCTTCCTTTCTATGAAAGAGATCTGTCTAATACTTTTCTCATTGGCAAAATGAGGATAAAAGACTTAATAAAGACACAGTTACTTGGGAAAGTCGAGTGAAAAACGAGAAACTACAACAATCATATTAAGAAACCACCTGCACTCATAATCGTTTTCAGCATGAGCTGAAAACAATATAAAACCTTTGCTCTTTAAAAATGCATCAGTCCTGTACACTCTGATAACAACTCTTAGAACTGGTTCCCAATCCCCCTAGAAAAGAATGTGGTTACTAAATTATCAAGCAGTGGACAATAAGCCTGTTATTCTATAGAATAGGAGAACAGGGAAATTAAATGAAGAATAGCCTTCTGTCCAGAAGCRCTAATCTGGGAATACAACACTCTGCTTCTGGATGGCATCAGCAAAGTGAATGCAACAAAAGTCATTGGAGACTCTGAAGCTGTGATTTCGTGAAAAGAGTATATGGGGGTAATATCATCTTGTAAATTCCCTCTTCTCATATATTGCTGCTCTTTCATGCCCCATACTAAGATAGGCACATGAGGCTATGCTGCAAAAACGCATCAGCTAACTTAGTATAAAGAACTCCACAAAAATATTTTTTACGCCATAGATAAAATTTTCAGGTCAGTTCACAGCGAAGACATTAGAAGAGAACAAATGGGGAAGAATATGTTAAATTGGCCTTGCTGGCAGATGCATTGTCCTATGAAACCACAGTTTGACTATCGAATGAATGTATGTAGGTATATATGTACATATACATCCCCAAACAATTCAGACACGTGTGTTTGTGTCTTAGCCATCTATCTCTACATACGATACTAATGCAGTCTTTCTCTCACACATATGCTTCAGGGCAGTGTAACACTGGCACTCAAATGATTTACGTTTTTTCTGATATAAGGAAGGATCCAACACATACTCTTGTATTGTTTTTTATTATTTTTAATAATATTTTTTATTAAGCCWTTTTTTTTYYTTTTTTTTTGTGAATGAGTTATCTTCTACTGAGACAGTATCTGAAGAATTCATACCCTGAATAGCTGTTTCTGTCTGCTCCAGTGCCTTTGCCCTGTTTCCCAGTGCTTTCCTTAGTTTTCTAGATTTCACCACAAAGAGCTTGTAGAATCTATTGTAGAATCTGAATGTAGTGCCATTGTAATGGATTTTTTCTTTGTAAATCAGAACATAATAGGGTAGAAAGGAATGAAGAACAGTGTGTTAACCCTGCTTCATGAATAAAGAGGAATTTCCTTGTGAGAAGACAGGGAGTGAGAATTTTTCGCAATAAAGGAAAAAGAGTAAGTGAAGAGAAAAAAATTAAAAAATCAGAAAATCCTGTTTCCAAGACAGATGATAAAATTCCTCTACTGCCAAAATAATCTTTATTCCAAGCCAGGTGGTTAAGAGACCCTCTGACCCAAAATAGTCAGAAATGGAGAAGTCAGGACTGATGTCCTGTTCCAGTTCTTTCTGTTCCACCTCTTGCCTCGGAGTTCTGCTGAATGTGACATTTTTTTCCCTGGCACCTAATATACAGACCTCTGCTGCTAATTTTATGCACAGAGCTCTCAGGCTATGTAATTTGAGGCCAGAGAGCACATACCCTCCAACACTGCATCTGCAGTGGAGGAGAGGGGGAAGGGAGAAGGAAGCCAAACAAGAAACAAGCTTCTAAACTTGTAGATGTCTGGCTGATCTTTGGCTGTCAGAACTACTGGGAATCTTTCTGTCTGTCCTTGCCCTGTCTGCCAACAGTCTGCTCCAGCAGATCTGCCAGCAATTACACAGATACAGACAACTACTCCTCTCTTTTGCACATTAAATTCTATCCAGCTGCTGTACGACTAAATCGAGCTGTTGGCCACAATTTCCACAAAATTCTASTTGGGAGTAAAAATACAGGCTGACRGGTTTTTTTCCMCTCCTTGATTGATATCTATGCATCAGGGAATGAGCCTACACTGTAATAGTTTCTATCAAAATGAAAATGTTCTACTAACTTTCAAAACCTGGCCAGATTATACTTGAGAGGATTGTACTAACTGTACACCCATTTAACTGATAAGAAAAGCTTTTGAATAAAGTACCCTCTTCACCATGAACCTCTTCACTACTAAATGGCCAATTTTTCTTGAAGCTTTCTTGAAGATATTGTGATAACAGAATTAWATCAATAACTTCTTCCRGTCCAAACATTTTATACTGAAACACAATAATCTATATTGCCCAAAGACTTCTTTGGACAGTGCAACTACATCCTAACTAGTGCAACTTCTGGTATAATTATGTGGATCAGTAATATTATGTGTAGAGGTGGCTTTAAAAGGTGGATCTTGGACCGTGCTGTGCAGCAGATGATATTATAGCCGAGAGACCTACCCAAAACTAAATAAAAATCACTCTTGAGAATTTGCAAAGAAAGGTCTGGGATATTTATTAGTGTTCAGCTGTGACAAAAGATAACAAGTTTTGATGTTCAGGGAAATTTCCTACATTTCTTCTCATCATGAAATATATACCTATATAAAGAGGAAAGGCCATGCAAAGGAACATGGTCTTCTGGTTCTTTTCTTGGGCRTAGGATAAACAAAATAGGACTTAAAAATCAGATAAGTTCACATAATGGCCTGGTCTAGTCATTACCTTGTTTACTAGATGAAAAAAAAAARRAAAAAAAAAAGAGAGAAGTAGAGGAAAGTTGAGGACAAGGGACAGAAGAAATAGGACTGTGTGGGAAGAACCAAATTTTAAGAAGAACTGGGAAGAATCTATCACTCCTCCAAAGACATGTATTGCATTTTCAGACTTGACCCACATATGTCTGGCTTTCTAATTTACGAGAGACATGAAGCTGACCAGCCAGTAGGCTGCCCATAAATCACTTCTCTTGGCTAAGCCAATATGATTCACATGAGGGGAGAGGAAAGGAAAAGTGAGGAAGAATCCAGACCTTGCCCTTCCTTGATGGCCACTGCCTGGGACATATCCTGATGACATCTAAAAAACTACAGGTATCCTGAGTTGACAGTAGTCCTTGCCAAGACCTCTCAGATATAAAAGCTTCAAGACCAGAGTCTTTATCTATTGCCTGAATGTGTGGCTGCCTGGTACAATTATCATTTCATCTCCATGATACTTGCAATTTTGCTGATCAAAGTTTTGCTCAGAGCACTGCATTTTCGTTTTCTTTCATTTGCTTCCATTCTTTACAATCTTTATTTTTCTTATTTCTCTTTCTTTTTCTCTTCTTATTTTTTTTTCTTTTTTTTTTCCCCCCAGTAAAGAAATTGTATCAAAAGACCACCAAGTATTACAACTTCGCTCTGCAAAACCTACTGCAAACACAATACAGGACAATACTTGCCCTAGCCAGGGGAGTCAAAAAATAATCCTTAATTACTTAATTTCTGTCCCTCTCCATGTATTTGATGGCATTTTTCTCTCTCTTCTACACTTCTATTTCCCGCATTTCTTTCATTTTTTTTCATATTCTTAATTGGAGAAAAGCTATTTGAAAATACCAGGAGGAATATTGTTAGGACATTTGGTCAGCTAACGAAAAAAAAAAAAAAAAAAAAGGATTTGCCAAGACAAGGGGAGATCAGAAATAACTGAGAGATCTGCAGAAGAAATTGTATGTGTAGATGCCTGCACGTGTGTTTGGTTGGTTTAATAACTTGATTCTGCAAGTTATTAAAATAGAATAAATTGTTTGTTGCCTGCCTGACTTTTGGTGGAAGTAGTTTTTGACAATGTCTAGTTAATCTACTGGAGTATAAGGCTGCTATACAAAGAGGCCTTGGCAAGGTGGAGGACTAGATCTACAGGAAAATCGTGGAAACTCAGCAAATCCAAACACAAASTCCTGCACCTGGGATAGAATGCAGTTGGGAGATGATTAACTAGATAGCAGCTCTGAAAAACAGGATCTCAGGGGTCCTGATGAACCAGTTGAAGATGAGTCAGCAGTGTACCTTTGTGACGATGACRGCTAACAGCAGCCTGAGCCGTGTTTGCAATAGAGTAGCCAGAAAGTCAAGAGAGGTGTTTTTTTCTCCTATACGTATGAGACTGCATCTAGAATACAGTCTCCTGCTTCGAAGACCCCCAAACATGGGRAATATTGACTGCCTGGAGAGAGTTCAATGGAAGACAACATAGGTAGGTAAGTAGGTASGTAGGTAAGTAGGTAGGTAGGTAGATAAATAAAAAGCTAGAACATGTAACATATGAGGGAAATTGATTTGTTTAGTTTGGAGAAAAGAAAGCTAGGCTGGAGATCCCAGATAATTCCACTAAATAAAGAAGTTTTAAAGAGGAAGATAGAACTAGACTTTTCTCCTAAATGCATGGTGAAGGACAGCAGGCAGCAATAACAGTGTGCAACAATGGAACGCCCCATTGTACGTGAAGAAAAAAATATTTAACAAGATACAGAAACAAGTTCCAAGATTGACTGTGGGATCTCCATCCCAGGAGATTTTCAAGTCTGAACTAGAAAAAGCTTGATTGACTTGGACATTGTTCCTGCTTTGAGTAAAACGTAGGACAACTTTGAAAAAAACGTTGTCCTAAAAGCAAAAGTCTRAAAAACATTACGTTTAGTAGGCTCACAGCAAAATATTGCTGAATACGCTGGGATTGGATTGCCAGTATGAAACAATCAACTGACTTCCATGCTTTGCTTATATCATCTCATGCATCTGCAAATTCTTTCCTCTTCCAAGACCAAACTTTCCCTCCTCCCCATTTCCCCTTATGCCACAGCCTTCTCCCAGTCTACCTGCTCCCTCAACTTACTTTCCTCTTTCCATAACATTCTTAATCCTCTCCTCTGCTCCCCAACTCCACTTTCTTCCTCTGCTCCTAAATCTCTGATCCTGAGGCAGAACAGAATTCTTYAAGGCACCTCCCATAATAGTAAATAATTATTTGACTTTGAGCCAGGTCCTACCTTAGCATTTCTCCCCTGTGATTTGGTGTAAGGGGTGTGTGAGGAAGTTTGGAAGTGAGAATCAGAAAATCCTTACACTGATGTGGTAATCCCAGGAAAAGGTAAAGTTGCATTATTAATTCCTGTAAAATAAATGAGTTTAATGCCTAAAGCACCTTAGAGCAGCCTTCCTGAAATGTTACTCAACAGATCAAACAATCAGTATGTGAAATGAGGGGAGGAGGGGAAAATAACCACCTATATGTGAGTATAGACACTAAAGTTATGTGCCACAGAAGTTCTAGTTCTGCATTAATTTTAATAGCAGTAAATGTAGTTCTTCAGGTTTTATTTTATTTTARTAGCCTGACTCCCCTCACACTCAGTCACTATTTATACCTGCTAATGACATTGCTTTAGACATCAAGAGTCTCTTTATAAGAAATTAAATGGTTTATAGAAGCTTAGTGTGTAAAGCTATATGTCTGACATAGTATTTAAAAAAAAAAAAGAAAAATGTACATGCTTTGAAATTGGATTCTGATGGCTGGCGACTAGTGAACAATCAGAGTGARTATAGTTAATGAACATCAGAAATTTTCCTATTAGAAGGTAAACTAGTCACTTTCTCCCTTGAATCAATCTTTTTGATTCATAAGAGCAGGACTGTAATGCCAGCCAAAATACTTCATTTCTAGTAGTGCTTTAATCTATATGTTTCAGCAAAAAATGAACACTTAAAATATTTGTGTCCTTCAGACATACAGTTCAAATTCTTACTCCTGCTGATGATTGCCTTGTGCTTTCAAAAGCTGACAGATTTAGCTGGACTAACAGCAGGATACTCTGTTTTTATATATATTCCTCTTCAGCAGTCTCAGTAAACTATTTTCTGAAGTAAAAGCRTGCAGCTGTGCCACAAGATAATTAAGCACTGTGTGAAAGGACATTTATTTTTAAGCAAATCGAATTTTATCAAATTATTAGTCCATCTTAATTTGAATAACAATTATTCCTTTTTTTTTCTCACCTAAGATCCTTTTGTAGTTTCTTGGACAATGTAGAAACTCAAAATTTAACTAAGTTATTAGAAGAAAAAAAATCACAGCATGAAACAGTTATTGATTTCTCATTTGAGTCTCAAGACTCAATCAGAAAGATTATTCATGGTTATTATGCATAACCCTGTGAAAGAGTGTCCTTGGCACAAAAATTGACTCTCATTAAGTGAAATATGGAAGTGAAAAACTTAGGATGAAAGATCCTTTTTAATGGTTAGATCTACAAAAAATAAAATGATACAGTATGAAAATATGAGAAAGAAAACTAGGAAAAGAACTTATCATYTCTAGTAAGTCTATTCTCACATAAATATCTATATGAGCTTCATTCTTTTGATTTGGTTTGAGCTTTTATGTTTTACTGCACATACAAAACATTGGTCAACACTCAACACCTCTGCTTTACTATTGACACAAGCTTTTAAGAAGATGTGGTAGCCATGCTTAAGAATTCATGCTTGGATTAATGCTGCCACAGAAGTGCAAAAACTCTACTTAAATATGACAGTCTGCATAAGAGATGTGCTGAAYGAAAGCAGAAAGATCAACTTGGACAGAAGTTAACAATACCTCCTTTTGCAGTTATAACAGACTCTCTGGAACTACAGGACAAGGGTTTGTGTTTTGCTCTCTCAACTTCAAGGTCCTTTTAAGGATCTGTTAGTCTTCCAAGTTTCATAGTCCCTCAACTAAATTCTTCAGCTGCTGATGGCAGCTAAGAGTTAAGCTAAATAAAACTTTGAAAATCCCTGTACACTGTATCAAATGTACTTCTGGTAGGGGAGGTGGAGCAGCAAGCCTCAAATGTTCTATCTTCCAATAGTTAGGAGACTCATACCTTTTCCTAAAGTTTTCTCAAAGCTTCTCTATGTTTATTCTGGACCACTATATTTTCAATGTTGTTATAATGGCAAAAGCTGAAATATTAAAACATTTTATTTGACTCCCTATCRTGTATGTGCATGCATGTATGTGTGTATATCTGCACACATGCACATACGTACTTCTGCAGCAGTGTACATTTTATGAGGAAGGTACACATACTCAGATCTATAGGTTTAARTGTGCCTGAAGTAAGCACACACACACATACATTGTGGAAAGATATATGCCTACATATAAATGTCTGTTCCCCAGTTCTTTTCCTTAGCCAATCAGTCATTCCCTTGCTTGCTCCTTATTTATTCATACTATATCTCAAAACTGATGCCCTTCCTGCTCTCATCCTTCCTCTTAGCTAAGTAGTAAAAAACATTCTTAAACAGTTTGCATGACAATATCAACATCAGTTGATACTATATGATAATATATTTTATTCCTCTATTATTCCAGAACTATGCACTTCTATGCTGTCTTTTCTGTCATAAAAGAGAAAATTATGTATATTTATATGGGGAAAAAAATAGAAGGGGACAATATAGGGCAGAGCAATAAATATAGGACAGAGCAAAAAAAGATGATTTAGGGAATGGAGCATCTCTCTTATGAGGAAAGACTAAGTGAGCTGGGCCTATTTAGCCTGGAGAAGTTTGAGAGGGGATCCGATTAATATGTATAAACACCTGAAGGGTGAATGTAGGGAAGAATGGGCCAAACTCTTCTCAGTGGTGGCCAGTGACAAGGGRYAATGGGTAYAAGTTGAAACACAGGCAGTTCCATCTCCATGTGAGGAGGAACTTCTTCACTGTGAGGGTGCCAGAGCCCTGGCACAGGCTGCCCAGGGAGGCTGTGGAGTCTCCTTCTCTGGGGATCTTCCCAACCCGCCTGGATGCCGCCCTGTGCCCCGTGCCCTGGGTGTCCCTGCTGGAGCAGGGGAGTTGGACTAGGTGATCTCTAGAGGTCCCTTCCAACCTCAACCAGTCTATGACTCTGTGACTTACTTTTTAGAAAGCACATAGAAAAAAAAATTAATGCTTAAGAAGAGATGGCATAGGATACAGGTTTTTCACCTGTAGGTCAGGAATTATCATCTAAACSATCAGCTTTTGAAAGTGACTGGTAAATAGCATGTGATCAACACCCACATAGACAGGTTTTCTCACCGCAACATAGTTATTTAGTGGTATTGATTGATCTCTAGCTCTTGGCAATTTCTGCAAAACCCTTTACAACACAGGCATTGCCAAACCTCCATTAAAAACAGCAGAAAGACTCCCAGTGATATCTATGAAAGATGGCCCAGTTTCTAAAAAAAACAACACAATTGACATTCACCTTTTTGATGTAAAAAGAGGCTTTGCAAACCAGGTTGCAGAATGCTGATGAAATAAAGACAAACTTCCTCTCCCAAAACTACATAGAATTTACTCAAAGGACACATAGGAGTTTTCCTTTTCCAAAATCATTTGTCTATCATTTTCACCAGCATTTTTTTCTGAAAAGAAAGAAAAAGGAAGGTGTGAAAGTGTGATCTCTACTGTCTGTATTCACATGGCTACTAGAAACACACCAAAAAAGGGAGGGGGACAACTGGGCACATCACAGCATACAAAGTATTGGTTTAACAAATGTCAAGAGTTCAGAGAAATATTCTACCTTCATCCTCTCCTGTCACACTAGAAGAAAAAAAAAACAATAACAGAAAATCAACCTATGGCGTTTAAGAGATTTTAATATGTTCTTCAGAAATGTAAAACTCATTAGAAATAGGATGAACAGCTAAAAAAGTCACTTTTTTTTCTTTATATGACCTATAAGGATCTTTATAAAGGATTCACTTAGTCTCTGTGCTGTTCCAGTAGAATTTGTTGCTCCTCTGCTGAAAAGGAAAGGCAAAGAGGATTTAGGGAGTACCTGAAAGAGAAATCACCTGTCATTCCCTCACAAGACTTTAACAAACCTTCTGAGACAAGGAAGAACCATTCTCCTTCCCCTGGCTCTTGACACTACAATTTTGGGTAGTATTATAATACACATGCTTATTAATAGTATTTATAATATTATACAATTATATATACAATTATATATACAATTATATATATTATTATACTATTAATACATATTAATTATAATAATGCTAATAATATTAGACATAAATAATATTAAGAATTAGGGAAAATAGCTCTATTAAGGGTAGGCAATAAAAGCACAGCTGAAACAAAACAATGTTTTGTGCAATACACCAGATAAACTTGGTCAAGTGATGAACAGRTCATCTCTGTGAGAAGGAGAATGCCCTCAGGCCACCTACGTGAAACTTCCATCAAAGCCTATACTTAGAGGAGTTAAAATCTAGAGCAACAGAAAAGAGTAGTACATTAATGATTATATTTTGCCAGGACAGTGTGCAACATGCAATTTCTTGCATCACCGTATTGCATGATCTCATGTAAATCATTGAATCTGTTGTGGTTTCAGTTCTCTGCCCTTTATCAGGAGCTATGTGCTGTTGGAAAAATAAATTGCAAAACAATCAAACAGTAATGGAGGATATGGAGGTACACTCCGAGAGCTCAGAGATCAATAAGCTTTTTTTATATGGCCTGCTACTTGGTTTTTCCTTTCCAAAATTAGAGTTTAAGACGGAAATTTCACTAGAAGCACAGAAATACAGAGATCTACGAGGTAAATTGTTGCAAAGCAGATCACTTTTTTTTCCTGAAAGTATCTCATTCTTCTTTAAGMCATCAGCTTCTGTGTCCCACTGAGATCAAAACCGAAGGGAATTGGGAGCTCTTATAAATAACTGTCAAAATACTGTAACACCAAACTCCCAATGTTGCTACATATTATTCAGATCTGTATCACATACTACCTTTCATGCTCCACTTATATTTCCACTACCTAGACATGGGATATTCACAAACTTCTGAAAGGAAACAGGCCATGCAATAAGATGATGCATGTAAGAGATGGGCACAATGAAACTCTTTGGGGATGGGAAATGTCTAAGAAAAAGTATATACATATACAGTATACAGCATACAATACATATACACATACATATACAGTACATATACAGCAACAATTCCAAAAGGCAGAATCAAAAAAAAATGTAGTGAAAATATCTCTGAGACTGCTTAATCTAGTAAAACTATTTCAAATATTTCTAATAACACTATAAAATTTTAGAACAAAACTGAACTTCTTCCTAGTAATCTGGGGGGAAAAAAAAATGAAATCCCCCTACATAAGGTTATGAACGTGGTGATAAAATGACTATGAAAAAGAATGATTAAAATGGAATTGTAAGAGAAATGGATGGTATACTGGAATGACAGGAAAGACTTACTTAGCCTAGGTGGATAACAGTGAGTCCCTCTTTAATAAACTTCCTCCCCAGAAGAGCAGAAGATGAGGTTGTTGCAGAGGATAAACTCAATTTTTCCCCATCAAACTTACCTGAGGGAGTCACAGATGAAGCCAAAGACAATGCTGCTGGACGTCCAGTGCTGGAATTTGGGTGCATTCTCAATACAAGGGGTTAGCATAGGTAACCGTAGTAGGGATTTCCTTCCTGCAGTCTGCACAACCTAAAGAGATGGAGGAAATTAAGCCGAAGAGTTTGCCTGATCAGATCCACTGCATGGTTCTGTCCATGAACTCTACAGAGATTCTCTTGCAGTGCCAGATTTTGTGTGTGTACATCTACCTATCAGTAGTTGGACCAAGGCTCTTCAACTAATTTCATGGGGTTGACTGAATTAATRCAGAACAATGACTGTGTTATTAGCTAATTGCTGTACATTAGCTAATTAATTATCAATAAATTAACAGTTCACAATGCCTGCTCCTTTTCTGATGCTAGTTACAGATCTTCTTGGGCAGCACTTTCCACTTGGGATATTGACAGGAAAGACCCAGCTCATCATTTCAGCATCACTGCTGTGGAATTCTTCCCACTCTCTGTTTATTCAGAAACATCTGACTCCTGTACTAATCTCTGGCTATTAAATCCCCCTGACTGTGAACTAATAGCTCTGAAATAATTACAAGGAAAGGGAAGGGAAGGGAAGGGAAGGGAAGGGAAGGGAAGGGAAGGGAA